>NC_052163.1:118354525-118686879 GCF_902713615.1 Scyliorhinus canicula | reverse complement strand
CTCACTCCATACTCCCCAATTGATCTCCATTCCCAACTCCGCTTCCCATTTCTCCTTGATCTTCACCACCCTCTCGCCTCCCTGCTCCCCAGCCACTTATTTGTATCCCCAATTCTTCCCTCCCCTTCCACATCCGGAAGCAGCAGTCACTCCAGCAGGGTGTATCGTGGCAATCTAGTGAACCCCTTCCAGACCTTACATGCAAAGTCCCTAACATGTAGATACCTGAACTCTCTACCCGTTGGCAGCTCTACCCTCCCCCTTAGCTCCTCCAGACTGGCGAACCTTTCCCCCAAATAAAAATCCCTCACCTTGACCAACCCCACTTCCCTCCACCTCCTGTATACACTATCCAACCCCCCCGGCTCAAACCCCTGATTCTCGCACAGCAGCGTTAGCACCAACATCCCTTCCACCCTAAAATGCCGCCTCCAGCTGATTCCATATCTTCACGTGGACTGCACCACTGGGCTCCCTGAATGCCTACTCTGAGCCATTGGCAATGCTGCCATCACCATAGCCCTCAAACAAGACCCCTCACAAGATTCCTCCTCCATCCTAACCCACTCTACCCCTTCTCCTTCCCACCACCGCCGCACCTTGCCCACATTCACCACCCAATAATAATGGAGCAGGTTTGGTAACGCCAACCCCCCCTGCTGCCTCTGCCTCTGTAGCAGGGTCCTCCCCACCCTCGGCACCTTCCCTGCCCATACAAAGTCAGAAATGATTGTGTACACTTTCCGAAAAAAGGCCTTTGGTATAAAGATCAGGAGAGCCTCAAAGATAAACAAGAACTCGGCAGAATATTCACTTTCACCACTTGGACTCTCCCCGCCAGCGTTAAGTGCAGTGTATCCCACCTCTTAAGATCCCCCGTGGCCTCCTCCACCAGGTTCCACTTAAGTTCCACTTATGGAGCCCCGTCCATTCTTGTTGAATGTGGTGATGAATCTGTCGAGAACTCTGGTACCGGAGGTGGTGGTGTCTATGGACGCGAAGAAAGCATTTGACCGGGTGGAGTGGCGGTACTAGTTTGAAGTTTTGGGAAGGTTTGGGTTTGCGCCGAGATTTGTGGCATGGGTGCGGTTGCTGTATGCGGCGCCAAGAGCGAGGGTGAGGACGAATGATATGAGCTCACGAAGCTTTGACTTACACAGGGGTACGAGGCAGGGGTGCCCGCTGTCGGCGTTGCTGTTCGCGCTGGCCATAGAGCCATTGGCGGTGGCTCTCATGGGGTTGGCAGAGTGGCAGGGGATAATGAGGGGACAGAGGGAGCATCGGGTGTCGCTGTATGCCGATGACCTCTTGCTGTATGTTTCAGATCCGTTGGAGAGTATGGGAAGGATTATGGGCCTGTTGGGGAAGTTTGGAAGGTTCTCGGGATACAAGCTGAATGTAGGGAAAAGCGAGGTATTCCCGGTGAATGAGCTGGCACAGCGGGCTAATTTGGGGGGGTGCCATTTACGGTAGCGAGGGATAGGTTTAGGTACTTGGGGATTCATGTTACAGTACTTAGTAAGGTGGTAAACTGTGCAGTTCACAGCTTTACTTATTTTTGCAACTTAAAAAAAATGTATTTTGCTGCCAATTGAACACTGCTCCTGTTTCTGCGAATGCCACAGTTCATAACAGAATGTTCAAGAGCTATAGTTCCAATGAATTCTTCAACAGGAACACTGTTTCAGAAGGGATCAGTTGTAATGAGTACCACACTTTTGATTTCTTTTGCACAAAACAGAGTTGCTCATTTGAAGTCCTGTTGAATATATTTGTGCAGTAATTCACCTTGTGAGCGAACTTAAATTAAAATAAAACTTTGCAGAAATGCTGTTCTCAGTAGTAGGTAAAAATAATTGACTAATTGCATCAGTTGCGAGTATCTTGGAAGCTGATAATGTACTCTGTTCATAATTGCACGTGAGAACAGAAGAGGGAGACCATGACAATTCAAGGTGCAATGTTTTTAGCACATTTGATGGGTGTGTGTGTCTTACAGGCAAACAACTCTAACAGGAATTTCTATTTGCATTATAATTTTAAAGCAAAATTCCAGAAACTCAATTTTATAGTTCCTTTTTTATTAGCCTTGTTTCCAATTCAAATTCCAGCAGATCTAGTCAACGTCTAGTTTGCACTGCAACATTTGACTCCTTATCCCAGTGTTAAACTTGTACACCCAATTTTTGGTTTTGTTACATCAAATTAAAATAGTGCCACTATACATGCAACATTAGTGAGGTAGAACCTCTTGGGACACAGAATTTCCCCAGTTCACACACATTTGTTGTGTATTGTGTATGGTTGCTCACTTCCCACTTAGCCCTCCTGTATTGTTATGCACAATACTAATGGTCTATTCATTGTTTCCTGGAGTGTCGCAGCATTTTCACTGTTAACCGTGTGCTTGAAATAACTTTTTTGTTCGTTTTCAAAATAAATTTAGTGTACCCAATTATTTTTTTTCCAATTAAGGGGCAATTTAGCGTGGCCAATCTACCTACCCAGCACATTTTTGGGTTGTGGGGGCAAAACCCACACAAACACGGGGAGAATGTGCAAACTCCACACGGACAGTTACCCAGAGCCGGGATCGAACCTGGGACCTCGGTGCCGTGAGACAGCAATGCTTGCCACTGTGCTGCCCTGCTTTCTGAAATTACAACAAACCTGAAAATAAATGTGTTCACTAACATTCCTGTTTTTAACAAGTTATGAAACAACTGCTGTGGACAGATCAGAAGATAATGAAAGTCTATTCCTCAAAATCCCCATCCCATCATCCAACCCTGAATTTTGTTCTTTTGGAATTGATGCAGTGTTTGGGTGAGGGCATTGCAGATAACCCCAGTCATATTCTTACCCGACAGCCTTGCATGCACTTTCCAGTAAAAACCCCGAGATATTGTTCCTGCTCCAATTATTTTGTTTCCTCTCCCTAATCCACCATTACTGTGTCAGTTGGAGAACTCTGCTGCTATATCGGCAGAGATAAACCAACTCAATATGGTAATCAAGCTATGGGACATTATAGCACAATAGCATAAGGTAGCTTTGAGTAGGGGTTGAAGAGAGGAATGTAAGTTGTTTATAACTTTTTTGAAATTTTAATATTTTGGCTTTGTGGTCAAATTCATTAATGTCTATGAAATTATAGCACAAAATATCATTAGATATTATTTCCTAAACAAGAAACAAAAATACTACATTAAAGGAACAGCCCTCGGCCCACCAAGCCTGCGACAATCCAGATTCCTTATTTAGACATACTACTTATTGCCCAAACGGTCTGTAACCCTCCATTCCCTGCCCGTTGATGTGTCTATCACCATTTTAAACATTGCTATCATGCCTGCCTCCACCACCTCAACTGGCAATGCGTTCCAGGCACCCACCACCCTTTGTGAAAAATATTCCCCACACATCTCCCCTAAACCTTTCCCCTCTCACCTTGAACCTGTGCCCCCTTGTAATTTGTGTATACCACCCTATGAAAAAGCTTCTGACTATTCACCCTATCTATACCTCTCATAATTTTGTGGACTTCACACTCTGCAGTTGAATGTGGCGACATTTAGGGCACTAATACAAAAATACGAATTGGGAACAGGAGTAGACCACCCGGCCCTTTTTAGCCTGCGCTACCATTTAATAAGATCATGACTGATCTGCTTGGAACCTCAACTCCACGCTCCCAACTACCCTGAGACCTTTCACCTGCTTGTTAATCAAAAATTACCTCTGCCTTAAAAATATTCAAAGTCTGTTCCCACCATCTTTTGAGGAAGAGGGCAGCACGGTGGCGCAGTGGGTTAGCCCTGCTGCCTCACGGCGCCGAGGTCCCAGGTTCGATCCCAGCTCTGGGTCACTGTCCGTGTGGAGTTTGCACATTCTCCCCGTGTTTGCGTGGGTTTCGCCCCCACAACCCAAAGATGTGCAGGGTAGGTGGATTGGCCACGCTAAATTGCCCCTTAATTGGAAAAAATGAATTGGGTAATCTAAATTTAAGAAAAAAAAAATCTTTTGAGGAAGAGAGTTCCAAAGACACTCAAACCCTCGAGAAAAGAAGTGATCCTCTTCCCTGTCTTATTTTTCAAGTTATTTTTTCCACTCCTGATACTGACCAGTGATTCTTGCTGGAAAGTGCATCTGTTTAGATGGAGATTAAGAATAGAGTTAGGCACACACATGTGTAAAATAGCTGAGAAACATGCTCCACCAGGTGAAGAAACACTATAGAACTATCATGGATTATAGAATTTACAGTGCAGAAGGAGGGCATTTGGCCCATCGGGTCTGCACCGGCTCTTGGAAAGAGCACCCCACTTAAGCCCTCACCTCCACCCTATCCCCGTAAACCAGTAACCCCACTTAACCTAAGCACAGTTTAACAATCCACCGAACCTGCACATCTTTGGACTGTGGGAGGAAACCGGATCACCCGGAGGAAACCCACGCAGACACGGGGAGAACTATGCGACACTCGAAACCCGTTCCTTCAAGTGAATAGAAGAAAGTGAAGAAAAGGCACTCTGCCACTCAAGGGTCACTTCTCTTTCTAGCCAGTTGGCTACAAATAGCAGAACAATACCGTGAGGACTTGTTGCCAGTTTTGCTAAGCATGTAAAATAATATTGTCACTTGAAAATATTATTTCATGCTAATGTCATCTCATGCATTGCACTCTGCCTTTTCAGTTTTTCACATTCCTCTCCCATTTGAAAGCTGTAATCCTTCCTGGTAATGATCCCAAAGGTGTTGTGACTTGCTTTGCCCAAGTGCCAATAATTTATATAAATGCATGACATTGACTGTTGAGAGAGTTGTATCCATGTCCTTGCACATAAGGTTGTAAAATTGGGATTAGATCTCCATTTGATCCAAGCTTTGACTAGTGAGCTTTATTGGCTCAATGTAAACAATGTTCCCTCTAACCTCTTTACTGTGAGCAGTGAGCTTGTTGTACCCTTCAACTACACGTGACTACACATGCATGCATCTTAAAGGAACGTTGTCTCTGTGCTGCATGTTGGTTCCCTGTGTGACAAGATCTTGACTTTACAAACAACCTCGCAGCTTAGAGGCAACATTGGTAAACATCAGTCAAGGACTTCACCTTGACAGCATCACAGTTCTGTATTGCTAAAGAAGTTGCAATGTGGAGAATTTATCTCATATTTTTGAAGCCTCCTCAGTATTTTGCTTTTGCATTAGTGAAATGCAAATAAACAAAATGATTAAACAGAACAGAGCATCTGGTGTACAGTAGCCCACACAATCGTTTTTAGAAGCGTAATAACACATTAGTAATAGAATTGGATAGCCTAACTCTTGTTGGAAAGAACATTTACCTGGATGTCGGCTCAATGTCCAGCTTAAATGTGATGCTGTCTTTGACGGACGATGTTCACTGTTGAGGCTACAACTTGAAAAATAGCTGCTCGGATAACATACTGGAGGCAGCTGATGACTGTGAAACTGTGGATTTAGTCAGCACTTATGAAACAGGAGGGAAAGTTGAGTGGAAAATTGTGCTCACAAAATTGAAAACTTTTTTAAAAAATGAATACTGGCAGAGCGAGTTATATTTTATTTCCAGCATTTAAATTGTCAATGGACACACGATGTTTAATTTCAGTTGTTGAAATTCTCCAGTGACTGACTGATCATCAGGCTAAATGTGCAATGGAACAGAAACTGTGTGGTTGGAACGTGCTGACGTAACCTTGTGGGGATTACCTTGTGGGCAGTGGAGGCGTGTCTGTGGAGTGGGAACCTCTTTGTTTGGGCATGCGTAGTTCATGTTGTGCGTAGTGCATGTTGTGTACGTGTGTGTATTTCCTTTGGTTGAGCTTAGTGTCATAGCTTAGTGGAAGGAGAAAAAGTTATCAGATATCAATTATAGAACTTGATTAGAAGGCCAAGTACTGTATTCATTTCTCTTTAATGTGTGCACTTTGCTGCTATCACTTGTTAATATGATAGATGACATTTTATGAGTGATAGTTTAAGATGTGAGCTTTGTTTTTTTATAAATTTAAAGTACCCAATTCATATTTCCAATTAAGGGACAATTTAGTGTGGCCAATCCACCTGGCCTGCACATCTTTGGGTTTTTGGGGCGAAACCCACGCAAACACGGGGCGAATGTGCAAACTCCACACAGACAGTGACCCAGAGCCGGGATTGAACCTGGGACCTCTGCGCCGTGAGGCAGCAGGGCTAACCCACTGCGCCACCGTGCTAGATGTGAGCGTTTTTAATATTGTCCTTGAGTTGGAACATTAGGATTTCTGCTAAAGTGATACTTTTTTAATGTTTAATTTCCTTGCTTGGGGCACCATTAACAGGGTCTTATTTGGGGTTAATTACTTTCAGTGAACCATATCCTTCTGCTTCCTGCCTCATTTTGATTACCTTTTAATTTGGCTTGGAACCAATTTGTTCTTTTTAAGTTTCGAATAGAGTTTGGATTTTGTGAGTGGAATAATTTATCCTGGTGTTTGGTCAGATCATTACTGACCACAGCAAATTGTGCTTTTAAGGGAAAATGTAGGCAAATGTCTAGTTATGAGGCAGACAAAAGTAAATGCATCCTCAATTAAATTTTTCTTGATAATTTCAGTAAGATTGATGTGCATTAACAAAAACTGCACTGTACCGTTAAACCTTAATTTAGAGGAACTGACACACATTAAATGGACAAAGAGATCCTCCTTGACCTGCCTACTTTAGTGCTTTATTAGGATGAGTACATCTGGGCTAAGAACTGGTTAAAATGTCCTAAAATGCCAATTTGTGATTCATGACATCAGTTTTGATTTTTTTGTTACAGTGGAAGGCACATGAACAGCCAGTACTGAGCTGTCATTTCGCCAGCAGAGTACAATGTCACTGACCAATTTAAAAAATCAATAATTTCTTAAATTTTATTTGCGGGTAGTTCAGAATCTGATTTAAATGGTTGGTCTTTGTCTAGTTGCTGAGATAGACAATGAATGTTTCCAGCCCTTTCAACCTTCAGGGTTATTGCTAGATAATGTTTTTACCTGGTGCCAGACTTTCAGAATTTACATAATGGATCAGGAGCTATGTTGAGTTACCTGATTTCAGGTCACATTGTTGGATAGGGACAAAATATATACTTTAGGTATTTTTGATAAATTTACTGTGAATTTAAATCAAATTAACAGCACAGAATATCTTTGCTACTTTGCTACTCCCAGTTTCATATGTAAAATAAGACAACCATACTTTCCCGTTTTCCAAGAACTGTCGACTGTTCATCTGGAGATCCCCCAAATGAGGTACTGTTTACCTGGTCAAATAGTGTCCGTAGAAGAGTGACTCTAGTTGCAAGTCTTAGCTTTTATTTCTCCTGTTGGGGTGCATAAGTAAAGCACAGTACAGAGTATTTAGTGTAAATGTCTACGAAGCAAATACATTAGAGAGAAATGTCCAGAATGTTGTTATTGGCTAGTGTCATAGGTACAGGAAGTCCTTGCTTAACATAGTTTAATTGGTTCCTGGAAAATGTGACATTATGAGAAACAATGTAGTACAATACAGCCCGCTGAGGCTCTTAACCCCTCCCAAGATTGCCTGCTCCTTAACTTAACCTGAGACCCAGCTCTGAGGTACACAGCTCAAGGAGGCTGTGACATTGTAAAATTGTAGCAATACCAAGCAAATACATGATTCTATTTGGACGGAACATTTATTTATTTTTAAAAGTACCCAATTAATTTTTTCCAATTAAGAGGTAATTTAGCGTGGCCAATTCACCTACCCTACCCATCTTTGGGTTGTGGGGGTGAAACCCATGCAAACATGGGTAGAACGTGGAGGGCAACATTTATGTGAAACATTTTGCAGGATGCTGTTAAGCAAGGCGACCACTATTGCAGTTGCCATAGCTGCGGTACTGAGTGAAATTGCAATCAAATTGTTGCTTTATCAACCCACTTCAAAATTATTTTCCATTTTTAAGAACAACTGGAAGAGATGCATCCTGTATTATGTCCAATGTGCCAGTCAATATTTTCCATTTTGAATGGAGGCAAAAATCAATTAAAGATCAATTAGATGTACCCACTAAACAAAAATTATAGCTAGTTCTGTTGTCATTTGTTTTAATTCTCTTGCAAAGTTGTGCCAACACAGGCTGTACCATATAGACAGTGATTATTGAAAACAATCCTGTCTGACCAGTGCTATTTATTATTTACGAACTGTCCGAATCTACTTCAACAGTGAGACATCAAATCCATGGTAATGTATACATTTGTTTTGCATTTGTGTATATATACCAACAAAATACAGGCTGCTTAAATTTGCCTTGTTATATTGCATACCAATATTTTCTGCCTGGCTACTTTTGCTATGGTCCCATCCTGTGTATCCCTGCGTTTGATTTGGAAAGTTTTGTCACTCTTAACATTAAAATCTGTTATAAAACAAATATTTTTGTGTAAATATTTATTGCAACCATCTGAGGGTTAATAATACAGTGCAGTTCCGTGCTTCCTCTATATCATTTGACGTGTATGTGAATCTGCTCTTCTGTAAAGACGTTGTGAAGAATCCCCAGACCTTAACCTTTCTTGTGCAAAGGCTTGATTTTTTTTTTCATTGTGTGATTCACTGCTGTCTTTTCACTTGGGCTGCATTCAAGCCAGCTACTATACACCATGTGCCAGTACAACTAGAGCTTAGATGTACGTTGATTAGCATCTCATTGTGTAGGTGGTGTGAAACTGTGTGGGAGGGATTCCTCTGCTTAAAGGCCGGATCTCTGATGCAGCGACTGCGTCATTTCATTTACATAACGTGCTCGTCATGGGAGGTGGAGTGACGGTGCCTTCACTAATGTCTTGGAAACCTTTTTTATAGAAAGAAGCACTACCCACAGACACATTTGAAAATACAACATCAATCAGAAAAATGGAGAGTGACCAATGATACAGACATTTTCATTACGACATATTATGGACATTACTACTGTAGTAAACGTAGCTCAGGCCAAATAGAAGCTAACTGTTGCTATGATTTCAATATTGTGCACATCAAGAATGTTAGTCTGGTAGCTAGGTAGCATAAATGACAAATATAAATATTGTTTTCCAGTATTTATCGTTTAATTCCGAACCTATGTTTTTTTTTAATAAACAATTTTATTGAGGTAGTTTTTGGCTTTATAAACAGTTACAGACATCATCAGAAAGGAAGCAAAAATGTGCAAACATCCACGTACTTTCAATACTTCCACCGTAACATATTGCACAAGCCCGCTCCCCTCCCACCGGTACTACCCGCCATATTTTCCCTCCTACTCTACTCTACCCCCCCCCACCCCCCACCCCCCAACCCCCCTGCTGACGCTCACTCTCCCGCAAAGAAGTCAATAAATGGTTGCCACCTCCGGGTGAACCCCTGCACAGAACCCCTCAAGGCGAACTTAATTTTTTCCATCCCCAGGAAACTCGACATGTCCGCAAGCCACCACTCAGTCTTCGGGGGCTTTGAGTCCCTCCACGCCAATAATATTCGTCGCCGGGCTATCAGGGAAGCAAAGGCCAACACATCGGCCTCTTTCTCCCCCTGGACGCCCGGTCTTCCGAAACCCCAAAAATTGCCACCCCTGAGCTCATCACCACCCTTGTTTTTAGCACCTGGGACATGACCCCCGCAAATCCCTCCCAGTACCCCCTCAGCTCAGGGCATGCCCAGAACATGTGAACATGGTTCGCTGGTCCTCCCGCGCACCTAGCGCATTTGTCCTCTATCCCGAAAAATTTGCTCATCCGAGCCACCGTCATATGGGCCCGGTGAACGACCTTAAATTGGATCAGCCCGAGCCTAGCACATGTCGCGGTCGAGTTTACCCTACTCAGGGCCTCTGCCCACAGCCCAACCTCCATTTCCCCGCCTATCTCCTTCTCCCATTTAAGTTTCAGTTCCTCTGTCTGGGACCCTTCCTCCCTCATGAGCACCTTATAAATACCCGAGACTCTACCCTCCCCTTCATCCCTCCCAGAGACTATTCTGTCTAGGATCCCCATTGGCGGGAGGCGCGGGAAAGATGGGACCTGTCTACGAACAAAGTCCCGCAACTGTAGGTATCTAAAATCATTTCCCCTTACCAACCCAAATTTCTCCTCCAAGCTCCTCAAACTCACGAAGCTCCCTTCCAGGAACATATCACCCACCCTTCCCGCCCCTGCTCGCCGCCATACTCTGAACCCCCCATCCATTCTGCCGGGGGCAAACCGATGGTTGTCGCAGATTGGCGCCCAGACAGACGCCCCCATCTCCCCCACATGCCTCCTCCACTGGCCCCATATCCGCAGGGTCGCCACCTATACCGGGCTGGTGGTGTACTTGGCCGGCGGCAGCGGTAGAGGAGCCGTGACCAGGGCTTCCAAACTGGAGCCCCTGCACGAAGCCGCCTCCACCCGCTCCCAAATAGACCCCGTACCCACCATCCACTTCCTTATCATAGCGATGTTGGCCGCCCAGTAATAATTGACCAGACTCGGCAAAGCCAGCCCTCCCTCGCTGCGGTTCCTCTCCAACATCGCCTTCTTCACCCGCGGAGACTTTCCCGCCCAGACAAAGCTCATGATCAGCCCGTTAACTCTTTTGAAGAAGGACTGTGGGATAAAGATCGGGAGGGTACTGAAAAATAAACAAAAATCGAGGGAGGATTGTCATCTTTACAGTCTGCACCCTCCCTGCCAGCGACAGCGGGAGTGCATCCCATCTCCGAAACTCTCCCTTCATTTGCTCCACCACCCTGGCCAAATTTAACTTATGCAGCCTGCCCCAGTCTCGTGCCACCTGGATTCCCAAATACCGGAAATTTTCCTCAACCAGCCTAAACGGTAGCCCTCTCAATCTGTTCTCCTGGCCCCTTGCCTGGACCACAAACATTTCACTCTTGACCGTATTTAATTTGTATCCTGAGAACTGGCCGAACTCCCTCAGCATTCCCAGTATAGTTCCCATCCCGGCCACTGGGTCCGACGCGTACAGGAGCAGGTCGTCTGCATAAAGAGAAACCCTGTGTTCAACCCCGCCCCTCACCATCCCCTTCCAACCCTCTGCGGCTCTTAGCGCCATCGCCAGCGGCTCTATTTCCAGCGCAAACAGCAGCGGGGAGAGCGGGCAGCCCTGCCTGGTCCCTCGGTATAACCTAAAGTGCTCCGACACTTCTCTGTTGGTCCTGACGCTGGCCCTCGGGGCCTGATATAATAATTTGATCCAATCCACCAATCCCTCCCCGAACCCAAACCGTCCGAGCACCTCCCATAGATAGTCCCACTCCACCCGGTCAAAGGCCTTCTCGGCGTCCGTTGCCACCACTACCTCCAGCTCTCTACCCGCCGGGGGCATCATTATCACGTTGAGCAATCTCCTCAGATTGGCCGCCCGCTGCCGACCTTTCACGAACCCCGTTTGATCCTCCCCAATCACCTCCGGTACACAGTCCTCCATTCTACCCGCCAGTACCTTTGCCAGGAGCTTGGCGTCTACATTAATCAGGGAGATTGGCCTGTAGGACCCGCACACCTCCGGGTCTTCAATATCAGAGATATGGTGGCTTGTGACATTGTCGGCGGCAGGGTCCCTCTGTCCCTTGCCTCATTGAAAACCCTCGCCAAGACCGGGCCCACCAGCTCAGAGAACTTCCTATAAAACTCTACTGGGTATCCATCCGGCCCCGGGGACTTCCCCGACTGCATGGCCTTTAGGCCCCCCAATACCTCCTCTACTCTAATCAGGGCGCCCAGCTCTTCCACGCCCCCCCCCCCCCCCCCCCCCCCCCCCCCCAACTGTTGGGAATGTTAACCCGTCCAGAACCTTTTCATCCCCTCCGGTTCTTCCGGCGGCTCCGAAGTATACAGTTTACGATAGAAGTCCCGGAATACCCTATTCAATTCTGCCGGATCCTCCACTTTGCGCCCCCCCCCTCGTCCCTCACTCTACCTATTTCCCTGTCCGCCTCCCTCCTCCTGAGTTGCTGCGCTAACAGTCTGCTAGCCTTTTCCCCATACTCGTACACCACTCCCTTCGCCTTCCTAAGCTGTTCCACGGCCCTGCTCGTGGATAGTGCCCCCAGTTCCGCCTGTAGCCTCCGCCTCTCCCTGAGTAAAACCTCCCCCGGGGCGAACCTATGTTTTTATAACAATTGTTGTTAAAAATTTTACCGAAGTGGTGAGAAGGCCTGAGAGGGAAAAGTGCTATGGCAGGAAGAATTTAAAGAAGCAGGGCTGAATCTTGGTGCAGAGCAGACTGCCTGCATTTGAAGAAAATGAAAATGCAACAGGAAGGAAGGTAATTGATTGGTGATTATTTCTTCTCTTTTCCTCTCTCTAAACAATGATTTTCTGTCAAATTAGGAGCTTGGAGATTAAAAGCATTTGAAACCTAATTAATAAAATGAAACATTAAGAATGGCAGAGCAGGTGATGTGTTGCAGTTGTCGTACAAGCGAACATAACATACAAGGAGCAGGAGTAGGGCACTTGGCCCATCTAGCCTGCTCTGCCATTCTTTTTTTTTTGTTTAATTTCGAGTACCCAATTCATTTTTTCCAATTAAGGGGCAATTTAGCATGGCCAATCCACCTACCCTGCATATCTTTGGGGGCGAAAACCACACAGACACGGGGAGAATGTGCAAACTCCACACGGACAGTGACCCGGAGCCGGGATCGAACCTGGGACCTCAGCGCTGTGAGGAGGAGTGCTAACCATTGCTCTATCGTGCTGCCCTTCTGCTCTGCCATTCAATAAGATAATGGCTGATTTGATTTGTAATCTCAACTCTACATCCTGCCTACCCTGATAACCTTTCACTGCCGTGCTCATCGATCTCTATCTCTACCTTAAAAAAATTTTTTAAAGACTCTGCTTCCAATGCCTCTTGAGGCAGAGTGTTCCAATGACTCATGTCCCTCTGAAAATATTTCTTCTTAACTCTGTTTTAAATGGGTATGGGAGCTGGTTACTACTAGTGTGATCTGCGCAACGACATTTGGAATAAGTTTCTTCAACTTGAAGAACTTAAGCAATTTGAGTTGGAGTCTGAGCTCGGGGCACTGCGATGCATCAGGGACGGGGAAAGGTATCTGGACGCTTGCCAATCACACCCTTAGACTGTGTTCTTTGGATTTGGTATGTAGTCAGGGACAGATTAGTGTGACTGAGTGAGGTGGTATGGGGGCCGAGAAGGTAGAAGTGGAAGAGTCTCAGCCCTTGCAGTTGCCTAACAGGTTTGAGGTTCTTGGAGCATATGTGGGTGAGAGCAGTGAATGCAAGCTGGGTGAGGGAACTAATTGTGGCACTGTGGTGCAGGGAACTATTCAAGTGGGTGAGGTAAAATGAATGTATTAATAGTTATATAGGACAGTTTGGCTAAAAATGTTTTAAAAATTTTGAGTACCCAATTAAGGGGCAATTTAGCATGACCAATCCACCTAAACTGCACATCTTTGGGTTGTGGGGGTGAAATCCACGCAGACACGGGGAGAATGTGCAAACTCCATACGGTCCTCAGTGCTGTGAGGCAACAATGCTAACCACTGCGCCACCACGATGCACACAGTTCAGATAAAATTATAGGTAATGTTTTCTGAAGACTGTCTTGCCTACCAGCTGTCCGGTTTTGAAACATCTGCTGAGGGCAGAAGAGGAACTTGCAGTGGAAAGGATCCAGTTGTTGTGGTTCACAAAGGTACCCATGACATAGGTCGGACTAGAAAATTGGGGATTATGAGTTAGACCACAAGATGTATGAGCAGAAGTAGGCCATTGGGTCTACACCGCCATTCAAAGAGATCATGACTGATCTGATCAAATAATCCTTAACTCAACTTTTCCTGGCTTATGCCCATAATGCTTGATTCCCTTATTGATTAAAAATCAGTAAGCTGGGAGTTAAATTAGAAAGCAGAACCACAGAGGTAATAATCTATGGTTTACTAACAGCAAATTAGTCTCGGGTAACAAAATCTGAGGGGCCCCAAAGACTGTGTGGGAGAAATTATTTGTGATTCACAGCACAGGCACCAGTACTCGGGTGGGTGGGGGGGGGGGGGGGGGGGGGGGGGGGGGGGGGGGGGGGGGGGGGGGGGGGGGAAGGGAGCTGTACAATTGCAACAGTCTTCAACAAGTCTTGAAACCCCACTGGGACCAGTGTCCTGGCGAATCATGCACTAATTAGAAAGGAAGGTGGGTTGGGAGTGAAGGAGAGATAATCACGTGGGCATAAATTGCTAAGTTGAAGAGAAAGAACAAGGAAATAGAGCAGGGTACCAATGATAACCACAATGTGGCAGGAAGGGACAGAGCGTACGTAGTTAAGAGTGCACCAGCAGATAATGTCCAGAGTGGAAGAACCGTAAACAGGCATAATTATAAGGCTCTGTAACTGAATGCGAGCTGCTGCCATAACAAAAACGGATGAATTGTAGCACAAGTAGAAATAGTAAGTATGATCTAATAACCATTGCAGAGATGTGGTTGCAAGACAGGTTGGGCCCTGATATTCAAGGATATTGACATTTCGGAAGGCCAGAAGAAAGGAAAAGGGGTCAAGTTATTAAATGATAAGGGGCAAAATTCGCCTGGGGCCGCCGAAAATCCGCCCCCCGCCGTGGCAGAGATTCTCCGCACACCCGGGAGAGTGGCGTTTGCGGGAATCTCGCCACTCCGATCGGAGAGGCCCCTGCGGTGATTCTCCGGCCCGAATGGTCCCGATAGTCCCGCCGCCTGGGATGGCCTCTCCCGCCGCAGAGGTTTTGAACCACCTCTGGAACGGGCGGTGGGATCAGCGGCGTCGCGAGCGGGGTCCTGGGGGGGGGGGGGGGAGGCGATCGAACCCGGGGGGGTGCCCCACGGTGGCCTGGCCCGCGATCGGGGCCCCCCGCTCAGACTCCGGGCCAGTGCCCTAGGGTGCATTATTTTCCTCCCGCGGCCCGCCACGGCCTTCGCCATGGGCGGACGCGGAAGAGAACCGCACATCGCGCATGCCGGTGGTGCCCGGCAGTGACGTCAGCGGCCAGCTGCCCGCTGACGTCACTGCCGGTGCAGTTGCCCCGACCGGCAAAAGCCAGTAGTCCTTCTGGTGCAAACCGCTCCGGCGGCGGGGGCTGGCCCCAAAGGTGGGGAGAATTCCCGACCCCTGAGTGTGGTTGCCGCTACTCCACATATGTCTTGGCGCTACTCCCCTGAAAGATAGACCGCCCAAGATCGTATCAGTAGTGTGAAATATCTTGGTCCCAAGAGAACAAGGGGCACGATCTAAACGGCTGGCCGCGCTGTGCTGGAAAGGAGTTCGCTGCGGCTCAGCATGGCCGATGAAAGCCGGGAGACCCCGCTCCAGGATCTATCTTGTGAGAAGTTGCGCACATTATCCAGCCCACAGTGGACGGGGTCACTTTTGGCAAATCTGGTATATAGAGCGAGACAGCTTGTCTCACTCTAGTGCAGATTCCAGAGGCTTTGGAATTCCTTTTTTAATAAATTTAAAATACCCAATTATTATTTTTTTCAATTAAGAGGCAATTTAGCGTGGCCAATCCATCTAACCACATCTTTGGGTTGTGGGAGTGAAACCCACAAAGACGCAGGGGCGAATGTGCAAACTCCACAAAGGCAGTGGGCTGGGATCGAACCCGGATCCTCAGCAGTGCTAACTACTGCAGTAACTGTTGTCGCCCCAAGGCTTTGGGATTCAACCCCTTCGCCTCAGAGATCTCGGGTGAGCGCCATTCAGCACTGATCCCCACCAGGGGCGCCCTGGCTTGGGTGTTTGTGGGGGGTGGTGCGTAGGGAACTGGGGACCTTCCCATAGTGCTTTTGGAGTGGGGGGCCTTGGAGATGGGGACAACCATTTTTTAAATAGCTTCCCATCTCTGGCTACACTGCGGAGTTCCAGCGGGCGGAGCTCCCCAGTGTACAAAACAGGGCTATGTGCGCCCTTGGACGCATGTTCCCCGTTCAAGCCGCTATACAATGCAAGTCGTGTTGAATGCGCCATGTGTTTCTCAACACTGCTCGCTCGGGGGACTTTGTTCCCTTCGGGAGAATTGCAGCCAAGATAGTAGATTCAGTTTGTGTGGGGATAAGAAAGCGCAAAAGGAAAAAGGCACTTGTAGGAGAGGTTTATCGGTCCAAAACAGTAGCGACACTGTAGGACAGTGTATGCATGAAGAAATTACCGGGGACTTGAGAAATGTACTGTAATAATCGTGGCTGATTTAAATCTTCATAGATTGGACAATCGAAAGATAAAATTCAACATCAGAGGATCGGAGGAACATAGAAGAAATTTGCCAACCTGTTTGAGGACCTGTTTGTGACCAATAACCAATAAGGGAGGGGGGGGGACAAACAGGCACATGATGAAGACAAGGGAGAGGGTGGCGGGGCGGGACAGGGGGGGAAATACACCCTGAGCACATAGGAAGCAGGGCATGGGATTGAAGGTGGGGGGGGGGGGGGGGGGCAACCACAGCAACAACAAGAGGGCGCACCTGGGTGACCTCGAAAGAGCACCTGCTCATTCCAGTATCTAGGTCCCAGTATCAAATTGAAAGAAAAACATGTACAATATTGCAAAGATTAATGGTAGGTCGGAAGATTGGGCACATTTTGTTAAACAGCAAAGAATTACTTCAAAATTGTGAGAAATCAGACTAAGATGGAAAACTAGCTACTGTATTAATATAGAAAACAATGAGTTTTTACATGTATATAAAAACGGAAAGAGTAGCTCAAGTGAGCCCTGATCCCTTAGAGGGTGGGATTGGGGATTTGATGGGGAAACGAGAAAATGTTGGAAGCATTACAAGTATTTAGTATCAGATTTCATAATAGACGATACAGCAGCCCACGCTGAGTTAAAATTGAGGGAAAAGAAAGGGAGAAACCTAAAACAATTGCTGTCACTAGAGAAACAGCAATGGAAAACTAATAAGACTAAAGGCTGACTAGCCACTGCACCTGATGGCCTGCATCCCCAGGACTTAAGAAATGGCTGCAGAAATAGTGGGTCACTGTTTGGAAATTTCTAAAATTCCTTGGAATCTGAAAAGGTCCCAGCGGTTTGCAAAACTGCAAAATGTAACACTTATAATTAAAAAAGGAGAAACCAGTAAACTTATAGGCCAGTTAGCCTGATATCTGTTATTGGAAAATGCTTGAATCCATTATCATGAGGTAAAGCAGGACATTGAGAAAATAATAGTAGAATAAGGCAGAGTCAACACACTTTTGTGAAGGAGAAATTACGTTTGATGTAAGGGGCTGTTTAGCTCACTGGGCTAAATCGCTGGCTTTGAAAGCAGACCAAGGCAAGCCAGCAGCACGGTTCAATTCCCGTAACAGCCTCCCCAAACAGGCGCCGGAATGTGGCGACTAGGGCTTTTCACGGTAACTTAATTTGAAGCCTACCCGTGACAATAAGCGATTTCATTTTCATTTCATTTCATTTATTCAAATTCTTTAAGGAAGTCATGCAGGGTGGATAATGGGAACCAGTAGATGTAGTGGGCGGGATTCTCCGGTCGCTGGCGCCGAAATTGGTGCTTTCAGTGATCAGCCGGAGTAAGCCCGTTTCCGACCAAATTGGGGGGTGGCGCCACTTTCGCAATGTTCCGCCCCCTCCAAAGCGGCGCCCCAACAGGCCAAGTTCCTGACTGCATCGGTCATGTATGCGGGAACTCGGCGTGGCGGCTGCGGACTCAGTCCAGCGCCTCCACAGTCAGGGGAGGGCCAATCCACGGGCAGGGGGGACTTTATCAGGGGCTGGGGGCATTGTTGGGGGGTGGTCCGGGGCTGGCCAAAGGGGGGCACTATTTTGCATGCCAGATCCCTGAGTATCCGGTGCCATGTTGCACGGCGCCGCCGCCATGCACATGCGCAGCCACGGACCTGGAAATTCTCCGGACAATATCAGCAGAGCCGGGTGCTCTATGCTGCTCGGCTACTAGCCTCCAGCCAAACGGAGAATCAGTGGCCGTGTTACGCCGAATATTCGGTCTTAAAATGCCACCTTTCCCATGCCGGCGTGGGGACATAGCCTCAGAACTGGAGAATCCAGCCCAGTGTTTTGGGATTTCCAAAAGGCATTTGATAAGGTTGCCACATAAAAGATTACTACACAAGATATAACTCATGGCATTGGAAAACAAACTAGTGGGTGTGCCACAAGAATGAATGTTGGGGCATCGGCTTAGATGAAAGGACGAAGTGAATGGTAGCTAACTTTGCCTATGGCACAATGCCCACATCCTGCAAAATAATTTTTTAAAAATTAGTGGAAATGGGATCATTCAATATATTCACGAATGAGTTTTAGGACTGATTGTTGATTGAAAAGGGGAATCTAGGGTTATGGTAAGCAGGGCAGAAAAATGGAATTAAAGCCATAATGAAATCAGCATGATCTCATTGAATGACGGAGTAGGTTTGAGGGCCTGAATGGCCTACACTTGATTCTATTTTGTCTGATCTTAAGGGAGAAAGTACGCCTTCCTGCATAACATTTTGTGATAGTTTCCTCAAATGTCTTTCCTGCTTTCAAACATGAGGAAGCATGGGATAGGCACTGTCTAATATCTCATTGAAATATAAATTGTTCAAGTGTTATTGAGCTCATCAATTATCGTGCTATCACAGCTGATCCAAATCTTGACCTTGGCTGATGAGTAGTTTTCAACATGTATAGGAAATCTGGGCAATTAATTTTTCCTCATAAAACTTAATATTAGATGTAATGGCCCTGTGGCCTCTTGCCAGTTCATCTGAGCTTGTGTTGCGCTGAGATACAGTAGCCAAACATAGTGTTTCAATGGAATGTAAATTTGTGCAATTTCTCACAATTACATAGAACATTTTTATAAATGACCTAGAGGAGGGCGCAGAAGGATGGGGTGAGTAAATTTGCAGACGACACTAAAGTCGGTGGAGTTGTAGACAGTGCGGAAGGATGTCGCAGGTTACAGAGGGACATAGATAAGCTGCAGAGCTGGGCTGAGAGGTGGCAAATGGAGTTTAATGTGGAGAAGTGTGAGGTGATTCACTTTGGAAAGAATAACAGAAATGCGGAATATTTGGCTAATGGGTAAAATTCTTGGTAGTGTGGATGAGCAGAGGGATCTCGGTGTCCCATGTACATAGATCCCTGAAAGTTGCCACCCAGGTTGATAGGGTTGTGAAGAAGGCCTATGGTGTGTTGGCCTTTATTGGTAGAGGGGATTGAGTTCCGGAGCCATGAGGTCATGTTGCAGTTGTACAAAACTCTAGTACGGCCGCATTTGGAGTATTGCGTACAGTTCTGGTCGCCTCATTATAGGAAGGACTGGAAGCTTGGAACGGGTGCAGAGGAGATTTACCAGGATGTTGCCTGGTATGGAGGGAAAATCTTATGAGGAAAGGCTGATGGACTTGAGGTTGTTTTCGTTGGAGAGAAGAAGGTTAAGAGGTGACTTAATAGAGGCATACAAAATGATCAGAGGGTTAGATAGGGTGGACAGCGAGAGCCTTCTCCCTCGGATGGAGGTGGCTAGCACGAGGGGACATAGCCTTAAATTAGGGGTAATAGATATAGGACAGAGATCAGAGGTGGGTTTTTACGCAAAGAGTGGTGAGGCCGTGGAATGCCCTACCTGCAACAGTAGTGAACACGCCACATTGAGGGCATTTAAAAATTTATTGGATAGCATATGGATGATAAGGGCATAGTGTAGGTTAGATGGCCTTTAGATTTTTTTCCATGTCGGTGCAACATCGAGGGCCGAAGGGCCTGTACTGCGCTGTATCGTTCTATAGAACAGTACAGCACAGAACAGGCCCTTCGGCCCTCGATGTTGTGCGGAGCAATGATCACCCCTACTCAAACCCACGTATCCACCCTATACCCGTAACCCAACAACCCCCCCCCTTAACCTTACTTTTAGGACACTACGGGAAATTTAGCATGGCCATCCACCTAACCTGCACATCTTTGGACTGTGGGAGGAAACCGGAGCACCCGGAGGAACCCACGGCCACACGGGGAGGGACGTGCAGACAGTGACCCAGCCGGGAATCGAACCTGGGACCCTGGAGCTGTGAAGCATTTATGCTAACCACTATGCTACCGTGCTGGGGAACTCTCATTATCAATCCCTCGTTAATACTTGTGTGTGGCAGCAAACTTGTCGAATGTGAGTTGTCAGAGTAGATCTGATTTGGTACCACAAAGAGCCGGTCAAATTTTAATCTGTCAGAACTCCAGAGGTGAAAGATTTTATTGAGCTTCAGGTATCACAGGTGGTGGGTTAGGACAGCGTTTGTTTTTCAAACTTTTTTCCCCCAGATACACATTTGCCAACCGGATAACCTTCGCGACACACGCCATGTTTGCTTACCTTTAATGCGAAATGGGAACCTACTTGGTCTTCATGATCTCACTCCAACCAAGTTCACAGGAGACAGCAATGTGCTAATCAGTGCAGAATTCAGCCAGTTCCTTTCTGCATCTTCAGCGTTGTGAGAATGGAAAATCCAGTCTCTCATATAGGTCGTTGTGAAGGGTAAAGCAACAGAATGCTTGTCTCACTCAGCACTGGATACTCCTGGGAGATGCTACTACCAGAATGCCAACAGCCTAATGGACTTTTGACTTTGTTTTTAATGTTCTGTCACAAGTCAGGTGCAGCAGTGTCATCTTTAATTTAGAGTCAGATGTAAATGGATAACTGACTCTGGGGTCTCAACCTCAAAGGAGTTTTTCCACCCACTATTTCTCTTTCAAATTTGAAAACTTCTTGCATTTTGCCAGTATTTCCTTTCAGTTAACACACATGGGGCTGGATTCTCCGTCGGCAGCCTGGGGGTTTCCTGACGGCGTGGAGCTGCCCCACAATGGGAAACCCCATTGACCAGCCGGCGGGGTGGAGAATCCAGCCCTTGGGCTTTGCATTCTTATTTGCATTGGTACAATTAACAAAAATCAATCTAAAGAACTCGTGATTATATTGTTTTGTTCCCGAGTTAAGTTTCTTCTGTGTAGGCTGTTCACCAACAGCCCTGGAGTACTGCTCTGTCCTGCAAAGGATTCTTCTGAGCACTGGCCAGTAGGTACACTGCCTATTAGTATCCTGGCCGTCTCTTCCTTGTATTATGGGCCTGGGTTTATAGAACACCAAAGCATTTCATGGAGTTCACCTGGCCCACACTTGAATAGATTTTGGTTATGGGGAGCACAAGAGCCCACTTTACAGGTGTGATGCAACAGAGATCTGAAGTATTTTATAAACAAACAATATTTATTCTATGAATTCAGTTAACATTTATAAACATACAGTAAACATCTACTACTGACACTGATACCTCCCCCACCACCCCGCCAATGATACAGTACTCTATAGGTAACCCTTAGTAACTTTCCTAACAACATCCATAAGCCAAAGACCCGTTTTAGCAAAGACAGTAAGGTTGCATTTCTTATAGAAACAGGTATTACTTTGAAATCATCAAGTGATCTGGAAACATTCTTTAGCATGCAGAGAGAGAGAGAGACCAAAATACCCTCTTTGGTTTGAATGTAGTTCTCCAACTGAAAACGAAACTAAAACTCAGAGCCAAAAACGAAAGTAAAAAGCAGAGCCCGAGCCCAGCTCCACCCACACAATGACTTCACTGCGGCCATTTGAGAAGACAAACATTTCTTAAAGTGACATTCCCATGACACTTGTAACAAAATTATCTATCTTATCGGTTCTCTTGCTTTGCTTGCTAGCAGCTAGGGTGCACAGTAGCACAGTGGTTAGCACTGTTGCTTCACAGCACCAGGGACCCATGTTCGATTCCAGACTTGGATCACTGTCTGTGCGGAGTCTGCACGTTCTCCCATGTCTGCGTGGGTTTCCTTTGGTTGTTCCAGTTTCCTCCCACGAGTCCCGAAGACATGCTTGTTAGGTCAATTGGACATTCTGAATTCTCCCTCTTGTACCAGAGCAGGGGCCGGAATGTGGCGACTGGGGGATTTTCACAGTAACTTCATTACAGTGTTAATGTAAGCCTACTTGTGAAGGGCAGCACAGTGACACAGTGGTTAGTAACAGCTGCCTCACGGCACTGGGGCAGCACGGTGGCATAGTGGTCAGCACAGCTGCCTCATGGCGCTGGGGTCCCAGGTTCGATCCCGGCTTCTGCGTCACTGTCCATGTGGAGTTTGCACATTCACCTCGTGTTTGCGTGGGTTTCGTCCCCACAACCCAAAAGATCTGCAGGGTAGGTGGATTGGCCACGCTAAATTGGTCCTTATTTGGAAAAAAAATAACTGGGTACTCTAAATTTATAAAACGAAAAAAAAAGGACAAAATAAAGCCTACTTGTGACACTAATATGCTCTCCTCTGCGATTTGCTGCCAAAAACACATACAGAGCACTTGATGGCAAGTATTCGTGCTGGCTGCGTGACCCGCTCATTGTTGCTATTTTTGGCTGGAAGACTTTACACAACTTTGTTTCATTCTCATTTAAATGCAGCAGTTGGGTACTTCTCCTGTGATCAGGACCACCGTGGGAGCGCCACGACCCTCCTGACACCAGGAAAAACCCTGTTTAGGATACCTTGGGGAAATGTATACCACAAGTTTCATGCACAGCCTGTAATCAATAACCAGTCTCTGACTTCTAACATTTCTGTTGAAGAATAAAATTCCTCATTCCCTGATTAATCCTGAACTTTCAGTAGTTTTTTTATATAATCTTTATTATTGTCACAGGTAGGCTTACATTAACACTGTATTAGGTTACTGTGAAATCCCCTAGTCCCCACACTCCGGCTCCTGCTTGGGTACACTGAGGGAGAAATCAGAATGTCCAATTTACCTAACAGCACGTCTTTCAGGACTTGTGATAAGAAACCGGAGCGTGGGAGGAAACCCACGCAGATACGGCTTTTCTTTAGTACATAGGCCTAGATCTTTGTTTGATCATATTAACCAAGGAAGTTGACTAACGCTGGAATCAAGATCAGACAATCTAGGCCAAATTGCATATCAACGTTTTTGAGTAAACCACGAATACAATGATGTGGAGATGCCAGCGTTGGACTGGGGTGAGCACGGTGACGTGTTGAAGGCTGCGAAGAAGATGTTGTAGTTTCTCTGCTCCGGGCAGTACTGACGACGAAGGGTGCTCTGTCGGGTACTCCCGAGTGGAGAAAACTATAACACCTTCTTTGCAGCCTTTAACACGTCATCAATGAAGAGGAACAAGATGCCAAGGTCATCCCCACATCCCCACTACTGGCCTTTAAACAACTGCACAACCTCAAAGAAATCAGTGTTTGCAGCAAATTACCCAGCCTTCAGAACAGCGGCCACGGCACCACACAACCCTGCCATGGCAATCTCTGCAAGACATGCCAGATCATCAACATGGGTACCACCATCAACGTGGCCTGAAGCGTGGTACATTGTGAGACCACGCAGACACTGCGACAACGGATGAACGGACATTGCGCGACAATCGCCAGCAGGAATGTTCCCTTCCAGTCGGGGAACACTTCAGCAAACAAGGACATTCAGCCTCTGATCTTCGGGTAAGCTTTCTCCAAGGCGGCCTTCAGGACGTGCGACAACGCAGAATCGCCGAGCAGACATTTATTGCCAAGTTCCGCACACATGAGTACGGCCTCAACCGGGACCTTGGACTCATGTCGCCTTACATTCACCCCCCACCATCTGGCCTGAGCTTGCGAAATCCTACCAACTGTCCTGGCTTGAGACAATTCACACCTCTTTAACCTGTGAAATCCCCTCTCCAGTTGCTCTGTCTGGACCTGTGGACTTAATTACCTACAAAGATTTGAATTCAAAGTATCGTATTGCATCTTTGACTCTGTCTATATATATATATATGTTCTGGAACCCACCTTTTCATTCACCTGAGGAAGGAGCAGTGTTCCGGAAGCTAGTGATTCGAACAAACCTGTTGGACTTCAACTTGGTGTTGTAAGACTTCTTACTGCACAAATACAATGACATGCAAATTTCTAAATTTATCTATTAGTATTATGTTGCAGCTACAAGGAGAGGCGTAAACTACCACCTCAAAACGTGGCCATTTGTCTACACCAAAAGAGGGCAACAGTGTTTGCGGCAAATGGAGTTTCCACAAGTGCCATACTACCACTTTCTCCTCGTGGTTTTCCAAAATCACAACTTTTCTATTTACGGATTTAGTGTGGCCAATCCACCTAACCTGCACATCTTTGAATTGTGGGGTGAAACCCACGCAGACATGGGGAGAATGTGCAAACTCCACACCAACAGTGACCCAGGGCCAGGATTCAAACCCGGGTCCTCAGCTCCGCAGTCCCAGTGCTCACCACTGCGCCACATGCTGCGCTGGATGCTGCAAAATTAGAGTTGCTTTTCTTTATTCATTCATGGGAAATGGACGTCGCTGGCTAGGCCAGCATTTATTACTCATCCCTAATTGCCCTTGAAGAGGCAGTTAAGAGTCCACCACATTGCTGTGGGTCTGGAGTCACATGTAGGCCAGACCAGGTAAAGATGGCAGATTTCCTTCCCTAAAGGACATTAGTGGACCAGATGGGTTTTATACCAGTGTTTTCCCCAGGATCCACTTTTATTCCGCCGTCCGGCGTGGCCCCCTCAACAGATGAGCCTGCTTTGCCATTCAATTATATGTTTCTGCAAAGGACTTCAGCTGATGATTTAAGTTCTCACTGCATCCTTTGAACAAAAATCAAGAGGTTTCTTCTCGAACTTGTCGTGCTTAGTCTTCAAATGCCTTCAACGTTTTGAGGGTTTTAAACTTTAATTTGCCTGTACTTTGCTGCATATAACAAACATGGACTTTGGATCCTGATTTGCATTGGCACAATTAAAGCCATGCCACAAGAAATTATCTTTATATTGCTTTGTTCCAGATTTCAGTTTCTTACTAGGTTGTTCACCAGAAGCCCTGGAGCGCTCTATTCAGTCCACGCCAGCATTGCTTTGTCCTGCCGTGGACTCTTCTACGAAGCTCTCCAGCAGATTCAGTTGGGAGATTCTGGCCTTTTTGTGTCTCTCTGGCCCTCTCATCCTTATTACAAAATAATCCACCTTCAGTTCTTCACACCATCCTGTTTCTTGCTGGCAGCCACAATATGGAGGAATCTACTCTGTAATTTCTCTCTGATGCCTCTTTTGGCAGGAAGATTGTCGTTTATATATTAAAGGCTGGTCGCGGCCGGCATTCTCACTTTAGAAACCAGTCAAGGCTGATATTCTTTTTTTTGTTAATTTGAAACTTGGTTTCCAATACCTGAGTCGGGATTCTCTGAAAACGTGACTAAGTGTTGACGCCGGCCTAAACACCAGAGTGTTTCACGCCAGCGTCAATGGGTCCAGCGATTCTGTTCCCACAGTGGACCAGCACGCCGCTGGAGTACTCTGCACTGCTCCAGCTGCCGTACGCAGCCCTGCACTGCTCGCCGCGGGTCCGCGCATGCGCGCCAGGGCCACGCAACATGGTGGAGCCACACAGAGAACTAGCGTGGATCTAGCCAATCTGTGGTGCTCGATCGCGCCCCCCCCCCCCCCCCCCCCCCCCCCCCCCCCAAGCAGGATGACCATCGCAGCCACAGGTCCAAGCTCCCACCTTGGCGGAACTCAGCCTGTCTACCGCGGGGGCCTCTTTCAATGGCCCCTGACCGGCGCCACATCGACCGCGCGCACGTGTGGCTGGCGGTGATTCTCCTGTCGCCGGAGAATCGTTTCCCGACGTCGGACCAGAGTCGCAGGCTGTCTTGGTGTCATTGCTGATTCTTCGAGCCGGCGCGGGCTTGGAGAATCCCGGCCCTGAGTTTCCCAAGTTATGACGTTTTACTCATGAAAATTAAAGCAATTTTAGTTGAACATGCGCATCCTTACAGTTACACTTTGTTTTTAATATATTCCCATTTCTTTGGAAATTTAAAAAGTATCGAGAAAAGTATAATCTTGATCTTACTTTACAAACTGACTTTAAGCGAGATGAAGTAACTTGTCAAGCATACACAATATCACTTTCTTACTGGTCCCACTGCATTGCACTATCCAAACATCCAAGGCATCTCCTTCCCCGTTCTCACCAAAAGCACTTACTTCCTGGTTTCCAGAGTGGTGACGCAGTGATGACTATGTATTCCAGAGTTGTCATGTGTCAGTTGTATTGACTGTCCTCATTTGATCAGTATTCCTCATTGACAAACCTGGCCTGGCTTACTTCTCTTTGTCCAATAGCTGTTACTGTCTTCAGATGTATCCACCCGAATCTCTGACTGCTGACCACATCCCGACCCGTACTTCACGACATGGGAGTGCAAGCAGCCATTGTGCAGCTTGACCACGGTGCCACACATATATTGTCAATGGCTCGTAGGAGACCAGCCGAGCTTCGCGCAGAGGGCGAACACCACTGGGGCCACCACCATTAGCATCGCACAACCACCTGGCCACCCATTGGTCTGTCTCCCCGCCCCATGCTGGGTGATCAGCACACAGCCTAGCCTACCGTCACCCCACCCCCTCGAACACAGCAGCCAATCAGGGACTGCCCGCGGCCGGCATTCTTAAAAGCCGGCCACGGCAGTTGGGTACTTCTTCCCGCGACCATGAATGCTGCATCCATGTACCTCCCAACACACGCCATTGACACACCCCTGAGTTTTAAAAACCCTGGGTATCCCATATAAAAAGTACTACACAAGCATGTTTTTCTCTGGTGCGCTATGCACTTATTTACATACGTTCATTTTAAGAATGTGAAATTAGGCGATGATTGATTAAATGTGGTTTTAAAAAAATGTTTCTGTCAAGTTCATATTCCAATGTATGATGTAACAGCATAACAACATGGGTCTGTGTAAAATTTTGAATCTCATTTCTCATTCTCATTTCCAAGTCTTTTATTTCTAGCATATTGTAAGATGGAAATAATGTGGTTTGAAGTTAGGAGGAAGAGGTATCTGGAGTTATCAAAAGCTGTAAGAACTGAAAGAAGAGCTCTTGAAGGAAAATATGCATGCAAAAATAGAACAATTGTCTTGGAAGGGAGGGGATGGCAGCATGGAGGAACGGAAGTATTGAACAGCAAACATTGAGCGAGTCACTTAATGGATTTGTTTGAAGAGAATATTCTTGCAAAGCTCCTGCAAGACCCATTTTTTAAAAAAAAAAAAGCGCAGCAAATACGCAAGATGTAGGTAGAATGTTAATTACTGTTTCCATCAATGTGCCATTGTCATTTATGGATCAGCATTGTGAAACAAATTTCTTTCCTTCGTTTTATTCAAGTTATTTTATTATGATGATTGTATAGTTTTATTTTTCCTCATTTGTACTATTTTTAGAAACTTGTGTAAGGATTTCAAAATTAATAATCAGGAGCATTACTTATGGAATGAACCAAGCTTATTGTAAAGGTTTACAATTTGGTATATCACTAAACAATACAGAAGAAAAGGTTTGAATCAAAATCGCTGCTGAATTTGCGAACAGCAGTTGTGGCAGCAGTTGAGTGCTGCAGTTTGTCAGGAGAAAAATAAATATGGGCTTGTTGTTTAATGAGCTATACTGAAAGTATGTGCATATTTTCTAGATGAAGATATGATGGGAATTAACAGTGATGCCCTCTATTGTCTAGCTAAAACAATGACTTTGAGCAAGGAGCCACACTAACCAACTATACCCAGTAACAATCCACATCATCAAAACCAGAGTGGAGAAATAAAAACTGATTTGTTGATGGACAGTTTTATACCAATTTACAAACTGATATCAATTAATCAGTTCTACAAATTTGTTGTCGCCTGTGGGGAATTTTAAATTTTATGGCCAACAGTCTTGAAGCAAGGCTCAGTCATGCGAGCATTTCCAGGTGCTGAGTGACAAAATCTCTTGAACTTTCCAACTCCTATATGTGAACATATTTATCTCTTGATTTCTGTGCAAAAGGCTGGCTATATTAGAAGCAAATTAGCCCAAAAAGTGCTATTTCCTAGTATTCAAAAGAGGTACATCAGCAAAAAGTAATTGCGTTATAATTGTGTTATTTATCGTACACTAATTTAATTGCAATGATCGAGGCACACTGTTCCAAGTTGTGCTTTAACCTTGCATGGCATTTATATGAAGAACTATTCCGAAAACACGAACTCAGTTTAAATGTTATGTATCCACCGGACTTGTCAGGTTCCGTTTATGGATCCTTGTCCAGTCATGAGATATTTAGACCCTCGGGTAGTGGAATTTGGTCTGAGCCAGTTTAAACGGCCCTCCAGCTCTACCCCACCCTCCTCTGGGTTCACCGAGAAGATTTTGCTTTTATTCAGGTTAAGCTCACTGCTTGAGAAGGCTCCAAACTCCTTTTGGAGTTTCATTATCTTTCCGTGTTAGTCCTGGGGTTCGAGATGTAGAGAAGCAGGTCATCTGCATAGTGAGCCTGTATGCTCTCCTGTCTCCCCTTTGGTTACCTCTCCACCCCTTCGCCACTCTGAGGGCGAACGCCAGTGGCCCAATTGCCAGGGCAAACAAAAGTAGGGACAGTGGGCGGCATCCCTGCCTCTTGCCTCTGTGCAGCCGGAGGTATCTCGATCTGGTGGTGTTTGTTCGTACACTCATCATGGGAGCACGTACATGTTTCACCTAGGAGGTGAATCCTGGCCCAAATCCAAACTGTTTCAGTACCTCTAGGTACTTCCATTCGACCCTGTTGAAGGCCTTTCTGCGCCCAGGGAGATGATCACTTCTGCCGTTCTCATCCCTGAATGGCATCATTATCACATTCAGCAGTTGCCTGATAGATGCTATCTGCCTGCCCTCGACAAAGCCTGTCTGGTCCTCTGTGACTATAAGACCATAAGACATAGGAGTGGAAGTAAGGCCATTCGGCCCATCGAGTCCACTCCACCATTCAATCATGGTTGATTTCAACTCCATTTACCCGCTCTCTCCCCATAGCCCTTAATTCCTCGAGAAATCAAGAATTTATCAATTTCTGTCTTAAAGACACTCAATGTCCCGGCCTCCACCGCCCTCTGTGGCAATGAATTCCACAGACCTACCACTCTCTGGCTGAAGAAATTTCTCCTCATCTCTGTTCTAAAGTGACTCCCTTTATTCTAAGGCTGTGCCCCGCGTCCTAGTCTCCCCTGCTAATGGAAACAACTTCCCCACGTCCATCCTATCCAAGCCATTCATTATCTTGTACGTTTCTATTAGATCTCCCCTCAACCTCCTAAACTCCAATGAATATAATCCCACAATCCTCAGACGTTCATCGTATGTTAGGCCTACCATTCCTGGGATCATCCGTGTGAATCTCCGCTGGACCCGCTCCAGTGCCAGTATGTCCTTCCTGAGGTATGGGGCCCAAAATTGCTCACAGTATTCTAAATGGGGCCTAACTAGTGCTTTATAAAGCCTCAGAAGTACATCCCTGCTTTTATATTCCAAGCCTCTTGAGATAAATGACATCATTACATTTGCTTTCTTAATTACGGACTCAACCTGCAAGTTTACCTTTAGAGAATCCTGGACTAGGACTCCCAAGTCCCTTTGCACTTTAGCATTATGAATTTTGTCACCGTTTAGAAAATAGTCCATGCCTCTATTCTTTTTTCCAAAGTGCAAGACCTCGCACTTGCCCACGTTGAATTTCATCAGCCACTTCTTGGACCATTCTCCTAAACTGTCTAAATCTTTCTGCAGCCTCCCCACCTCCTCAATACTACCTGCCCCTCCACCTATCTTTGTATCATCGGCAAACTTGGCCAGAATGCCCCCAGTCCCGTCATCTAGATCGTTAATATATAAAGAGAACAGCTGTGGCCCCAACACTGAACCCTGCGGGACACCACTTGTCACCGGTTGCCATTCCGAAAAAGAACCTTTATCCCAACTCTCTGCCTTCTGTCTGACAGCCAATCGTCAATCCATGTTAGTACCTTGCCTCGAATACCATGGGCCCTTATTTTACTCAGCAATCTCCCGTGAGGCACCTTGTCAAAGGCCTTTTGGAAGTCAAGATAGATAACATCCATTGGCTCTCCTTGGTCTAACCTATTTGTTATCTCTTCAAAGAACTCTAACAGGTTTGTCAGGCACGACCTCCCCTTACTAAATCCATGCTGACTTGTCCTAATCCGACCCTGCACTTCCAAGAATTTAGAAATCTCATCCTTAACGATGGATTCTAGAATTTTGCCAACAACCGAGGTTAGGCTAATTGGCCTATAATTTTCCATCTTTTTTCTTGTTCCCTTCTTGAACAGGGGGGTTACAACAGCGATTTTCCAATCCTCTGGGACTTTCCCTGATTCCAGTGACTTTTGAAAGATCATAACTAACGCCTCCACTATTTCTTCAGCTATCTCCTTTAGAACTCTAGGATGTAGCCCATCTGGCCCGGAGATTTATCAATTTTCAGACCTTTTAGTTTCTCTAGCACCTTCTCCTTTGTGATGGCAACCATATTCAACTCTGCCCCCTGACTTTCCTGAATTGTTGGGATATTACTCATGTCTTCTACTGTGAAGACTGACGCAAAGTACTTATTACGTTCCTCAGCTATTTCCTTGTCTCCCATCACTAGATTACCAGCGTCATTTTGTAGCGGCCCAATGTCTACTTTTGCCTCCCGTTTGTTTTTAATGTATTTAAAGAAACTTTTACTATCATTCCTAATGTTACTGGCTAGCCTACCTTCATATTTGATCCTCTCCTTCCTTATTTCTCTCTTTGTTATCCTCTGTTTGTTTTTGTAGCCTTCCCAATCTTCTGACTTCCCACTACTCTTTGCCACATTATAGGCTCTCTCTTTTGCCTTGATGCCTCTGGCATACAGCTCTCTAGCCGCCTCGCCAGAATCTTTGCATCTGTGTTAAAGAGTGAGATGGGCCTGTGGGGCCGCACTGTGGCGGGTCTTTGACATTTTTGAGTATCAGCAATATTGAGTCAGTGTGTCCCATACTAGCGAGTCTTCGAATCTCTCCTATAGGCGTGGGGCCAGCGCTGACGCAAATTTTTTGTAGAAGTCTGCCAGGAATCGGGCAGGTGTGCAGCCCTCGGTAGAAGGTAGTGACGGGTTTGTTGATCTTTTCTGATGCAGTGACTAGCCTGCTGCTTCTGTGGGAACTGAGCTATTTCCCTTGTGGCTGCTTGCTTTCTCAGCTGATGAGCCAGCAGGCGACCGGCTTTGTCTCCACACTCATAAAAGGTCCCCCGTGTCTGGCGGAGCTGGTTGACTGCTTCCTGGAGGATAGCACGTCGAAGTCCATTTGCAACTTTTTCCACTCCGCTCCGCCAACAGTTCCACTGTTGAGGCAATGGAATACTGCCGGTCCACCTCCAGTATGGAGTCGATCAGCTGTTGTCTGGTTGCCCTCTCCTCCCTGTCTTTGCGTGCCTTGAATGCAATAATTTCCCCCCTTATCACTGCCTTCAGCCCCTCCCAGAATGTGGTGGATGAGACCTCCCCATTCTTGTTGTTGGTTGCGTACCCACCTGTGGCCTGTGATACAATTGCAAAAAGTTTTGTCGGCAAGGAGGGCCATGTCCACCCTCCATTCGGGGGTGGGGAGTGGGGATGGAGCCTGGCCTGTCTCCAATCTCACATCGCCCATATAGTGTGGAGCATAGTCAGAGATTACAATTGTGGAGTATTCTGCTCCCACTAATAATAATAATATTCGGGCAGCACGGTGGCACAGTGGTTAGCATTGCTGCCTACGGCGCTGAGGACCCAGGTTTGAATCCCGGCCCTGGGTCACTGTCCGTGTGGAGTTTGCACATTCTCCCAGTATTTGCGTGGGTTTCACCCCCACAACCCAAAGATGTGCAGGATAGGTGGGTTGGCCACGCTAAATTGCCCCTTAATTGGAAAAAATGATTTGGGCACTCTAAATTTAAAAAAATAATAATAATAATAATATTCGCTTATTGTCACAAATAGGCTTCAATTAAGTTACTGTGAAAAGCCTCTAGTCGCCACATTTTGGCGCCTGTTCGGTGAGGCTGGAACAGGAACTGAACCCACGCTGCTGTCTTGTTCTGCATTACAAGCCAACTGTCTTAGCCCATTGTGCTAAGCCAGCCCCTGGAAGCACCGATTTCCCCGCTACGAAGAGGTCGATCCTCGAGTAGACCCTGTGAACCTGGGAGATGAAGAAAAATTCTGTTCTCCTGGGCGCATGAACCTCCATGGGCCACTGCCCCCATCTGCTCATTGGAGGTGTTCAGCTCCTTTGCCATGTTCATTAATTTTCCCGATTTGGGGCTGGATCTGTCCATCTGTGGGACCTGTACTCAGTAAAATTGTCCCCCCCGTGTCCGTTACGGTTTTCGTCGCCGTGAATGGTGTCCTCCTGTTCAGTAGCATGACTACCCACCTTGCCCTTGTCCCATAACATGATTGGTACATCTGATCTGACCCACCCATCTCTTCCTTACCCGCAGTCGGACCTTCCCCTTCAGGTGTGTCACCTGGAGGAAGATAACATCGACCCTCAGACTTTTCAGATGGGTGAAGATTCTGGATTTTCTCACCAGACTGCTAACTCCCCTAATGTTCCAGGTGACTATTCTGATGGAGGGGGGGGGGGGGGTTCTCTTTCCCAACCCCCTGCGGGATCAATCATACTTATCTTTTGGATGTGCCCCTGCACTTCAGGGGCCATCCAAGATGGCTGTCCTTGCTCGCCCCCTCTCTCTCTTGCTCGCCCCCTCTCTCTCTTGCTCGCCCCCTCTCTCTCTTGCTCGCCTCCTCTCTCTTGCTCGCCCCCGCTCTCTCTTCTTCGCCCCCTCTGTTTCGCCACCTCTCTTGCCTCCTCTCTCTCGCCCCCACCCCCTCTCTCTTTCACCCCCTCTCTCGCACCCTCTCTCTCTCTCTCTCGCCCTCACTCTCTCTCTCTCTTATCTCTCTCTTGCCCTTCTCTCTCTCTTAGCTCTTTTTATCTCTCTCGCTCTTTCTCCCCCTTGCCAGGAACTAACTACCTGTCGGGAGCTGTGCTAGTGTGGTGCCACTCCCCCCAGGAGCAATCCCAGTCTTCCCCCACCTATTGTGTTCTCCCCACCCTCTTCCCCCTCCACCTGTTTCTGCATCTCTCCACTCTCACCCCCTCCTTCCTGGTACTTACAGCTAGGTCGAAAGCGAGGCAGTTCTGCTTCAGGTTTTGGCTGGAGTGAGCTGTGAGCTCTGTTTATCTCCATGGGTTTGGGGAGTCTCTCCCTTCCAACCAGGTTACCTAGCATCTAGCCCACATATTCTGTGGGGTTTCTGCCCTTGATGCCCTCTGGTAGGGCCCACGATTTAGTCCCCTTGCATTGCCACCGACCTTGCCACTTCTGTTTCCAGGGAGGCAATTTGTTCACTCAGTTCAGGTGTCGCTTTTTCTAGGTCACTGATTGTTGCTTCCTGTGCTACCAATCAGCGCACTGTTTTCTCCAACGCCACCTTGAAGCGGGCCAGGGCATCCACGACTGCCTTAATTTCCAACTTGATGGCATATGTGTTCTGGAGCTCCTGAGTAGGGAAGTCCATCTACTTTCTCTGGTGTGACTGGCTTCGACTCACTCCTCATGCCTACCATCGTCCCATTCCTCCTCTCCAGGCTTTGGCTGATTCTGCCAACCCTTCGAGTCCTGGACTTCGGTGGCTGCGGTTGTCTTGTTCGGTGGGGGGGGGGGGAAGGCTTGCCTGCATGTTTGATAGACTATTTTCACGTTAAAAATGATGTTTTTCTGTAATCCTGGAGGAAAGCCACCTTCCCCACATCCACTCAGCACATCCCCTTCGCCAGAAGTCCTGCTCTGTTGTTTCTAAGACACAGACGATTATCTAACAGCCTCTGTCTCTTTTGGTTTGAGGAGGAGGGAGGGATGGAAACACTACAGCGATGTAATGTTCGAGGCTCCGTTCTTCGACAATGGTTTCTGTGCGATCCCTTTCTCAGTTGTGGGGAGTGAGCCGACTTCACCCAGCATCCACCTGGTCACTTTTCACTGCTGCTCTCTGTTAGATAGAACATAGAATATACAGTGCAGAAGGAGGCCATTTGGCCCATCGACTCTGCACCGACCCACTTAAGCCCTCACTTCCACCCTATCCCCGTAACCCAATAACCCCTCCTAACTTTTTGATTTGGTCACTAAGAGCAATTTATCATGGCCAATACACCTAACCTGCACGTCTTTGGACTGTGGGAAGAAACTGGTGGAAACCCCCGCAGACATGGGGAGAACGTGCAGACTCCGCACAGACAGTGACCCAGCAGGGAATCGAACCTGGTGCCCTGCCGCTGTGAAGCCACATTTGCTACCGTGCTGCCCCTCATCTCACACAATCTTAATTGGATCAACTGCCAAATTGACTGTTAGGTTTTCTCCTGCCACATATATGAAAGAGTTTTTTTCCTGCTATGTAATATTAAAAAAAAAGGCATATAACATGAGCAAAAGGTAACGAGGTTAGTTAGTTTAAAACTTGAAGTAGAATTATGCACCAAGTCTATCAATATAATAGCTGAACCCCTCAAACCAGGAGGGAATTTACGTATCAAACTGAGTAAGCTGGCCTCTACCATGATGGCTCCAGAGGCTCAATAAGTAGAAGTCAGTTAGTGTTTCTGCTCTTGTTCACTGGAATCCCTGCTAAAGGTTCACCTGTGTTGTTATTTGAAATTCAATTTGTTTGGAACCCCCCGATCAAATAGCTTATATCACACAGTCAATATGGTGGCTGAGGGTTGCTTTAACTGCAACAAGGAATCTATATCTTCAGAATGGGAGGGGAGAAATTGGTCTGGGTGGGAATAGGTCCCCCCCCCCCCCCATACTTCTGCAGCTGCTGGACGTCTATGCATCACAGATCTAAGGTTGCAGCAGTATTCCAGTAACTTGTGAATAGTCATTCTTCACCCATGTGAGGAATTACAGTTGAGCTCAAACCTACTCATCTTAAGTCTGGATATGCAAACTTCTGAGCATGGTTTACTGAATAATGATCAGGCTCAAAATCCCTCTGAACTGTCTATTCGAAGCCCAAATGTGGCGCCAGCTGAGATCAGTTAACTCATTACAGAGAATCAAGCCACTTCAAGTTAAGAAATAGGAGTAGACTACTCGGCCGCTCAAGCTTTTTCCCTCAGTCAATAAGATCATGTCTGATCTGATGTAACCGTAACTCCACGTAAGTGTCCGTCCCCTTTAACCTTTGACAAAGGAGTCGATCAAAAATATACCATTGTCCTTGACATTCAATGGCATTACCATCACTGAATCCCCACAATCAACATTCTGGGAGTTACCATTGATCAGAAACTGAACTGGACTAGCCATATTAATACAGTGGCTACCTGGACAGTCAAAGGCTAGGAGTCCTACGGCGAGAAACGCACCGCCTGACAATCCCCCCCCCCCCCCCCCCCCCCCCCCCCCCCCCCCCAACAAAAGCCTGTCCACCATCTTCAAGGCACAAATCGGAATGTAATGCAATACTCTACTTGCCTGGATGAGTGCAGCTCCAACAACACTCAAGAAGCTCGACACCATCCAGGACAAAGCAGCCCACATGATTGCTCCCCCTTCCTCAAACATTCAAACCCTCCTCCACCGATGAACAGTGGCAGTCATGTGTACCATCTACAAGATGAACTGCAGTAACTCACCAAGGTTCCTCAGGCAGCACCTTCCAAACCCACTAAAATCTAAAAGGACAAGAGCAGCAGATGCCTGGTAACCCCAACACCTGGAGGTGCCCCTCCAAGTCAATCACCACCCTGATTTGGAACTGTATCACCGCTCCTTCACTGTCGCTGGGGCAACATCCTGGAACTCCCTAACAGCACAGTGGCTGTACCTGCATCTCGAGGACTGCCACGGTTCAAGAAGGCGACTCACCACCAACCTCTGAAGGGCAACTAGGAAGGAGCAATGAATGCTCGCCTAACCAGCAACACCCTCATCCTGTAAATGAATTTTTAAAAATCTATCTAACTTTAATGACACAGCCTGCACTACGTGCTGTGTGAGAGAATTCCAAACACTAAAAGATCCTCAGAAATTCCTCCCCATCAACATCTTGAATGTGAACTCTGAAAATTGGTTTGTTTATCTGTACAATATGGAGAGGTGGTGGCATAGTGGTATTGTCACTGGGCGAGTAACCCAGAGACCCAGGATAATGTTCTGGTGACCCAGTTCAAATCTCACCATAGCAGATGGGTGAAATTTGAATTCAATAAAAATCTGGAATTAAAAGCCTAATGATGACCACAAAACCATTGTCGATTTATTGTAAAAACCCATGTGGTTCACTAATGTCCTTTAGGGAAGAGAAACTACCTTCCTGGCCTACATATGACTCCAAAACCACAGTTATGTGGTTGATTCTTAAATACCCTCTGAAATGGCCAAGCCAGCCACTTAATTCAAGGGCAATTAGGAATGGGCAATATGTGCTGGTCCAATCAGCGCCATCCACATCACATGAATTTTTAAAACACAATCAATCAATCATGCAATCTTTAACATGATGTTACATGAACAAGTATTATTTTAGCCAGATCTAGACCAGCACGGTGGTGCAATGGTTAGCATTGGTGCCTCACGACGCCGAGGTCCCAAGTCGATCCAGGCTCTGGGTCACTGTCCGTGTGGAGTTTGCACATTCTCCCTGTGTTTGCATGGGTTTCGTCTCTACAACCCAAAGGATGTGCAGGGTAGGTGGATTGACCACGTTAAAATTGCCCCTTAATTGGGAAAAAATGAATTGGGCTCTCTAAAATTTAAAAAAAAGATTTTTTGCCAGATCTCATTATCATAATTTACTGCAATAGTTTTTCTTTACAAAAGTACACACTTTGAGAACACATTTTGCAGAACATTATACATTTTGCCGAATTTTAGTTTTGGAAGAGGGTAGAGAGATCTGTGGGATCTCTTATTTATCTTCCAAATAAGAGTCAACAATTCGTTTGCTAGATATTCACTTTAGTACACTTGCATAAGAACTGAATCAAAACTTAGATCAAAATAATACATAAACTCGTCAAGAATGGTGAAAAGCATTAAATCATGAACATAAGAAAAATAAAGAAATTATTTTAAAACAAAAGTAATTTAGCAGATGCTTCAAGAATTCTGGAAAACAAGAATTCAGATAGACAATTGACCATACAAACTTATCCTTAAGGAAATCCGTATCTATAGTTTAGTCCCTTGTTGATTTTTCATTGGTTCTAGTTCTCAGCTGAGACTTGTGATTAGTTAATTAAACATTATCATTTACTCAAGATTAATTAGTATTTCCTTGGCACAATCTAACTTCTCAAGCGCTTTCTCACGGCTTGAGTCTTTGCGTCGTGGCTAGCCATTAATTTCGCTATAGTCACTTGTTGCAATTTGTTAAATGGCTTCAATACAATGGCCTATCCATATTATGTTTCTTAAGGTAGAACTTACATGGAACATTCATTGAAACAATGTTAGTATCTTGCAGACATGACCTTAAAGTTCAAGAGTTCACGCATTATCTAGAACAGTAATTGTATTTTGTAGACTAGGTATTTTCTCTAAAAATAATTCTATTTCCCAGTCGTATACAAGTTGATTTATTTTTTTTTAAATAATTTTTATTGAAATTTTTTTACAAAGTATATAACAACAAACAGTAAAAAAACAACAATAAAATAACATAATAAGCATAACACCCCCAAGACCGTAATAACGCATATATCGAGCCCCCCCACCTCCCAAACCCGGTAAACAACAAGAGAACTTGAAAATAAATAAAATAAAATAAACATAGTCAACACCCCCCCCCCCCCCACCTTCCTCTCCCCCCCCCCCCCTCCCCCCCCCCCCCCCCCCACCTTCCTTCCTCCCCCAGGTTGCTACTGCTGCTGACCTAGTTCCCTAGCGTTGAGCCAGAAAGTTGAGGAAAGGCTGCCACCGCCTAAAGAACCCTTGTACCAATCCCCTCGGGGCGAATTTGACCTTCTCCAGCTTAATAAAACCCGCCATGTCATTGATCCAGGTCTCCAAGCTTGGGGGTCTCGCATCCTTCCACTGTAGCAAGATCCTCCGCCGGGCTACTAGGGACGCAAAGGCCAAAACACCGGCCTCTCTCGCCTCCTGCACTCCCGGCTCCACCGCAACCCCAAAAATTGCGAGTCCCCAGCTTGGCTTGACCCTGGATCCTACCACCCTCGACACCATCCTCGCCACCCCCTTCCAGAACTCCTCCAGTGCCGGGCATGCCCAGAACATATGGGCATGGTTCGCTGGACTCCCCGAACACCTGACACACCTGTCTTCGCCCCCAAAGAACCTACTCATCCTAGTCCCGGACATATAGGCCCGGTGCAGCACCTTGAATTGGATGAGGCTAAGCCGCGCACATGAGGAGGAAGAGTTAACCCTCTCCAGGGCATCCGCCCATGTCCATCCTCAATCTGCTCCGCCAGCTCCCCCTCCCACTTAGCCTTTAGCTCCTCTACTGACGCCTCCTCCACCTCCTGCATTACCGTGTAGATATCAGATACCTTCCCATCCCCGACCCAGACCCCCGAAGGCACCCTGTCCCTCACCCCCTCGCGGCCAGCAAAGGGAATCCCTCCACCTGCCGCCTAGCAAACGCCTTTACCTGCAGGTACCTGAATATGTTCCCCGAGGGGAGCTCAAATTTCTCCTCCAACTCTCCCAGGCTCCCAAACCTCGCGTCAATGAACAGGTCCCTCAGCTTTCTGATGCCCGCCCTGTGCCACCCCAGGAACCCCCGTCAATGTTCCCCGGGATGAACCGATGGTTCCCCCTTAGCGGAGCCTCCATCGAGCCCCCCATTTCCCCCCCATGTCGCCTCCACTGCCCCCAAATCTTGAGGGTAGCCGCCACCACCAGGCTCGTGGTATACCTCGTAGGAGGGAGCGGCAACGGCGCCGTTACCAGGGCCCCCAGGCTTGTGCCTCCACAGGACGCCATCTCCAACCTTTTCCATGCTGCCCCCGCCCCCTCCATCACCCACTTGCGCACCATCGGCACATTGGCCGCCCAATAATACCCCGAGAGGTTGGGTAACACCAGCCCCCCACCATCTCTGCCCCGCTCCAAGAAGACCCTCTTCACTCTCTGGGTCCCATGCGCCCAAACAAAGCTCACGATGCTGCTAGTCACCCTCCTAAAAAAGGCCCTAGGGATAAGGACGGGCAGGCACTGAAACAGGAACAAGAACCTCGGGAGCACCATCATTTTGACGGACTGCACTCTACCCGCCAGCGACAGCGGCACCATGTCCCACCTTTTAAATTCCTCCTCCATCTGCTCCACAAGCCTGGTAAAATTAAGCTTGTGGAGAGTCCCCCAACTCCTGGCCACCTGCACCCCCAGGTACATAAAACTCTTCACTGCCCTCTTAAATGGGAGCCTACCAATTCCCTCCTCCTGATCACCCGGGTGCACTACAAACACCTCGCTCTTACCCAGATTCAGCTTATAGCCCGAGAAACCCCCAAACTCAGCCAACAGCTCCATCACCCCCGGCATTCCCCCCACTGGGTCCGCCGCATACAGCAGCAGATCGTCCGCATACAGCGATACCCGATGTTTCTCCCCACCCCGCACCAGACCCCTCCACCTCCCCGACTCCCTCAACGCCATAGCCAGCGGTTCAATTGCCAGTGCAAAAAGCAAGGGGGACAGGGGGCACCCCTGCCTGGTCCCACGGTAGAGCCTGAAGTACTCTGACCTCCTTCCGTTAATAGCTACACTCGCCATCGGGGCCTCATAAAGCAACCTCACCCATTTGATGAACCCCTCCTCAAATCCAAACCTCTCCAGCACCTCCCACAGGTACCCCCACTCAACTCTATCAATGGCCTTCTCTGCATCTAGCGCCACCACTATCTCCGCCTCCCCTTCAACCGCCGGCATCATAATAACATTTAACAACCTCCGCACATTCGTGTTAAGCTGTCTTCCCTTGACAAATCCTGTCTGATCCTCATGTATCACCCCTGGCACACAGTCCTCTATCCTGGTGGCCAGGATCTTCGCCAGCAACTTAGCGTCCACATTGAGGAGCGAGATTGGCTTGTATGATCCACACTGCAGGGGGTCCTTATCCCGCTTCAGGATCAAAGAAATCAGCGCCCGTGACATCGTCGGGGGCAAAGCCCCCCCTCTCCCATGCCTAATTGAAGGCCCGCACCAACAGGGGGCCCACATACTTTTTATAAAATTCCACCGGGAACCCATCCGGCCCCGGCACCTTCCCTGACTGCATTTGACCAATCCCCCTGACTAGCTCCTCCAACTCAGTCGGCGCCCCCAGCCCCTCCACCAGCTCCTCCTGCACCTTTGGGAAACGTAGCCTGTTCAGAAAGCTCTCCATTCCCCCCCCCCCCCCCCCCCCCCCCCCCCACCGGTGGCTCCGACCGGTACAGTTCCCCGTAAAAGTCCCTAAAGACCCCGTTCACCTGTGCCCCCTTCCGCACCACATTCCCACCCTTATCCATCACTCCACCAATTTCCCTAGCCACATCCTGCCTGCAGAGCTGATGCGCCTTACAAGTTGATTTCTTGAAGACCCCAACCAATTAATGAATCTACCATTTCCCTTTTTACTCAATAGAATAAATCAATACAAATTAGTAATGATAAAATAATAAAATAAAGAAAAAGAGATATAAGCCTAGAATAAAATGAATTACGATTTAACAAAAAATTAGTTAAAAGTGGAAAATGCCAAGCTTTAACTTGAAGGAGCAGAACTTCTGAATCAGAATCGTGAGTTTAAAAAATAGAATACCAGTGAAACATCTAACCTGGGGGGAACGTATTTTTAATAGAACATCTATTTCCATAGTAACAGTAAAGCAGAGAAGTGCAACCTGTCTAAAATTTCCACTAAACTGCCAAATGCCTAGCAAACAATGTAGCATTCTTCACATTCCTGAAATGTTACTTGCTGTGAATAATTGTTATCCAGACGGAGTTCAAAGGGCAGCAACAGTTAAACATTATAATGCACCACGTTGTTTGACATTTGAATAGGATAGGAGATGCAGAGGATTGTTATGCTGCATGTATATTATATGCAGCCCTCGACACAACTGCAAACGAAATAACATTCCAATCCAGATGAACATCTGAGGGCAAAGTTTGGCTTAATGAAACTGAATATGTTTCATATTTCAAATATTCAAGTCAATGCCAGCATAACCCCACCACTGCCCCAACAGATGTAAAGAGCTGCTTTAACATCTGATTGTCAGTACAGTGATTAATTTTTAAAAATAGGCTTTCTGCAAGAGCTGATTATTTATTATAATTGTGAATTATAATTTTTGTTGAATTTTTTTGCTCCAATTTTCCTCGAGGTGTTAACTCATGCAAACTTGATACCAGCTCCCTTTTGGTACCTTGCCACGTGTTTATTCTTTTGAGGCTAAATTTTGTGTTGGCATGCTGTCTCATGGAGGATATTACAGCAGTGGATAACGAGTGAGAACCTAGCTACTTTTTAACTTTCTCTGTCTAAAGATGTGCAGGTCATGTGGATTGGCCATGCTAAATTGCCCTGAGTGTCCAAAGGGGTTGGGTGGGGTTGCTGGGTTATGGGTATGGGGGTGAAGGTGTGGGCTTAAGTAGAGTGCTCTTTCCAAGGGCCGGTGTAAACTCAATGGGCCGAATGGTCTCCATCTGTACTGCAAATTCTATGTCTATACCTCGCACTGAGACCAATTGTTCCCCAACTGCAGTTTTGAATTAAATAAAATGGTGCAGAGCAATAATCAAACCCAGGGCATCATGGGCCGTCATGGTACTACTTACTGTACACTGGACAATGACTAAACTTGAGCAGCCATTGCACATAAACTATGGCTTATGACAAAATGCCTTGATGTGTTGCATTCATGTTACACAATCCCAAATAAGTAACATTAAATATGAGCTACAGTATATTTAAAACTGCTGTTGACAGCTAATTTCACTTGTCTGTCTAGGATTTCCAGAATGTACTGTGTGTAGCAAAATTAATCTTTTTTAAAAACACAGCTGTTAGTGTTTTTTGTAGAGCTCTTCCATTATATCTAAGGAAATGTAAGGCCCCACTGTCTTATAACCACTTTATTGTGCTGAGTTCATTTGATTTTACACAGCTGAAGCAAACATAAATCTTGTGTCAGCCTGAGGCCAGGGTTTGCAATGGAAGTATGTTGAATTGTGAATTTAACAAGGATTTTTGCTACTAAAATAATCCAATTGCTGGTAAACATAACCTGCAAATCAGAGTTCTTCAGATCTAGAATTTTCAGTTTCAAAGTTTTAAACAAATCTGCTGAAAATCAATTGGTTCTTCCTGTGAGTACTTAATTAAGTTACAAAGCATTACAGTGTTGATAGTCCTATGGAGAGCAAGAACAACCAAGCCTGTATGGTGTATGGCAAAAGCGCAGTCTCTTGAAGTTAGGTCAACTGCTCTTCTTTCATGTGGAGGTAATATGGAATAAAATACAGTACTACATTGCAATTAACTTGTGTATAATAACAAATCAATTTATTTGTGTAGCAACACTAGAGGGAACCCTGGTGGGCGGGGGCACCAAAGTTGGCATTATAATGATCTCAGACCAAGACCAGACCCCAACAGTGGTTAGGATAATAGATTAGTTTATTTTTAAGACCGTGGAAAGAATGATTCGCTCCAGGAGTGATTGCATGAAGAAATTGGGCTTTTGTATCTTTAAAATGAAGCTTTATTATGAATGCACTATTAAACTCTTTACGCCACACTCAAAAAGAACAGCTTACAATGACACCTTAAATACCACTACTAAAATTCCTATTAAACAATAGGAATCATACAGCTCTCCATCTGTCTTAATATGGGAGAATTGTGGACTCAGCATCAGACAGACCAGAATTCAACTCTTTCCAATGATTTCTCAAAAAAACTGCCCCTCTAAAGCTTTTCTCTATTCCTTGAGTCCACCCAGTAACGACTTAATCTCCCCAAGCTAAAGAAAGCTATCTCTCTGCAGGCTACAAAGCACTTCAACCCCCCAGGGACTTTCCCAGTCAAACCACAGTCTATTAGCCCAGACTGAAAAGCACTGACATTGTCAGTTTCACCTTCTGGCTTCTAAAAGCACCCAGGCCCTGCAAAGCAGAATTATTTGTCCTTAAATTACCCAATACTTAGAATCCAATATTCCTAAAATCTTCCAGTCATCACACCTCCCCCCTTAAAAAAAGAACCAGCAATGTAAAAAGATTCATTTTTCTGAAACCCTTTGAACTTTAAACACTTCTTAAGATTACATACAAGAAGGCTGCTTAGCTCAGTGGGCTATACAGCTGGTTTGTAATGCAGAACAAGGCCAGCACGGGTTCAATTCCGTACCAGCTGAGAATTCTGAATTCCCCCATGTGTACCCGAACAGGCGCCAGAATGTGGCGACTAGGGGCTTTTCACAGTAACTTCATTGCAGTGTTAATGTAAGTCTACTTGTGACGATAAAAAGATTATTATTATATTAGAAAGTTATTATAACTTTCTAGTCTATACGATATATCATTTTACATTTTTAAATAGGTAAACATAAACATGAATATAGCCCATTTTAGTCTTCTCACATGTTACTGTTGTGATAAAGCATCAGTAATCAGTTTATTGGGGCACCACTGTGGTGCAGTGGTTAGCACTGCTGCCTCATGGTGCCGAGGACCAGGGTTCGATCCAAGCCCCGGGTCACTATCCATATGGAGTTTGAACATTCTCCCTGTGTCTGCGTGGGTCTCGCCTCACAACCCAAAAAGATGTGCAGGATAGGTCAATTGGCCACACTAAATTGTTCCTTATTTTTGAAAAGCAATCACATTCTCCTTTTTTTAATTTTAGAGTACCCAATTCTTTTTTTTTCCCAGCCTTGGAGATGGACGGACGGATGGAATGTTATAAATGCATGAAACAGAGCCCTTTAAAGTCATATTTAAAATAGTTATCATAAATTCACATGCTTCAGAAATCGAGATATTCTGGGAAATCAAAAAGTGATGTAATATAAATTGTTGAGGAAGGGGTAGCAGTAATAATGAGAATCTTATTGTTCAAGAAGGAAATTGGCATTGATTGCTAATCCTGAGCATTTGTGTATCTGCTTTGAAGCAGAGGATGGTTCCGCAGCATTACTGTACGGAGGAGTCACTTGTGTCCTTGTTGTACAGGTTGAAACTCCCTTTTCCAAACTGCTTTGGGGGGGCTGAGTGTATATCAGATTTTGGAATTTTTCGGATCTTGGAATATACTGGGCATGAGTTGCATGTATATTGGGAACTGTGCAAAGCCCAGGCTCCTTGTGGGATTGATTTCCCACTCATGATGTCACGGTGCTTCAAAATAAAGTGCAGATTTTCGAATTGTTCGGTGTTCAGAATTTCAGATAAGGGATGCTCAACCTGTATATGGTTGCAACATAGTCTTAATGTGGAGAAATCCAATATCTGTATACATGTTATCTTCGTTCAGCAATTGTGGAACAATAGTCTGAATTTCAATCTGCCAGTGAACACATGCATCATCTGCAGGATTGGAGAGATTTCAGTAAGCGAGCGAATAGGCACAGCAATAGCATCTCATGAATACTCTACTGCTTCTTTGAGATCCAAATTCAAAGATGCAGCTATAATGACACTTCATTCACAAATGATAATGGCAACTGTGAGGGTGAGCCCTCTAATCTCCTGGTACTCAAGTAGAATGCATTTTGAGGGCAGCACAGTGGTGCAGTGGTTGGCACTACTGCCTCACTGCGCCAAGGACCCAGGTTTGATCCCGGCCCCAGGTCACTGTCCATGTGAGGTTTGCACATTCTCCCCATGCCTGCGTGGATCTCACCCCAACACCCCAAGGATGTACAGGGTAGGTGGATTGGTCACGTTAAATTGCCCCTTAATTGGAAAAAAGAATTGGGTACTTAAATTATTTTTTAAAAGTACAATCCAACAGTGGTGGCATAGAACAACTGATTATCATTTATATGCACTGTAGATGTAGGGCAGCATAATGCTTTTTGTTTTTTCTAGGTACCCACTTTTACCAACCAGCCAACCTTTGCGACACATTATCTTTAATGCAACAGATGAGCCTGCTTGGTCCTCACGATCTCACTTGCTTTGTCATTCAATGTTACATTTCTGCTGAGGACTTCAGTTGGTTTTGAGACCTTGCTCCATGCACCCTCTGATAACCTCAAACTCGCCATGCTTCAAATACCTTTGAAGTTTTGAGGGTTTTTAACTCTCATTTGCCAGTACCTCCCTACATATAACACATATAATCCTGATTTGCATTGGCACAATTAACAAAGGCACACCTCAATAAAACATCTTTATACTGCTTTTGTTCCCGATTTCAGTTTTTTCTTTGGCTGTTCACCAGAGACCTTGGAACTCTGTATAGAGCTCACACTGGCACTGCTCTGCCTGCCGTGGGCTGTCCTGAGCAGCTCTCTCCTGATTCAACTGGGAGTTCCAGGCCAGAAGCTGTTTGTGTCTCTGGCCCTCGCTTCCTTATACCATCTTCAGTTCTTCACAATTTCTTGCCTTGCTCCCTTGCAACTAGAAAATGGAAGAACCTCTCCTCTGTGATTTTGCGGCAAAAGTAAGGACGTACAGGAAGTGAGACATCAGTGTATGAGCCATATGTGTGACCAGCTCTCTGCCGCCACTTCTGGCTGGAAGACTGTATTGTTCCATTTAAAAGCCGGTCTCGGCCGGCATTCTTAATTTAAAAGCTGGTCGCGGCAATTGGTTGCTTCTCCTGTGATCGGGAACGGCGCAACCGATTGCTCTGTGACCCACCCACAACCTGCACTTTGAAAAACCCTGCTCTACACAAGTGTGTAGTTATTAAAGCAAAGGAAATCCAGACACTAGTGATGCATCAAGTGATGCAGCCTTCTGGTTCCCCTAAAGGTAGCCATGACCTTCCACTGATACTGATAATATAGTGTAAATAGCTGACTGTAATGGCAAGTTTATATGGGCCAGTTACCATTCCCCACTGATTGCCAGCTCACGTGAACTGTTCCTCCAAGATGTCTAGGCAGCTGATTCTTGCAGTGTACCACTGCTTACGAGAATATCTTGTTTGTCGAAAACCTATGCTGAAGCAGCCCTTCCGTCTCTCCCACCACTTGTGCTGTGAGTTTCTGTCAATAGCTGCAACGTAGATAACACAAAGTGCTTCAGCATACTGTTTCCTTTATTACTGCCGTGCTGCTGTCACATATTCCTGTTCATCAAACTCATTGACTTCAACTGGAAAAAAGCTGCATGTGGTTTTAACAAAGGTTCATTAGTCTTGTTAGCCAGTCGTCTTTTTTTTCCTTTTGTGTTTTGCTGATGTGTGTTAACTTATTTTGGGAAAGGTAAGAATATTAAGAGCAATAATAGACCCAAATGGATAGATCAGTGTTTTTTTAAATTTCCTATCTGCCATCTTTTCCTTGCATCTACTTTTTGGTTAAAATACTGGAATGCTGTCCCTCTCACGTCTAAATGCTGAAGAAAGAGTTAGTACAACACAAATGATATACATTTCCTTTCCTAATGTCAGAAAATACTGCACGTGATGTGTGGTACAACATGTTTCTATTTATGGGAATGACGTTCAAACAATAATGTCTGTCACTGGTCTTAAGAGTATTGTAAAGAGTAACTTCAATACAATGCTTTGAATTGCTGTACAGCTGGATTCCAAAAGAATACTTAATTGGCAGAGGCAGACAATGAAGTGAAATCATGTCTATGGTGTGTTTTCTTTCCTTAGATCAGATACAGAAGGGAAGTGTAGGAGTTTTGTGGGACACGGGGACTCACATGCTGATTAGTCATGCCTTTCACAGACAGCAGAGCAATGCTGAGAAACAAATATGAGTTGAGTCACATGAGTTATAGTGAATTTGCAATGTATTTGCAAATTGAGTTTTGTGGAACAGAGGGAATTTTTTTACCTTTTCAAGTTTGGGAAGGTCAACTTTTTCTCCATGTACAATAGTATCATCAGTGGTTGAAAAGTTACTAACCATGACTCTACTCATTTTTCTCGCTTTCTCTCTCTCTCTCTCTAGCAGACCTTCCATGATAAATCATTGGGGCAAATAGAAGAGGCAGATCCCAAGAACTATTTCAGCTGGTTCAGGGACTGAACCTGTGCCATTGGTGTTATTAAGCGCCACACTTTAACCATCTGAGCTAATCCGCCCTGAAGCTGAACTTTACTGGAAGGTATAAAGACGAAAAGTTATTTTTATTATTGATCATGAGACTTGGGCATCGCAGGCAAGACCTGCCTTTATTGCCTGTTCCTAACTATATTTAAGATGGTGCTGGCGAGCTGGCACCTTAAACTTGCAGTCCGTGTGGTGAGACTACTCCCCCATTGCTGTTAGAGAGGGAGTAATAGGATTTTGACCCAGCATTGCAAAAGGAATGGCAATATATTTCCAGGACAGGATGAGGAGCTTGGAGGTGATAGTATTCCCAAACGGACATCACCCTGTTCTTTGTGGTAGAGATTGTGGGTTTGGGAACTGCTGTCAAAGAAACTTTGGCAAGTTGCTGCAATGTATTTTGCAGATGGTATTCTGATGGTGGAGGGAGTGAATTCTTAAGGATAGGGTGAGAGTCAAGCGGGCTGATTTGTTTTGGGTAGTATTCAGCTTCAAGTGCAGGGGCTGCACGTATCCAGGCAAATGATGAGTAATCCATCGTGCTCCTCATAAATATTGAAAGAAAATTCAGAGGCGGTTACATCCTTTCTTGTTAGAGATGGTCATTGCCCGACAGTCGAGTGGCACAAATGTTACTTACCGATTACCAGCCCAAGCTTGAATGTTGTCCAGGCCTTGCTGCAGAAATGCAACATGCACTACTTCAGTATCTCATTCATCAGCATACATACCCACTTCTGACTTTATGATAATGGGTGAAACAGGAGAAGTTGGTTGTGCCTTGGACACTGCCCTGAGGAACTCATTCAGCCATGTTCTGGGCTGACATAATTGACCTCCATTTCCTTTATGCTTGGTATGTCTCCAACCAGTGGAGTTTTCCTCATAATAATAATCTTTATTAGTGTCACAAGTAGGCTTGCATTAATACTACAACAAAGTTACTATGAAAATCCCAGAGTCACCTCACTCTAGTGCCTGTTTGGGTACACGAGAATTCAGAATGTCCAATTCACCTAACAAGCACGTTTTCAGGACTTGTGGGAGGAAACCAGAGCACTCGGAGGAAACCCACGCAGACATAGGGAGAACGTGCAGAGTCCGCACAGTGATCCAAGCCGGGAATTGAACCCAGGCCCCTGGTGCATGAAGCAATAGTGCTAATTACTGTGCTACTATCACAGATCAAAAACATTGTAATTTATGCCAGTGTAGCATGTGGCTTACTGTTCCCTTTTCTTACAAGGCAAGCATATGCCTAAGCACCAGTTAACTTGCCTTCACTCCAGCATGGATAATTTTCCAAATATTATCAATTTCTATCTTTGCTAAGTAAATTGAGTTTTGAAATATCCTTTTCAGATTGAGCTTCCAAATGTATCTCATTAATTTTCTAACTGGGGGGGGGGGGGGCAGCACAGTGGTTAGTATTGCTGCCCACGGTGCTGAGGACCTGGGTTCGAATCCCGGCCCTGGGTCACTGTCCGTGTGGAGTTTGCACATTCTCCCCGTGTCTGCGTGGGTTTCACCCCCACAACCCAAAGATGTGCAGGATAGGTAGATTGGCCACTCTAAATTGCCCTTAATTGGAAAAAATAATTGGGTACTCTAAAATTTAAAAAAAAAAAATTCTATCTGAGGTGTATACACTCCTGAGAGGCTTCAAGCACGACACAAATTCTAATGGTTTGTTCTCAATACCAGAATCATCCCAAAAGTTCTGGCTGTAATAGAATTCTCATTTGCACAAGATACCACATATATACAAACATGGGTAATAATGGTCCACTGAAGAGATTGGATAACAGAACCAAGCTGCTATGACACTTGTGGTTCTCGATTAGCTACTGAGATGTTGCTTCCCGACACCAACCCCAAGCTGACACCACCCAGCCCCAATACTGAATGATGTTACTAATCTATTGGTATTGATGACCATGCAAGACCTATCAATTTTACAATGCACCAAAAGTTTAATAGCATCTACCACCATGTTGTCTTCAACACTCTCATTCTATCAAGGGTGGGAATGAAGGTGGATAAGGGGCCTGAAAGTGCAGTAGATAGTCATGTTCACCGGGGCAGGTGAAGGGAGGGATAGTGATTCCACTCAATAAATTAAGGAATTGCAGAGATCATTGAGGACTTGTTAATGATGCGAGGGAAGGTGTTGAGATTTTCACCGGGGTAAATAGGATGCATGCACTGTCAGGTGAGTGTACATTGGGAAGCCAGTTGAGGCATAAAAGGGCGAACATCGTAGAGGAGGGCAGCAATTGTGGAGCAGGTATTTCTGGTGTAATATAGCAGCTGGCAGGGAGCGTGGGCACAATGCTTGAAATGGGCATTATAAGGGGCATTCCACCCCCAAGCATCGTGCAGACAGAAGAGTGGGGAACAAAACTGCCACGGACATTTGGGAGGGGCCACCTGAGCACAAAGAAGGTTGCATCTGGCAAGAGGGACCTGACTCTGGTTTTGGAGAAAGTGCCAATGAGGAGCAGCACTCTCTGCCAGAAGGGAAGAGCCGCGGAGTCGAGAGGGAGGAATCAGACAGGAAGGAGACGGAGAATCTCAACATAGAATCTACCACTGAAGATAGAGCCACCTTGATATGAGTGAGAACCAGTATCACAGGAGACTGAGTGACCAGATTATAATAAGGCCATATTCTGGACATTTCGCCACAAAGAGGACTCCATTGGAGTCTGCTTTCCCTGCTCTTTCCTTGACAGTCACACCCTTCAAGGGATTTGTGCCCTTCCTGACCCTGGCGTTGAAATCTCCAAGGAGTATCACTTTGCCACCTTCTGGGACTCGGGCAAGGGATTGCTCAAAGTTGGTGTAGAATATCTCTTTGGCCTTGTCTGTTACCTGAAGTGTAGGGACATCAGCACTGATGACAGTGAAGAGATGATTCCTTGTTAGAGTGAACTGGGCAGTCATGAGGTGCTCGTTTATCCTGTAGACGGGAGTGGCTGAGGCACCACATAAGCTAATTTCTGATAGCAAAGCCAATCCTGTAGAAATATTGTTTTTCTTCTGGAATGCCTTCAGGGTGTCTGGATTCCTGAGCTATGATGATAGCGCTACACTCTGTTCTGTCCTGTTGGGATTGTCCATGAGGCTCCTGATATTCCAGGACCCCAACTTCAATTTGGCAAGCGAAGATGCTTGTGTATGATTTCTGTTTTAAGTGGAGTGGTCGCCTTATGCAGTGTACCATCTCCATCACATTGGCCCCAAACAATAAAGACGACCTAAGCAATGCCACAAGAAAACTAACATCAATGGCCTCAAATATCCCACTAAGGCAACTCTCTGGGTCAACGCCTCACTGCCAACGTCTCAATTTCCAGCCACTAGGAGCTACATTGTGCCTAGGCAACCTAGCACCTGCTAAGAGGGCTTTGGAAATCCAACTACCCGCAAACACCAATGACGTGTGGTTTCTTCAGCACTGTCCAGACGGTCCATGTCCCAAGCAATCCACTGAGAGTCGCGCATGAAGGAGAGCTCATCAAGGACAGGGAGGTAGTCAGTGTTCATTGGAGAGAACATTTTGAAGAATTCCTCAATCAAGACACTGTACCTGACTTGAATGCCCTAGACTTCATTCCTCAATATCTTTTCTCAATCCCTTTGATGCCACTCTGGTTCAGAGTGAAGACAAAAAAGCCATTTGGCAGCTGAAAAGGAACAAAGCCTCGGGAACAGGTAGAATCCCTGTCGAATCTCAGAAACATGGTGAAGATTCACTCTACATGACTTTTTAAGACCTCTGGAAAGCCTCTGTCAAATAAGAAGGCTTATGGAGTATCCTCATCAAATTTGTCTGACGTTGGAAATTTGTCATCATCCTCACTCTACTCCATGATGACACACACAACATGATTACCCCAATGGAACCACAACAGACCCTATCACAGTGAAGACTTGAGGTCAAGCAAGGCTATGTCATTGCATAAGCCATTTTCTCCAACTTCCTTGCTGCAGTAGTGCATCTCACCACCAGGAAACTAATCAGGCATGCAGAAAATTTCCTGAAGAGGGGAAAGGAATTTCCGTGACCCAAGTTTCCTTAACTCTGTTTCACTCTCTCAAGGTGTTGTCAAACCAACAGGCAGGATGGTGGCGCAGTGGGTTAGCCCTGCTGCCTCACGGCGCTAAGATCTCAGGTTCGATCCCAGCTCTGGGTCACTGTCCGTGTGGAGTTTGCACATTCTCCCAGTGTTTGCGTGGGTTTCACCCCCACAACCCAAAAATGTGCAGGCTAGGTGGATTGGCCACACAATTGCCCCTTAATTGGAAAAAATAATTGGGTACTGTAAATTTATAAAACAAAAGATGTTGCCAAGCCTGCTGAATATTCCACATGTTTTATACAATCCCTACAGTGCAGAAGGGGGCCATTCAGTCCATCAAGTCTGCATCTGCCCTTGGAAAGAGCACCCTATTTAAGCCAATGTCTCCACAACCGAGAAACCCTACCTAACCTTTTGGATACTAAGGGGCAATTTAGTATGACCAATCCACCTAACCTGCACATCTTTGGACTGTGGGCGGAAACCGAAGCACCCGGAGTAAACCCATGCAGACACTGCGAGAAAGTGCAAACTCCACACAGACGGAGGCTGGAATTGAACCCGGGTCCCCGGAGCTGTGAGGCAGCAGTGCTAACCACAGTGCCGTTCCTAACATGTTCTGTTTTTATTTTTTTCCAATCTATACTGCCTTCAATGAAAGAAAGTAACTCCTCTCTGCCATTGGGCTCCAGTATACAAATGATGCTTGTGTGCGCTCACTCGGAAACAAGCTCCGGGTTATTGTTGACAGCTCCTCCTAAGCATATGAGAAAATGGAACTTTCACTAAACACCCAGTAAACTAAGATCCTTTTGAACCAAGTCCCACAACTCAGCATCTCTCCTATCAATTACGATCAACACTAGATCCTGAAAAATGTGGACCATTCCTATATCTTGGGAGCTTCCACTCGATGAAGGCAGACAAAATTTATAGTTTCCTTCAGCCATCTGCGGAAAATAGTATTTGAAGATCAGGAAAACCCACTGTCATGGTGTACTAGGAGCAGTGATGCCTGCAGTTCTACATGCTTCAGAGACTTGGACAACCTACAACAGACCCCTCAAATAACTGCAGAAATATCACCAGCGAAAGCTTCACAAGGTCCTTCAAATCCAGTGACGAGAAAGGCAGTCCAACAGCAGCCTTCTCTCCCAAGTCCACATGCCCAGCATTGAGCCGGTAATCACTCAGTCAGCACCATTGGATAGGACATGTCAGTCATATCCCTGACACCAGAATCTCTAAGCAACTACTCTACCCTGAACTCCCTCACAACAGGAGACTTTCGGGAGGATGGTGGAAATGCTTCTTGTGACATCCTCAAAAGCAACCCTGAAGGGACCAAACATCCCTGACGATTCACTGTCATCCCTGGCCTATGAATAACTAAAACAGAGAAGGTTCATTTGGAACACGTTGATTGCAACAAGACTTCTAGTAGCAGTCATGAGATGTACAGTCGCGAACGGAAATCCCATTTGGAGACTTGGGGCGGGATTCTCCGGAACCCCCGATGGCCCAACACCGGTGTACAAAAATGGCGCAAATCACTCCAGCGTCGGGCCAACTGGAAGTTGCGGAATCCTCCGCACTTCCGGGGGTTAGGCCAGCACTGGAGAGGTTGACACCATGCAAACTGGCGCGAGTTAGCGCATGCGCAGACCGGCCGGCGTATTCTTGCGCAGGGGGGTGTCTTCTCCACGCCAGCCATGTCGGAGCCCGACAGAGGCCAGCGCGGAAGGAAGGAGTGCCCCCACGGCACAGGCCCACCCGCAGATTGGTGGGCCCCGATTGCGTACCAGGCCACCGTGGAGGCCGGCCCCCCAGGGCCAGATCCCCCCGCGCCCCTCCGAGGACCGCACCAGCCAGGTCCCGCAATGTGGGACCACGTTCATTTCATGCTAGTGGGACTGGCCAGAAACCGACAGCCGCTTGGTCCATCGGGGCCCGGAGAATTGCCGCGGAGGGGTGCTGCCAACAGCCGCCGACCGGCATGGTGTGATCCCCGCCCCCGCCTGAAAACAGGCGCTGGAGAATACGGCATCTGGCGAAGGAGCGGCGGGGCGGGATTCAGGATTTAGGTTTTTGGCCCTTCATACAACACTCCCCTCCCAAATCTTTTATCGTTAGGGTGGACAAGTTAATTTTGGTCTTTGTGTGGCCGGGTAAAACTCCCAGGACTCAAAGAGCATTCCTGCAAGGGGACACCGTTTGGGAGGGCTGGCTTTGCCAAATCTAATGTTCTATTACGGGGCGGCAAACATTGAGACGGTGCACAGGTGGTTTGGGGAGTTTGGGTCAGAGTGGGTGCAGTTGGAGGAGGCCTCCTGCGTAGGGTTGTGTCTACGGGCGCTGGTTACTGCCTCTCTTCCGTTTTCTCCAGCCAGTTTCACAATGAGCCCGGTAGTGGTGGCGTCACAATGAGGCCGGTAGTGGTGGAACCAATTCTGGCAGCATTTTAGATTGGGGGGCAAGTCATTATTGCCGGCAATTTGTGGGAACCATAGGTTTGCTTTGTCAGGGATGGATGCAACGTCGGAGAGTGTCGAGAGGTTCAACGATCTGTGGAAGATCGGTTCGTGGGACTGGAGGAGCGCGTTTAGGTATCTGCAAGTGCGGGACTTTGTTTGCAAAGAACTCTCTTCATTCCCTCACCTACTGAGACCTATACTGATGGACAGGATGCTATCTCGTGATGAGTTGGGAGAAAGGAAGATATCTGGAGCGGGATTCTGCAGTCCGCAAGCCTTATTTTCTGGCGTGGTGTGCCCCCACCAGCAGCAGGATTCTCAGTTCCCACAGCTGGTAAATGGGCTTTCCCATTGTGGCCACCTCACGACATTGGGAAACCGGTGGGAGTGGGTGCACTGCCGATGGACCGGAGGATCCCGCTGACGGAGAATTCCGCTGCTGGTATATAGGTGGTTGCTGGACACCGGTTGGAAGACTTAGCAGATTTTCAAAAATTTGAAATGATTAAGTATGCCATCACTGGTTGGAGGAAGAGTTTTATTCCAGATGGAATCCGTTCATCGCCTTTTTCGAGGACCTTTTTGTGGCCAGCAGCGAGGAGGGGTGGGGAACTAGTTAATTGAAACACTCCAGGACAGAATGGAGTGCAGACATGATGCCTTCCATTGTAATGAGCAGGGAAATTAGTTCATGCATTTGTGGTGTTAAAATGTTTCTCCTTTGAATGTGAGATGGAATTTCATTGAGAGGCAGAGTTGAATGTAAATTATTTCTGCTGATCGTGCCCTTAGTGGGAAGGTGAATACTATCTATCTTCTGCACATATGTCAATGTTAGTAAGGGGACTGTAAGCTTTCAAGTCCTGTTTGCATAGTAATGTATGGTTACTTTACCCATTTATGTTTCTTCCATTATTGGCAATAATCTGTGTTCTGTGTAATCAGAGTCTTACAGCACAGAAAGAGGTCCTTTGGCCCATTGTGTCTGTGCCTCTGCATAGTGAGTAAATACGCATAGGTTGGTTATATGTTTTGTGTATATCTATCTATCTCTGTACCTATAAGTAGTGAAAATAAATATTAGGTCATTTGTCACCAGTTGTCAATCATAATTGAACCTATTAATGTCCTCATGTGACATCCGTACTAGCTTAAAATCAGCACGGTTGCTGTATTATCAGCAACCTTGCCTGCCACCTACCACCCCTATAACTCCGTCCCGTTTTCTTTGGGACCTGCAGAGTTAAGAGGCAAATTGAACAAAATCTGAAATGAAAACTGAGAACACAGACAATACATGAAACATCTATCAGCAACAAGAAAAACAAAGCTCGTACAATGTTTGGGTGGAGATCTGGTGAATGACCTTGAATCTTAACTAATTATTTTCCAAATGCCGACCCTGTTGTATGTTTCCAGCATTTTGTTCCTATTTCTTCTTTCCATATATCCAGTTTCCACAGGTCAGAGCATAACCTGTATTTCTCTAAATAGGATTCTGAATTATCAATGTGAACTGACTAGAGCCTTTCTATCCTCCAAACTGGTCTCAGCACAACACACTTTAAAAAGTAGTTTTTATGCTGAGACCAATTTCTTTCATGATCAAATTTAAGATCTGCTGAAATCAGCATGTATATGAGGGGATTAACATGTGCTCACTCAAATTAGACAATTTATCAACTTTAATGCTCCAAGTTTCATGCTGTGCCTTGATTACAACAGCAGTCTTTTGTATAAGGTTTCCTGATCAAGCAGGCATTGCACCCTTTTGGATCACCTTGCCTCTAGTTACTGGAAGTATGTAGGAGCCAGCATTCTAACTCGCCTTTGTTTGGCTCCAATGTAATGCATGCTTAGCAGCGTAAATGGCAATGCTGCCTGTGTGGGGCAACAGGAAGAATTTTCAAACGCTTTGTGCTGACATTATTCTTGTGGCATTCTGAATGATGTAATTGCTGTTCACTCAGATTTTAAATGGTACAGTGAAGTTCATTGTAAAACAGCAGCTGTTACTCTGTGCCTGGCAATGTCAGTCACACGTTGGCAGTAATCTTCAGATCATTATTGCATTGGTGGGGTGTGGAGGTTCTATATTTTTATACATTATAACTTGGATTTAGCAGTGTGATTTTTTTGGAGAGTGTTGGTAGATTGTCAACCAATTTAAGAGGAAAATTCCAGGCATTTGTTTGAAACAGACTGAAGTACCTGGCAACACAGATGCAATGGCTTTTGTGTATTACAGCATTTTAAAGGTTGCTAAGGATTGCACACACTTAGATCATCCCATCACACATCCAAACACTTGACTCCTTTTTTAACTGTTAACATGGAAATTAATAATTACATTTCTGTTGTATAGCTGACTAAATGAACTGCTGTCAAGGTTGCAGGAAAAAAAGTTGTGCTTTGATAAATTTGTGCATGTTTTGTTCTATGTCAACTAATGAAAGCATCTTCCAGCACTTTTTGACTACTATGCATGTAAAGTCTGTTATTTACACCATGGCCATTGTTTATTAGCTTCATTCAGTGGTAACATTTTAACTCTTGGGGCAGCAAACTTTTTAAAAATAATTATTCTGTTCTTAAAGTTACAAAGCCAATGCAAAGAGTGGACAGGGCTTAATCCATCTCGTTGCTTGCTCCAAAAACAATTCAAATTCAATCCAATTCAATTTTCACAAGTCTTCACAAGAGAGACATACAAGATCCAAGATGACAAGAAAAGGCATTGCACCTCATCTTGGGCTTGATCTAACGCTTGATCTGAGACAAAAGGGCAAGTTGTAGGTTCAGAAGACTTAAGAAATACATTGCAGTTCTAATGAAGTGCTGTATTTTTGAATGAGGTGCCCCTTCAGGTAAATGTAAATGTCCCCATGGCACGTTTTTTGAAAATATGCAGGGAGTTTTCCAGTGTTTGCCAACATTTATCTTTCAACCAACACTATAAAAATAGATTAATTTGTGCAAAAGCAAAATCTGAAGTAAAAATGGAAAATGATAGAAATATTCAACAGGCCTGGCAGCATTTGTGGAATTGATCATTTATCCCGTTGCAATTTGCAGCCTCTTACTCTGTGAAAATTGGTAGCTAGGTTTGCTACATAATGGTGGCCATGCTCAATTCATTGGTCATAAATCATTTGAATTATTCTGAGAATATGAAAGGAATATTGAAATGCAACTTATTTTTTTCTCAATCAAACTTTTTTCTCTTTCCTACACTGGTTATTTTCATAGTTTATAATTCAGCAGTCATATCACAGAATTGTTACTGTGCAGAAGGATGCCCATCGTGCCTGTACCGGCTTCCGAATGCGCAACTCACCTTGTACCATTCCCTCGCTTTCTCTCTATAAACCTGCACATTCTTCCTTTTTCAATAAAAGTCAAATTCCCTTTTGAATGCTTCAGTTGAAACTGATACTCGGGCGGTGCATTCCAAACCCTCACCACATATTGTGTAAAAAGGTTTCTCCTATCACTTTTACTTCTTTTACTGATTACTTTAAATCTGTTCCCCTCGCCTTCTTGATCCTTTCATGAATGGGAAATAGTTTCTCAATGGTAGCATTGTGGATAGCACAAATGCTTCACAGCTCTAGTGTCCCAGGTTCGATTCCGGGTTGGTTCACTGTGCGGAGTCTGCACATCCTCCCCGTGTGTGCGTGGGTTTCCTCCGGGTGCTCCGGTTTCCTCCCACAGTCCAAAGATGTGCAGGTTAGGTGGATTGGCCATGATAAATTGCCCTTAGTGTCCAAAATTGCCCTTAGTGTTGGGTGGGGTTACTGGGTTATGGGGATAGGATGGAGGTGTTGATCTTGGGTGGGGTGCTCTTTCCAAGAGCCTGTGCAGACTCGATGGGCCGAATGGCCTCCTGCACTGTAAATAAAAAAATTCTATGTAACCTTTTCTCAAAGGAAAACAGTCCAAATTTTCCGATCCATTGTCATAACAATTCCTCGTCCCTGGAACCATTCTCATGAATCTTTTCTGCATCCTCTACAATGCCTTCACATCCTTCAAAAGTACAACTTCCAGATTGTGACACAATACTCTACCTGAGGCTGAACTAGTGACTTATACAAATTCAACATAACCTGACATTAATAAAGTCAGGATACTGTATGCTTTATTAATTTCTCAACCTGTGCTTCCACCTTTAATGATTTATGCACATACACATCCTCTGTTCCTGCTCCCCTTTAAAGTTGTCCCTTTAATTTTATATTGTCTCTCCATGTTCTGCCGCCTTGTCTGCCCATTCCACCAAATTGTCTATGTCGGTTTGAAATTTTACACTATCCTCCTCACAACTCACAGTGCTACCAAGTTTTGTTGAAATTATGCCCTTAATATCAGGGTATTAATGTATATCAGGAGAAGCAAGGGTCCCAATACTGACCCCTGTGTAACTCCACTACAAACCTTCCTCCACCATGAAAAATGGCCATTACGGTCTGTTTCCTGTTGCTCAGCCAATTCCGTATCCATGTTGCTACTGTCCCTTTTATTCCATGAACTATAAGTTTGCTCACAAGTCTGTTGTGCGGTGCTGGAACAAATGCTTTGGAAGTCCCATTTATACCAACTATATCTGCAACATTGCCCTCATCAACACTCTCAGTTATCTCATTAAAAAAATTCTAGTTAGTTAATCATGATAGTTCCTTAAGATGCTGGCTTTCCTTAATGAATCTGCATTTCTCCATGTAACTATTAATTTTGTCCCACATTATTGTTTCTAAAAATTTCCCCACCACCAAAATTAAACTGAGTGGCCTATAGTTGCTGGACTTACCTGACACCTCTTTCTGAACAAAGGTGTGTAAATGTTTGCAATTCTCCTGTCCTTCAGGACCAGCCCAAGTCTAAGGAAGATTTATGTGGCCAGTGTCTCTGTAATTTCCACTCTCCCTTCCCTCGGTATCCTTGGATGCATCTCATCCAGTCCTGATGCCTCGTCATCTTTAAGTATAGATAACCTATCCAATACCACCACCGTGTCAACTTTAAACCATCTAGTGTCTGAATTACCTCCTCTTTACCATGGCCTGATTTGCATGTACTCCCTTTGTGAAAACAGATGCAAGATCTTCATTTAGTACCTCAGCTATAACCTCTACCCCCATTTATAAATCCCCTTTTTGGACCCAAATTGGTCCTGCTCCTCCTCCTCTTATCACCCCTTTACCTATTTATATGCCAATGGAACAAGCTGAGATTCCCTCTTATGCTAGCTGCCAATCTCTTTAAGTTTTTTAATTCATTTTTTAGGAATGTGGGCTTCACTGGCTAGGCCAACATTTGTTGTCCATCTCTAATTGCCCTTGAGAAGGTGATGGAGCTGCATTCTTGAACTTCTGCAGTCCTTGAGGTGTAGATATACCCACTGTGCTATTAGGGAGGAAGTTCCAGGATTTTGACCGAGCGACAGTGAAGGAATGGCAAGATATTACCAAATCAGGATGGTAAGTGACTTGGAGGGGAATTTCCAAGTGGTGGCATTCTCATGTATCTGCTGCTCTTGTCCTTCTAGATAGTGGGTTTGAAAGGTGCTGCCTTAAGAGCTAGTGAGTTCCTACAGTGCATCTTGTACATATTGCTGCTACTTTGCATTTGTGATGGAGGGAGTGAATGTTTGTGGAAGGGGTGCAAATCAAGCCGGTTGCTTTGTCATGGATGGTATCAAGCTTCTTGAGCATTGTTGGAGCCGCACTCATCCAGGCATGTAGAAAGAATTCCATCACACTCCTGACTTGTGCTTTGTAGATGGTGGACAGGCTATGGGGAGTCGGGGTGAGTTACTGACAGTAGAATTCCTAGCCCCTGACCTGCTCTTGTAGCCGCAGTATTAGTTCAATTTATGATCAATGGTACCCCCTCTAGACTTCTTTTATTTTGCTTATTCACTTCTCCTATTTTATACCTGATACCTGTCACGAGTACACATTTTCTCCTTTATCTTAATTTTTAACTCCTTTTGTCATCCAGGGAGCTCTGGATTTGTTTGCCCAGCCCACTCTTCTGAGGAAATATACCTTTACTGTTCCCAAATCACCTCTTCTTTGAAGGTCGCCCATTGTTCGTCTATCATTTTTCATGTCAACCTTTCACTCCAATTTATTGTGCCCAGATCCATTCTTGCCTCATTGAAGTTGGCTATCCCCAAATTAATTCTTCTTGCTCTGGATTGTTCTTTGTCCATCTGGATTTGATTTTTAAAAAACAGTTTGAGTACCCAATTAAAAGGTGCAATCTTAATGTGGCCAATCCACCCAGCCTGCACATCTTTGGGTTGTGGGGGCGAAACCCACGCAAACACGGAGAATGTGCAAACTCTACATGGACAGTGACCCAAGCCTGGATCGAACCTGAGACCTCAGCGCAGTAAGACAGCAATGCTAACGAGCAGCATGCAGCACAGTGGTTAGCACTGCTGCCTACTGCGCTGAGGACCCGGGTTCGAATCCCGTCCCTGGTCACTGTCCGTGTGGAGTTTGCACATTCTCCCTGTGTCTGCGTGGGTTTCAACTCCACAACTCAAAGATGTACAGGTTAGGTGGATTGGCCACGCTAAATTGCCCCTTAATTGGTGGGGAAAAAAAATTGGGTACTCTAAATTTTTAAAAAAGCAATGCTAACCACTGCGCCACTGTGTTGCCCACAAGATTTCGATTTGATTGATTGTCATGTGTACGTAGATACAGTGAAAAGTATTGTTCTCCGTACAGTCTTGACAGATCGTTCCATACGTTTAAAAAACGTAGGACATACGATAAATACATAATGTCAATACATAGACACAGAGATCGAGTGAAGCACACGGAGTGTAGTACTACTCAGTAGAGAAGATGTGTGGAGAGATCAGTTCAGTCCATAAGGGGGTCACTCAGGAGTCTGGTAATAGCGGGGAGGAAGCTGTTTTTGAACCTGTTGGTGCGTGTTCTCAGACTTTTGTATCTCCTGCCCGATGGAAGAGGTTGGAAAAGAGAATAACCCGGGCGGGAGGGAGTCTTTGATTATGCTGCCCACTTTCCCAAGGCAATGGGAGGTGTAGACAGAGTCATTGGATGGGAGGTGGTTTCAAAATTGGTAAGAGTCAATGTGAACATGCTGAATTTCCTTAGTTTCTTGAAGAAGTATAGGTGCTGTTGTACTTTTTTTAAATTTAGAGTGTGGTGATGTGCCTGGTGATATGCCTATGAGCCACATCATAGCGTCGGCGTGGGTGGATGAGGACAGATTGTTAATGTGCACACCTAGAAATCTGAAGCTGTCAACTATCTTCACCTCGGCACCATAATAATAATAATAATCTTTATTGTCAGGCTTTCAATTAACACTGCAATGAAGTTACTGTGAAAAGCCCTCAGTCGCCACATTCCGACGCCTGTTCAGGTACACACACAGGGAGAATTCAGAATGTCCAAATTACCTAACGGCACATCTTTCGGGACTTGTGGGAGGAAACCGGGGCACTCGGACAGACAGTGACCACAGACAGTGACCCAAGCCGGGAATCGAACCTGGGACCTTGGCACTGTGAAGCCATAGTGCTAACCATTATGCTACCATGCTTCCCATTGATCTAGACGGGTGTGTCTGATACTTCGCTTTCTGAATCGATAACGTCATAGTTAAGGGAGAGATTGTTGTCATTACACCACACCACTAGGTTCTCTATCTCCATATTCAAATGTATGATGCAATGATCACTCCCCTAAATGTTCGCCAATTGTCACTGTGCAAATTATTTTCTCCCCATTGCATTGTAACAAAAAAGCTTCCATTTCCAATCCAACTATAAGCAATTCAGCAAATTAGATTGTAGGAAAATGAATTGACACATCCTTGACCACCTGCATTATACAAATTTTCAACTTAGCCTTGCTTTGGCTAACCTATGCCCTGGTTTGGCTAACCTATGCCCTGGTTTGGCTAACCTATGCCCTGGTGCAAGGAAAATAACACTCTCTGAAGATCCCGAATGCACTCAAATTGTTGTGGCATCCACCTCACCAACAATGGGCTAATAAGAATATCAGTTCTTTGGTATCACCCTTCCCAAACCTCTTGGAATACCTGCCTGCTCATCATGGATTTCTCTATTCTGGACTATTTCCCATGTTCAGGTCTGGCCTTTATTCTGTTTCCCAAGTTCTAAGCCCATCCATCCCTTTGTCCAAGGCCTGGCTCCCACTCGGCTTCCTGGTCATGGGAGTAACCTCTGCTCCACTCCCTCGATATTGGTCCATTCTGTGCTCTGTTCCTCAGGCTGGCCTGTGCTGACATTCCACAAGTTTGCATTTATAATGCAATCATTATTCAGATAACCATTTACTAATGTGTAATATATTTTATTTCATGAGGTTAAATTCTTCGCATGTAGCATGTATCGGTCTGTCAAATGTTAAATCTATACTTTTAAATTTTTGCCACGCCACAAGTGTTTATAAGTCAAATATCATATACATGAAAACTTACCTAATCACACACCCTATTTCACTGAACTATGTTAATTTGTTCAAGTAAGACATTCATTAATGAAATAAGAACAAAAGCCAGAAGTTAGTGAGGTACACAAATGGACTAAAACCTCTAAAGTCTACTGTTATGGCATGTAAATTTAATTTTACAAATCTAAAGGTTGTATTGCTTAGTTTCAGTAATATGTATTATTTAGCTAGTGGCATTATCTTAGCAAATTTAGTTTGTGTTAATCATTTGTCAATTAATTTAATACTAGCTATGTAGTTATCAGGATCGTTCCAATAGTTCTGCCTCACTGTTCTGGGTCCTTGGCTTCTTTGCTCTTCTTGGGGACAGAATTGGAAACAATATTTAGAAGGGTGACAAGACGGAGAACTAAAAGGACAGATAGAAATCAAAGACATACATGGAAGGAGCTGAAAATTATGACGTGGTACACAATTAGAGTAGAGATAATCGTAAGAGGGATACAACATCTTGGTTGAGGTATCATTAGTAATCAAATACTGTTTGAGATTTACAGCTTGCAAATTTTATTGTCCTTACACTTTCTCTCAACATGGTATTTGTTAACATACCAAAAGGATAGGCCTCTGCCAATGACATTCCATGGCTATCTAAGTCCCTCCTGATTTCTCCTCTATGATGACATTGACCTGTTACTTCATTCTTTGAACACACCTTCATTGGAAACTCCAATCCAGTTTCTGCCACTTCATATTGCTGAACTGCCAAAAGACGGTTTATCATTTTTTTATTTACCTGAAGAATTCAACAATTTTGTTTGGTTGCATGCAATCCTCCAGTTCTTCTGTACAATAACCAGTGCTGTAAGCTTGTAGGTTTCTTTGAAGTTGTGTTCTTAAACTGTTAATGGTTGCCTTTGTGAGCTGCTATTGATGTGGTCATTTGATTGATGTGGTGTGTTGCGGAATGGAATCTATTTTTAGCTTTTAAAACCCTTTTCAATCAGGATTATGATTTTATTTCTTCAGTGAATTAGTCACTACTTTTACATGTTGTCAACAAAAAATGTTTTGCATTTAATGATTCAATATCAACTGTTAAACAGTAAGTAAACTTTTCTTGACATGAATGCAAACATTCTTAGTTCACCAAATATAGTTATATACCAAAAAACTGAGTGACCAATGCTGTCATCCTTTACTCGTTTCTGTACAATTCAGTTCAAATTGCTGTGGATGCCAAATTGAATAGCTTATTCAGCTATTCAGTAACTTGGATAGATCTAAAAATGGAGCAAGTGCTTTGCCCTAGGACAGTAAAAAAGAAAGGAAATGGAAGCCATATCTGCAGTAGTTTCGCTCAGCAACTCTTGCCAACATTTTCCGGGTATAATTGCTGACTGATCAAATGGAATCATGGTAAATGTGAAAAAAAAGATTGTTTACGTGTTTAGGATTTTCAAGAACAATACTTTGGCTGAATACATGATGCTGTGCTTATGACTTTCTGCTTATAAGAGGTATTTTCTCATCTCTATTGCCAGATCTGACTCTCGTTGCCTGCAGCTCTCGACACCACCTCTAAGCAGCTTTTTTTCATGTTTGAATCCCAAACATTAGATATTGATAGTCCAATAAATTGTGTACCACATCACTGCTGAGTTTGGTCCTATTTTCACTTAACATCAACATGCAAACTTTTTTAAAATCTCGTATCACTGTGTCGTATTCACGGGTGAAAACCTGGCTGATGTTCCTGTGCCCCACATGACTGTTGAGTCCAATTGCAGTCCAACTGCTGACCTGGCTGACAGCCAACTGAGAAAACTTGGGATCAAATTTTGGACTTTCTGGTCCAGATGTTTTGATATAAGAGCATAAGAAGAGTAGATCATTCATCCCATCAAGCATGTTCCACCATTCAATTAAACCATGGTTGATTTGTACCTCAATTCCTTTTGCCTTAATTCCCTTACTTATTATAAATCTGTTGCTCTGTATTGAAAATTTCAATTGATCCATCCTCTGCAGCCGTTTGGACAGGCAGAATACCAGGTTTCCACTATCCTTTTTGTGAAAAGTGCTTCCTGATGCAGTTCCTGAATGACCCAATTCTAATTTTGAGCTCATGCTTCCCTTTCACCCCTTTCCTGTTCTGGATTCCATAACCAGAGAAAAGTATTCTCTTGATAGCTACGCTGTCAAATCCTTTTTATTGTTTTAAATACCTCAATTAGATCACTCATCAAATTTCTAACCTTAAGGGAGTTCAAGCCAAATTTATGCAACCTGCCATAATTTAAACTTTTAAATTCACTGTTCATACACAAACTAAACAGGGAACATTTCCTAGTGAATTGCGCTGCAGTGTGCCGGTGAACCAGTGCCGAAGAATTCTAGTATTGTCCCTTCTACCTCACTGCACGTTTTGCACCCCAGTTGTGCCATCCATGCAGACACAGAGCAGAGAGGTGCTTCCTTCCTCACACAGAAAAAGAGAACATTCAGGGTTGCTTTAGAGAATGCCCAGCAGCCTGCATTCTCATGGAAATATCAATGACTTTGAAGAAATGTGAAGAAAAAGAAAATTATGATTTGAATTTCAGTAAACTTGGGTGGTGCAGTGGTTAGCACTGCTGCCTCACGGCTCCGAGGACCTGGGTTCGATCCCGGCTCCAGGTCACTGCCTGTGTGGAATTTGCACATATTCCGTGTCTGCACCTCCACAACCCAAAAGATGTGCAGGGTAGGTGGATTGGCCACGTGAAATTGCCCCTTAATTAGGAAAAAAAAAGGAGTACTTTAAATTTAAAAATAATTTCAATAAACTGAACATTTTTAATTTGATATAAATTACTACTTCATTGTTGATAATTAAAGCTGTGCTTGACATGCATTTATAACTCTGAAGAATTCTTGAAAATTAGTTACTCTGCTTTTCTTCTTATTAATCTTGAACTTTGCTATATTATCTTAAATTGCATTGAAATTTGGCAAAATATCAAAAATTAAGCTTTAAATTAGATGTTGTGAAAAGGCAAGTGCGAACCTTTTGCAGATTTTGCTTCCTATTTTCTGGTTATATGCCACTAAGAATGTTAAGACTGTTGCAATGGAATGCAAGAGTGAATAGATTATTGATGTAGTTACTGTATTGAAGAATGTAGAGCTGCCTCTGAAGCTTGCAAAAGGAATGAATGGAGTATCGATGGGTCTTGTCACACTCCAGCAATTGCCAGTGCAGTCCTGATTATTCAGAACTAGGTTAAAACAGTGCTTAAAAATAAATTGTGGGGCGGCATGTGGCGCAGTGGCTAGCACTGAGACTGCGGCGCTGAGGACCCAAGTTCGATCCTGGCCCCGGGTCACTGTCCGTGTGGCGTTTGCACATTCTCCCCAGGTCTGCATTGGTTTCACCCCCACAACCCAAAGATGTGCAGGGTAGGTGGATTGGCCACGCTAAATTGCCCCTTAATTGGAAAAAATAATTAGGTACTCTTAAGTTTTTTTAAGGTGATGCAGTAGCCCCAACACAAATAAATCTTTTTATAACATTTTTCACCTCTGGATATCCCAAAGTGCTTTTATTCCAGTGCAGTACTCTGTATTCTTGAAGTGCAGTCATTGTCGTAATGTAGAGAAATGCAGCAGAAAATTTGCAAAGAGCAATGTTCTAGGTGCAATACTAAAATAACTGACCATGTAATCTGTTTGAGTGATGTTTTTGAGGGCCAAATGGTGGCCATAACATCAGGACAACTCCCCTGTCATACTTTGAATACTTTTGAGACTCTTTTGGGTTCAACTAAGGGGGAATTTCTTCTGAAATGTCGCAGTTTATGAACCCCAAGTTTCTAGTAAAACTCAAGGGTGGGATATACCAAGAAATCCGCCACATGTTTTCAGCGATGGAGGCGGCCTGCCAACTGGCTTTTCGGATCCTGCTGTTGTGTTTTTTAATTTTTCCAATTAAGGGGCAATTTAGCGTGGCCAATCCATCCAATCTGCACACCTTTGGGTTGTGGGGGTGAAACTCATGTAGAAACTGGAAGAATGTGCAAACTCCACACGGACAGTGGGCCAGGGTTGAACCCGGGACCTCGGCGTCGTGAGGCAGCAGCGCTCACCACTACAGCACTGTGCCGCCCCGGTCCTGCCGTTGTCAATGGGATTTCCTGCTGAATGCACCCCTCGTTGCCAGGAAACCCAAGGCGGAGGTGCACCGTCAGTGGGACCAGAATATCCTGCTGGTGTGAACAGCGGTAAATTCCACTCTAAATCCACAACCTTCTGAATGAACAAAGCCACTTTCATACCATGTTATGTGTAGCTAACACACAGTAAATGTGAACTTTCTGTTCCAAAGCTGGTGACTGTTTATTAGAGTGCAGTTGTCATGCCTGTGTGGCCAATATTCCAATGTAAATCCAAATAAAATGTGGTGGAATATTTAATCTCATCCATCAGTCTCCTCAAACCCTAATGCTATCCCGCCTTTGATTTTCCACATGAATGTATCTTCCAGCCAGGGTCTTTTGACATAGAAACTTTAACTACTTTACAAACAAGCCTACAAAATATAGTAGTTGAGGTCAGATAGCTCAACCTAGAGTAGGACTAAACCTTGGCATTTCTCATAATATCCAGTAACACATTGTTAAGTACGGAGCCACATAGCCAGTTCCATGTGTATGTCAGATTTACAAAAGATTGATTTCTCTGTAGTCGTAATTGGTTGAGAGGGTCTCCATGCTGGACAAGAGGACATATTTTGCAAAGTGTGAGTAACATGTGTACATTTAAACTTATTGGGAAATTAATCAGTGGCATTTAATAGTATAAATGAATTTGAATTGCTAATGTTGTCCCTTTGTTTAAGAGAATTGCTAATGTTGTCCCTTTGTTTAAGAAGGGTAGCAGGGATAATCCAGGGAATTATAGACCTGTGAGCTTGACGTCAGTGGTAGGCAAACTGTTGGAGAAGATACTGAGGGGTAGGATCTATTCACATTTGGAAGAAAATAGACTTATCAGTGACAGGCAGCACGGTTTTGTGCAGGGAAGGTCATGTCTTACAAACCTAATAGAATTCTTTGAGGAAGTGACAAAGTTAATTGATGAGGGAAGGGCTGTAGATGTCATATACATGGACTTCAGTAAAGCATTTGATAAAGTTTCCCATGACAGGTTGATGGAAAAAGTGAAGTCGTATGGGGTTCAGGGTGTACTAGCTAGATGGATAAAGAACTGGCTGGGCAACAGGAGACAGAGAGTAGTGGTGGAAGGGAGTGTCCCAAAATGGAGAAAGGTGACTAGTGGTGTTCCACAGGGATCCGTGCTCGGACCACTGTTGTTTGTGATATACATAAATGATCTGGACGACGATATAAGTGGTCTGATGAGCAAGTTTGCAGATGATACTAAGATTGGTGGAGTTGCAGAAAGCGAGGCGGACTGTCAGAGAATACTGCAAAATGTAGATAGATTGGAGAGTTGGGTAGAGAAATGGCAGATGGAGTTCAATCCAGGCAAATGCGAGGTGATGCATTTTGGAAGATCTAACTCAAGAGCAGACTATACAGTCAATGGAAGAGTCCTGGGGAAAATTGATGTACAGAGAGATCTGGGAGTTCAGGTCCATTGGACCCTGAAGGTGGCAATGCAGGTCGATAGAGTGGTCAAGAAGGCATACAGCATGCTTGCCTTCATCGGACGGGGTATTGAGTACAAGAGTCGGCAGGTCATGTTACAGTCGGGCTTTGGTTAGGCCACATTTGGAATACTGCGTGCAGTTCTGGTCGCCACATTACCAGAAGGATGTGGATGCTTTAGAGAGAGTGCAGAGGAGGTTCACCAGGATGTTGCATGGTATGGAGGGTGCTAGCTATGAAGAAAGGTTGAGTAGATTAGGATTGTTTTCATTGGAAAGACGGAGGTTGAGGGGAGACCTGATTGAGGTCTACAAAATTATGAGAGGTATGGACAGGGTGGATAGCAACAAGCTTTTTCCTAGAGTGGGGGTGTCAATTACAAGGGGGTCACGATTTCAAGGTGAGAGGGGGAAAGTTTAAGGAAGATGTGCGCGGAAAGTTTTTTACGCAGAGGGTTGTGGGTGCCTGGAATGCTTTGCCAGCGGAGGTGGTAGAGGCGGGCACGATAGCATCATTTAAGATGCATCTAGACAGATATATGAACAGGTGGGGAACAGAGAAAAGTAGACCTTGGAAAATAGGCAACAGGTTTAGATAAAGGATCTGGATCAGCGCAGGTTGGAGGGCCGAAGGGCATGTTCCTGTGCTGTAATTTTCTTTGTTCTTTGTAAATGCAAAATCAGATTCACTGAGCCAGGATAGTTCAGGTTTATTCAACTGGCCTTTTTCAAAGCACCAGACAAACTAATCATGGTGTTCGTTGGGGGGGGAGGGGGAGGGGGGGAGGGGAGGGGGGGGGAGAGAGAGAGAAAGAATGCTAGGATCCCAAAGAAGGTCTTACAATAAACTAAATCAAGGGAGGGCTAGCCCTCCCAACCCTACAATTCTAACACTGGGCGGCGATGGCCGAGCGAATAAGGGGATGGATCAAGGAACCAGAAGCCGAGTGGGTGTGCGCGGAAGAGGCCTCCTGCAAGGGGACCTCCCTCCGGGCCCTCGCCACAGCGGCACTCCCATCCCCACCCAAAAAACACTCCAGCAGCCCGGTGGTGATAGCCACCCTCCAGTCCTGGAACCAACTACGGCAGCAATCTGGCCTGACCAAAATGTCGGACAAAGCTCCCATCTGCAACAACCATAGGTTCACACCAGCGCTGACTGGCGCCACCTTTAAAAAGTGGGGACAGGATGGAGGGTCACTGACAGTCAGGGACCTATACACTGACGCCAGGGAGGCAACACTGGACGAATTGACAGAGAAATTCCAGCTAGCCAGGGGGAACGAGCTAAGGTACCTGCAACTCAAAAACTTCCTACGAAAGGAGACGAGGACGTACCCACAACCGCCACGACAGACATTACTGGACACAAGCATACTAGAGAAAGGAAACTTTAGTGACATGTATGACCGACTGGTAGAAGGGCCGACACCGTGTACTGGACGCAACGTGAATGAAATGGGAGGAGGACCTGGGGAATCAGGAGCGAAGCACTGCATAGGGTCAACTCCACCTCCACGTGTGCAAGGCTCAGCCTGACGCAACTAAAAGTGGTACATAGAACCCACTTAACAAGAACCCGTATGAGTAGGTTCTTCCCGGAAGTGGAGGATAGATGTAACGGTGCCAAGGAGGCCCGGCCAACCACACCCACATGTTCTGGTCTTGCCCCAGACTTGTGGAGTATTGGACAGCCTTCTTCCAGGAAATGTCCAAAGTGGTGGGGTTGAGAGTGTAGCCATGCCCGAAAGTGCACTTACGTGTGTGAATAATTTTGCCAAGTGTACAGAGTTGCTGAGTTGGGCGGTTGCATAATACCCTACCAGTTACATTATTTGATTTTGTACCTCTCGTGGTGTTACTGTTTTTTTCTTTTTCCCTCTCCCTTTGTGATTTATGTGTGTGTGCCCTTCTCTTCTATATAATATATCGTATCCAGTGTACATATGACAAATATACTTTGTTCAAAAATCCAATAAAAAGCATTTATTAAAAAAAAAAGACCTCTCAATCATATGGGCTTCTGCTCCATGTAGCTTTCTTGACCTGTATCATATTTCTTGACCTTAGTAAGCTATCATGTCTTATATCTTGTTCCGGACTTTTACTGCGTGATCCCCCGTTCCGGTTATGTTCTTTCAACAGTTCTTGATCTCTTCCTCTGGGCATGTTCACTGCCAGACTTATTGTCCGAACTGAAACCATTTCTGTGCTCTCCATTTTTGTACTTCATGTTCCCAATCCATGGTCCTAACCTCGTCTTTATTTTGTACATCCAAACAATTTTTATATTTCCCAGTGGTCTTTTGTGCTCTGCCAATGATAGTTGCAACCTTCTACTGATTGGCCCCTTCTGGGAAGTGCCAACCTGGCATTTGTCCAGGACAGCACAGTGGTACAGTGGTTAGCACTGCTGCCTCACGGCGCTGAGATCCCAGGTTCAATCCTGGCCTTGGGTTACTGTCCGTGTGGAATTTGCACATTCTCCCAGTGTTTGCGTGGGTTTTGCCCCCACATCCATAAAATGTGCAGGGTAGGTGAATTGGCCACGCTAAATTGCCCCTTAATTGGAAAACTGAATTGGGTAATCTAAATTTATTTTTTTTAAACTGGCATTTGTCCTTTGGGACAAATAGTTTCATCTGGTTAATCAGAATGACTATGTCTCTTCAGATGCCCTGTCAATTTCTGCGATTTGGCCCTCCTAGAGAGATGCAAGGTGTTTTCCTCATAGAATCCCTACAGTGCAGAAGAAGGCCATTCCGCCCATCAAGTCTGTGCCGACACTTTGAAAAACCACCCTACCTAGCCCCAACCCCCTGTCCTATTCCTGCATAGGCATTCCACTTAACCTGCACATTTTGGACTGGTGGAGGGAACCGGAACACCCGGAGGAAACCCACGCAGACGGGGGTGAATGTGCAAATTCCACACAGACAGTTACCTGAGGTTGGAGAAGTAGAACCCAGGCCCCTGGCCCTGTGAGGCAGCAGTGCCAACCACTGTGCCGCCCAGTGATAATACTGCAAAAATTTTTATCTTTCTGAAGACAGGTGGGCAAATTGTCGATCCAATTTAACACAATCAACTTTTTGTTTTCTAGACTCCTGGGGCAGGATTCTCCGATTGCCGGCGCTGAAATTGCATTTGGCGGAGAATCCCTTTTGACTCTGAAATCGAGGACAGTGCCTGTTTTCGGGTGCACTGCCCCCTCCAAAACAGCGTCATCGGTGAGTACTCTGCACGCCGTTGGGATGGCCTCAGGACATCACCTGAAGGCCCTCCCCAGATACTCCGCCCCCGGTGGGCCGTCACCCCGACGGCATGGATTACTTGTGGTCTGAGGTTTTGTCAACCTCTCATGGCGGCTGCTGACTGTGAGCAGCGCCACCACAGTCGGGTGGGGGAGCTGTTCTGCTGGCTGATTGGGGGGGGGGGGCGGGGCTTCAGCGGGGGCTGTGGTGGACTAACGAGGGGGTTACAGGGGGGTCAGGTCCGCATGTGGCCAATGCCATGTTGCACATGCGCAGCCACGGACCCGGCAATTCTCCCGGTTTCTGTCAGGAACACCGGAGGTTTTACGTGGCGCGGTTGCTATCCCCCCACAGGACGGAGCATTGGTGCGGGGGCAGCGCCAACTTTTTTGTCAAACAACTAGACACATGCTCCGGACACAGTCTCAAAATCGGAGAATCCAGCCCCTGTTCTCTGATGCTAACAGTACTACCTTAATTTCTTTACAAGAAAAATTTGGATTTATTAACAGGAACAAGAAGTCATAGTCTCAGGATAAGGGGTAGCAAATTTAAAACCGAGATGGGGAGAAACTACTTCTCCCAAAGGGAGAATTCGTTATCCAAGAGAGCGGTGGATGCTGAGACAGTGAGTAAATTTAAGGAGGAGTTAGACAGATGTTAATTAATAATGGGTTGAAGGGTTACTGAGAACAGGCAGGACGATGGAGTTGAGGCCATGATGAGATCAGCCACGATTGTATTGAACGATGGAGCAGGCTCGAGCGGTTAAATTGTCTGCTTCTGCTCCTAGTTCTTAAGTTCTAAGAAAGAACTAGTCTGTCTGATTCCACCTTCCAGCTTTTGGTCTGTAGCCCTGTAGGTAACAGCACCTCAAGCACAAATCTGGTGTTCTTGATTAATAAGGGTAGTTCTTGATTAATAAAGGGGATATGGGGTTATTGGAATGAGGAACATATCAGCCAAGATCGAATGGCGGAGCAGACTCGATGGCCCAAGTGGCCTAATTCTGAACAAAGAACAAAGAAAAGCACAGGTACAGGCCCTTCGGCCCTCCAAGCCTGTGCCAACCATGCTGCCCGTCTAAACTAAAATCTTCTACACTTCCTGGGTCCGTATCCCTCTATTCCCATCCTTTATGTATCCCTCATGTATTTGTCAAGATGCCCCTTAAATGTCATTATCGTCCTGCTTCCACCACCTCCTCTGGCAGCGAGTTCCAGGCACCCACTACCTTTTGTGTAAAAAAAAACTTGCCTCATACATCTCCTCTAAACCTTGCCCTTGCACCTTAAATCTATGCCCCCTAGTAATTGACACCTCTACCCTGGGGAAAAAGCCTCTGACTATCCACTCTATCTATGCCCCTCATAATTTTGCAGACCTCTATCAGGTCGTCCCTCAACCTCCGTTGTTCCAGTGAGAACAAACCGAGTTTATTCAACCGCTCCTCAGAGCTAATGCCCTCCATACCAAGCAATGTCCTGGTAAATCTCTTCTGCACCCTCTCTAAAGCCTCCACATCCTTCTGGTAGTGTGGCGACCAGAATTGAACACTATACTCCAAGTGTGGCCTAACTAAGGTTCTATACAGCTGCAACATGACTTGCCAATTCTTATACTCAATGCCCCGGCCAATGAAGGCAAGCATGCCGTATCCCTTCTTGACCACCTTCTCCACCTGTGTTGCCCCTTTCAGCGACCTATGGACCTGTACATTCACTGTATATTCCCTACCTTCATTAGACCTTCCAAAATGCATTACCTCACATTTGTCCGGATTAAATCTATCTGCCATCTCTCCGCCCAAGTGTCCAAACAATCTAAATCCTGCTGTATCCTCTGACAGTCCTCATCGCGATCCGCAGTTCCACCAAACTTTGTATCATCTGCAAACTTACTGATCAGACCAGTTACATTTTCCTCCAAATCATTTATATATGCTATGAACAGCAAAGGTCCCAGCACTGATCCCTGCGGAACACCACTAGTCACAGCCCTCCAATCAGAAAAGCACCCTTCCATTGCTACTCTACCTTCTATGACCTAGCCAGTTCTGTATCCATATTGCCAGCTCACCCGTGATCCCGTGTGACTTCACCTTTTGTACCAATCTGCCATGAGGGATCTTGTCAAAGGCCTCACTGAAGTCCATTTATACAACATGCCCTACCTGCATCAATCATCTTTGTGACCTCTTCAAAAAATTCTATAAAGTTAGTGAGACACGACCTCCCCTTCACAAAACATGCTGCATCTCGCTAATATGTCCATTTGCTTCCAAATGGGAGTAGATCCTGTCTCGAAGAATTCTCTCCAGTAATTTCCCTACCACAGACATAAGGCTCACCGGCCTGTAGTTCCCTGGATTATCCTTGCTACCCTTCTGAAACAAAGGAACAACATCACCTGAAGACCGTGAGGATCCAAAGATTTCTTTCAAGGCCTCAGCAATTCCTCTCTAGCCTCCTTCAGTATTCTGGGGTAGATCCCATCAGGCCCTGGGGACTTATCTACCTTAATATTTTTCAAGACGCCCAACACCTCGTCTTTTTGGGACTCAATGTGGCCCAGGCTATCTACACACCCTTCTCCTGACTCAACATCCACCAACTCCTCTTTGGTGAATACTGATGCAAAGTATTCATTTAGTAACTCGCCCATTTCCTCTGGCTCCACACATAGATTCCCTTGCCTATTCTTCAGTGGGCCAGCCCTTTCCCTGGCTACCCTCTTGCTTTTTACATACGTGTAAAAAGCCTTGGGATTTTCCTTAACTCGATTTGCCAATGATTTTTCATGACCCCTTTTCCCCCTCCTGACTCCTTGCTTAAGTTCCTTCCTACTTTCCTTATATTCCACACAGGCTTCGCCTGTTCCCAGCCTCCTAGCCCTGGCAAATGCCTCCTTTTTCTTTTTGACGAAGTCTACAATATCTCTCATTATCCAAGGTTCCTGAAATTTGCCGTATCTGTCCTTCTTCCGCACAGGAACATGCCAGTCCTAATTCCTTTCAACTGACATTTGAAAGTCTCCCACATGTCAGATGTTGATTTACCCTCAAACATCCGCCCCCAATCTAGGTTCTTCAGTTCCTGCCTAATATTGTTATAATTAGCCTTCCCCCAATTTAGCACCTTCATCCTCGGACCACTCTTATCCTTGTCCACCAGCACTTTAAAACTAACTGAATTGTGGTCACTGTTCCCGAAATGCTCCCCTACTGAAACTTCTACCACCTGGCCGGGCTCATTCCCCAATACCAGGTCCAGTACAGCCCCTTCCCTAGTTGGACTATCTACATATTGTTTTAATAAGCCCTCCTGGATGCTCCTTACAAACTCTGCCCCGTCCAAGCCCCTAGAACTAGAAGTGAGTCCCAGTCAATATTGGGGACGTTGTCTCCCATCACAACAACCCTGTTGTTTTTACTCCTTTCCAAAATCTGTCTACCTATCTTCTACTCTATCACCCGCTGGATGTTGGGAGACCTGTAGTAAACCCCCAATATTGTGACTGCACCCTTATTATTCCTGATCTCTACCGATATATCCTCGCTGCCCTCTGAGGTGTCCTCCCGTAGTGCAGCTGTGATATTCTCCCTAACCAATAGCGCAACTCCTCCACCCCTTTTACATCCCCCTCTGTCCCGCCTGAAACATCTAAATCCTGGAATATTTAGCTGCCAATCCTGTCCTTCCCTCAACCAAGTCTCTGTAATGGCAACAACATCATAGTTCCAAGTACTAATCCAAGCTCTAAGTTAGTGCTCTTTGGGGGGGTTTAAACTAATTCAGCAGGGGCATGGGAACCTGGATTGTAGTTTTGGGGTACGGGAGATTGAGAGTATAGAGGTCAGGAGCACAGATTTGACTTCACAGGAGGGTGCCAGTGTTCGGGTAGGTGGTTTGAAGTGTGTCTACTTCAATGCCAGGAGTATACGAAATAAGGTAGGGGAACTGGCAGCATGGGTTGGTACCTGGGACTTCGATGTTGTGGCCATTTCAGAGACATGGATAGAGCAGGGACAGGAATGGTTGTTGCAGGTTCCGGGGTTTAGGTGTTTTAGTAAGCTCAGAGAAGGGGGCAAAAGAGGGGGAGGTGTGGCGCTGCTAGTCAAGGACAGTATTACGGTGGCGGAAAGGATGCTAGATGGGGACTCTTCTTCCGAGGTAGTATGGGCTGAGGTTAGAAACAGGAAAGGAGAGGTCACCCTGTTGGGAGTTTTCTATAGGCCCCCTAATAGTTCTAGGGATGTAGAGGAAAGGATGGCAAAGATGATTCTGGAAAAGAGCGAAAGTAACAGGGTAGTTGTTATGGGAGACTTTAACTTTCCAAATATTGACTGGAAAATATATAGTTCGAGTACATTCGATGAGTCGTTCTTTGTACAATGTGTGCAGGAGGGTTTCCTGACACAATATGTTGACAGGCCAACAAGAGGCGAGGCCACATTGGATTTGGTTTTGGGTAATGAACCAGGCCAGGTGTTGGATCTGGAGGTAGGTGAGCACTTTGGAAACAGTGACCACAATTCGGTGACCTTTACGTTAGTGATGGAAAGGGATAAGTATACCCCGCAGGGCAAGAGTTATAGCTGGGGGAAGGGCAATTATGATGCCATTAGACATGACTTAGGATGTGTAGGTTGGAGAAGTAAGCTGCAAGGGTTGGGCACACTGGATATGTGGAGCTTGTTCAAGGAACAGCTATTGCGTGTTCTTGATAAGTACGTACCAGTCAGGCAGGGAGGAAGGGGTAGAGCGAGGGAACCGTGGGTTACCAAAGAAGTGGAATCTCTTGTTGAGGAAGAAGGAGGCCTATGTGAAGATGAGGCGTGAAGTTTCAGTTGGGGCGCTTGATAGTTACAAGGAAGCGAGGAAGGATCTAAAGAGAGAGCTAAGACGAGCAAGGAGGGGACATGAGAAGTCTTTGGCAGGTAGGATCAAGGAAAACCCAAAAGCTTTCTATAGGTATGTCAGGAATAAAAGAATGACTAGGGTAAGAGTAGGGCCAGTCAAGGACAGTGGTGGGAAGTTGTGTGTGGAGGCTGAGGAGATAAGCGAGATACTAAATGAATACTTTTCGTCAGTATTCACTCAGGAAAAAGATAATGTTGTGGAGGAGAATGCTGAGACCCAGGCTATTAGAATAGATGGCATTGAGGTGCGTAGGGAAGAAGTGTTGGCAATTCTGGACAAGGTGAAAATAGATAAGTCCCAGGGGCCTGATGGGATTTATCCTAGGATTCTCTGGGAAGCCAGGGAAGAGATTGCTGAGCCTTTGGCTTTAATTTTTATGTCATCATTGGCTACAGGAATAGTGCCAGAGGACTGGAGGGTAGCAAATGTGGTCCCTTTGTTCAAGAAGGGGAGTAGAGATAACCCCGGTAACTATAGGCCGGTGAGCCTCACGTCTGTTGTGGGTAAAGTCTTGGAGAGGATTATAAGAGATACGATTTATAATCATCTAGATAGGAATAATATGATTAGGGATAGTCAGCATGGTTTTGTGAAGGGTAGGTCATGCCTCACAAACCTTATCGAGTTCTTTGAGAAGGTGACTGAACGGGTAGACGAGGGTAGAGCAGTTGATGTGGTGTATATGGATTTCAGTAAAGCGTTTGATAAGGTTCCCCACGGTCGGCTATTGCAGAAAATACGGAGGCTGGGAATTGAGGGTGATTTAGAGATGTGGATCAGAAATTGGCTAGTTGAAAGAAGACAGAGGGTGGTGGTTGATGGCAAATGTTCAGAATGGAGTTCAGTTACGAGTGGCGTACCACAAGGATCTGTTCTGGGGCCGTTGCTGTTTGTCATTTTTATAAATGACCTAGAGGAGGGCACAGAAGGTTGGGTGAGTAAATTTGCAGACGACACTAAAGTCGGTGGAGTTGTAGACAGTGTGGAAGGATGTTGCAGGTTACAGAGGGACATAGATAAGCTGCAGAGCTGGGCTGAGAGGTGGCAAATGGAGTTTAATGTAGAGAAGTGTGAGGTGATTCACTTTGGAAAGAAAAACAGGAATGCGGAATATTTGGCTAATGGTAAAATTCTTGGCAGTGTGGATGAACAGAGGGATCTCGGTGTCCATGTACATAGATCCCTGAAAGTTGCCACCCAGGTTGATAGGGTTGTGAAGAAGGCCTATGGTGTGTTGGCCTTTATTGGTAGAGGGATTGAGTTCCGGAGCCATGAGGTCATGTTGCAGCTATACAAAACTCTGGTACGGCCGCATTTGGAGTATTGCGTACAGTTCTGGTCGCCTCATTATAGGAAGGACGTGGAAGCTTTGGAACGGGTGCAGAGGAGATTTACCAGGATGTTGCCTGGTATGGAGGGAAATTCTTATGAGGAAAGGCTGATGGACTTGAGGTTGTTCTCGTTAGAGAGAAGAAGGTTAAGAGGTGACTTAATAGAGGCATACAAAATGATCAGAGGGTTAGATAGGGTGGACAGTGAGAGCCTTCTCCCGCGGATGGAGGTGGCTAGCACGAGGGGACATAGCCTTAAATTGAGGGGTAATAGATATAGGACAGACGTCAGAGGTAGGTTTTTAACGCAAAGAGTGGTGAGGCCGTGGAATGCCCTACCTGCAACAGTAGTGAACTCGCCAACATTGAGGGCATTTAAAAGTTTATTGGATAAGCATATGGATGATAATGGCATAGTGTAGGTTAGATGGCCTTTAGTTTTTGACTTCCCATGTCGGTGCAACATCGTGGGCCGAAGGGCCTGTACTGCGCTGTATCGTTCTATGTTCCTTACCCGTAATACTACTTGCATTAAAACATGTGCACTTCAGGCCACCAGACCCGCTGTTTTCAGCAACATCTCCCCGTCTGCTCTTCCTCCGAGCCAGACTGGCCCTATTCCCTAGTTCTCCATCAATGCTTTCACCTACTAACCTATTGATCCGGTACTAGCCCCCCCCCCCCCCGGCCACACTAGTTTAAACCCTCCCGCCGTGTGACACTAGCAAACCTCGCGGCCAGGTTATTTATGTCTCTACAGTTTAGATGCAACCCGTCCTTCTTATGCAGTTCACACCTGCCCTGGAAGAGCTCCCAGTGGTCCAGAAAACGGAATACCTCCCTCCTACACCAGCTGTTTAGCCACGTGTTTAGCTGCTCTATCTTCCTATTTATAGCCTTACTGACACGTGACCCAGAGAGTAATCCCGAGATTACAACCCTAGAGGTCCTGTCTTTTTACTTTCTGCATAGCTCCCTGAACTCCTGCTGCAGGACTTCATGCCCCTTCCTGCCTATGGTCGTTAGTACCAATATGTACAATGATCTCTGCCTGTTTGCCCTCCCCCTTCAGGATGCCTGCTACCCGTTCTGAGACATCCTGAACCCTGGCACCAGGGAGGAAACATACCACCCTGGAGTCTCTTTCACATCCACAGAAGCGCCTATCTGTGCCCCTGACTGTAGAGTCCCCTATGACTATTGCCCTTCTGCGCCTTGACCCTCCCTGCCTGCACCTTGGGTGTGACCACATTTACATAACTTCTAGATATGACGCTTTCCGCCACCTGCATGCTCCTAAGTGCATCCAACTGCTGCTCCAACCGAACCATGCAGTCTGTGAAGAGCTCTGCTTATATCTTATGGTCTTATGGATACGATAGTGTCCAGACTGTGTAAATTGGAAGTCTACAGTTTTTCCAAATATGATGGCCCTATCGTTTCAGGTGTACTTTCTTCATCGATGGTCTGCTAAATAATAAAGGTATTTCCCTGGATATGATATGGGTCCTAGTAAAAATTATTCCTTCTGGCGATTTTATAAGGAATCACTACTTTTTTCATCCCAAATCTGAGCATTTTCATCCCCAAATCTGAAATTCGCGGAACTTCCAAATTCCCCTTTTTTAATATAAATTTAGAGTACCCAATTCCTTTTTCCCCAATTAAGGGGCCATTCACCTATCCTGAACATTTTTTTGGGTTGTGGGGGTGACACCCTCGCTGAAACGGGGAGAATATGCAAACTCCACAGGGACATTGACCCAGGGCCAGGATTGAAATCGGGTCCTCAGCTCCGTGAGGCAGCAATGCTAACCACTGCACCACCAGGCTGCCGTTGGAACTTCCAAATTCATTAACCTTGTTCCGATCTTTCTCACTTAATCTAAGTAACATGTCTATTCCACATACTGTAGATGTACATCTGCTGTCTAATATGGCACATTTAAAGGACCCTGTAGCCAGCACCTTCATCTCCGCATTGAAACGTCTCGTTACTAAGACAATGGGCGTGATCCAATGGCACGCTGCACCAGAAAAGGAGCTCGCCACGGTGCAGAGTGACCGAGAAAGGGATCTCCCGGCTCGCAACCACTCGCGTGATCACTTTTTGGCAAATCTGCATATTAGAGTGAGAAAGTACGTCTCACTCTAATGTGCAGATTCCCGAGGTACCTGAGACTTTGGGATTCTTCCCCTTCACCTTGGAAACCTCAGGCGAGTGCTGTTCAGCACTGGTCCCCTTCAACGGGGACCAGATGGAAAAGCACTTGTGAGGGTCTACAGGGGATCAGAGGCCCCCAGCTGCAAAACCTTTGGTACCACAATAGTAATCTTTATTAGTGTCACAAGAAGGCTTATATTAACACTGTAATGAAGTTACTGTGAAAATCCCCTATTGGCCACAGCCTGTTCACGTACACAGAGGTAGAATTCAGAATGTCCAATTCACCTTACAAGCGCATCTCTTGGGACTTGTGGGAGGAACTCCGGAGCGCCTGGAGGAAACCAACGCAGACACGGGGAGAAAATGCAGACTCCGCACAGACAGTGAGCTAAGCCGGGAATCGAACCTGGTTCCCTGGCGCTGTGAAGTAACAGTGCTAACCACTGCTACTGTGCTGTCCATGGTACTGGTGCCACCTGGGCACACTGGCACCAGGCAGTGCCATCATGCCCCTGCCAAACTAGCATTTTTTGCATGCGATCAGACTGGGGTGCCTTGCATAGGGGGACCCTCCCTTAGTGGATTCGGGCTGGGTGGGCGGGGGCCTCGGAGACCGGGACGTGATTTTAAAATGGAGTTCAGATCTCTCACTGCACTGGAGAGTTCCGGTGAGCGGAGCTCCCAATTGTACAAATCGGGGCATTCCCCAATGAGGTCCCTTGTATAACGCGAGTCGCGTTGAATAGCTAATGTGTTTCTCGGTGCTGCGAGCACCGAGAGACGCACAACTAAATACATTCGCTATGGGACTTTGGTCTCGATTTGTCTTCTCTTTGGTTGAAATCTTCTGCTTCGGTGTCTTCTGTCTCCTGTGCGGTTTCAAACACCCTAACACCAAAAGACGCTTAGGATAGTTTTTTGCATAATGGAATTTTGAATCAACACCAATTGACCACACCCTGGGTATTGCTGGGGTTAATTTTTCTGTTGAAATCTCCCAATTCATTCCTCCTGCTATATTTGTACTTGTTATTTGTAGTTCTAAACCTTCTTTCCTGGTGATGCTTGCAGCCTGTTTCTGGATCATATTGCCATCTTATTAACACAGTGTCTTCCATTAGCCTGTCTTATTGCCAATTGGCTCATTTGTGTCATGAATGCTGCCAGGAAGGAATGTCTGCCTTGGAATTTTTTTTCAGAGCCTCTGACATTTGTTCTGCAGGGTGTGTCTTTCTGCAAATTTAATTCCCGTCAAAACCAGAAGACATTCCATATTTGTAACTTTAGCGCCGTCCAATAGTTTGAACACCGGTCTGATTGAGGAATAGCTAGGTGCCATGGTCCCTGGTTCAATCCCGGTTCTGGTCACTTTCCGTGTGGAGTTTGCACATTCTCCTTGTGTTTGCGTGGGTTTCACCCCCACAACCCAAAGCTGTACAGGCTAAGTGAATTGGCCATGCTAAATTGCCCCTTAATTAGAAAAAATGAACTGGGTACTCTAAATTTATTTTTTAAAAACAGTGACACACTACACTTGGAGTCAACCACTTGTTTTCCAAGTTACTCTAAATCACTCTTCAAGGTTAGAATTCAGAATACAGGGCGCAAACTGCCAACTGCATCGATGGCGGGGAAAGCCTCCCACTGGCTTCCCAGTAGACAGTACACCTTGCAAAATCTGGATCCCGCTCATAATAGGTGTGACCAAACCGTGCTCGCTTAAGTGGGTTTTAAACCTACTAAGGCCTACTCACCCAGGATCTACCGGCTTCCCGGCATACGGGAGGCCCTAGCTGGGCTCAGTTCAGTACTGGTCATCACATACGTGGACCAGGCGGAAGGGCACCCAAAAGGTGTTCTCAGGCCATTGGAGGCCTCTGGGCGGTCAGGGACAGAACAGGGTGGCCATTTGACCCTCTCCCTGCAACATGGGCACCTTGGCACTCCCAGGCTGGCACCTTTGTACTGCCACCCTGGCACTGCCATGGTGCCTGGGTGGTACTGCCAAGCTGGCAGAAGCACTGCCAGGGTGACAGTGCACGGGTCAGGGCCTGAGGGGGAGTCATGCCCATGAAAGGAGGGTGGAGGGTGGTATGAGGGGAGGCAGGGCATGTAAGAACAGGCCTCTAGGAGGTTGAGAGGTGATGTGTGGGTGTCCTGGAAGGGGGAGCCTGTAAGGGAGCATGGGGAGGGGGGGGAGCTGTAGAGGGGGAGCCCCAGGGACCACATAGCGGGGTGTCCTCACTTTGAGGGGGGGGGGGGGGGGGGGGGGGGAGGCCTGATCTGAGGAGCCAGTTTGGCCAGAAAGCCCAGTGATGAAAATAATTCTTTTTTTAAAAATATATTTAGAGTACCCAATTATTTTTTCCAATTTTTTAGGGGCAATGTAGTGTGGCCAATCCACCTATCCTGCACATCTTTTGGGTTGTGGGGGCAAAACCCACGCAGACACGGGGAGAATGTGCAAACTCCACATGGACAGTGACCCAGGGCCGGGATTGGAACCCGGGTCCTCAGCGCCGTAGGCAGCAATACTAACCACTGTGCCACCGTGCTGCCCGATGAAAATAATTCTAACTGTGGGCTACACTGGTGAGAAACTACCTAGGGCCCAAAAAGTGACTTAAGTGTGGTTAGATAGCAGTGGGGAACTCAGCCGGAAAATCCTTGTAAAACCCGCCACAAATGAGACTTCTCAACCTTTCCATTAGATTGTGCCCACAGTTTTTCGGTCAAAGAAATCTTAGTTTTCAATCGTTTTTACTCACAAGCTAATCATCCTCTGTTACCGTTATTAAGCTGCAATGGTAACTCTATAATAAGAACTTGAAAGCAGGCCCTGATTCTTTGACTTCAAGTTTGTGATCAGCAATCACTTCTCCAACACCACAATACCACCTGTATCTCCTTTATATTTGGTGCAGTCTATTAAACAATAAGTGTAGTTTATTAAACAATTAAAACCCCAATTCCAACTTGAGCACTAGGGAACATTAACACTTTCCTAACAATAAATGTTGGTCAGGGAGAAGGGCATTGAGGTAGCAGTTGTTAAAAGACTGCTGCATGCCAGTAAAGGGCATTGACGTTTTGCTGTGTGTTAGCATTTTCTAGAAAATAGTGGGTTGAAGCAAATGTCCAAGAAGTTCATTTATTAGGAGGAGTGCAATGGTGTACGTTTCTTTTCAGAATTCTTAACCTGATGCACACTCTAGAAGGTTAGCACCTTGTATGAGCACCTTGTTTGTCTTTCTTTCTGTTCTTCCTGTTCTGCTGAAGTCTGATTAAATACTTTAACTATAACTGGTTTTCTGGTGAGCAAATAGACAATAGTTGACCATTTTAGATGAAAGTGCAGAACTTGGGTATTTGCTGCAGAAAAGAGACATGCTGTCAAAGATTTTCATCTTGCACTCATCAGGAAAGAAGAATGCCAATTGTAAAGGGAACAATTAGAACATAGAACAGTACAGCACAGAACAGGCCCTTCGGCCCTCGATGTTGTGCCGAGCAATGATCACCCTACTCAAACCCACGTATCCACCCTATACCCGTAACTCAACAACCCCCCCCTCTTAATCTTACTTTTTTGGACACCACGGGCAATTTAGCATGGCCAATCCACCTAATCCGCACATCTTTGGACCGCACAACTAATTGATGATTAGTTGGCAAGTGGATTGGTAGAGGTGTTGCATTTTAGATTTTAGCAAACGGTGTACTTTTAAGAGAACTTTTTGTTGTGATTTTGTTTTTTTAAAGAAAGTCTTGTATTACAAATGTGCTGCAACATTTTTTTAAATGAAAACTTCAGATGGGCACAGGGAATATCCATCTCAATTCTCACCTGAGCAATTGGAAAGTCATGTTAAACATAATTAAAATACATTATAATTAAATAAGCTATGGCTGGTCTTATTTTTGGGGCCAGCACTGGGCTTGTCTGAAACAGCTGCCAGAAAAGTATGCTTCATTGCAAAGTGACCAGACCCATCCATATGTATTCAGCATAGTTTTCCAGCCCATCTTCCATGCCTTCCATAAGAGTAAATTTTATCCCAGCATATATTGTTGCACCCTTAGGGTTGAAGGAAAATATATATACATTTTTTAAAAATAACTTTAGAGCACCCAATTCATTTTTTCCAATTAAGGGGCAATTTAGCGTGGCCAGTCCACCTACCCTACACATCTTTGTGTTGTGGGAGCGAAGCCCACACAAACACGGAGAGAATGTGCAATCTCCACATGGACAGTGACCCAGAGCTGGGATCAAACCTGGGACCTTGGTGCCGTGAGACAGCAATGCTAACCACTGTGCCACCGTGCTTCCCGAAGGAAAATATTTGAGTGAGAAATGAGAAAAACAAGCAAATAGCGACCGCACTCTTATCTACCTTCCCAACCTCCTTTACCAGGTAGAAGCAAATTCAAAAGAAAAACTAAATTATATATTCAGTGTTAATCATTTACATTGTAATTAATTTCAATGTTGCACCCACTGCAAAAAAATCCTGTTCTCCCTTAAACTTGTAAGCTGTTCGGATGGTGACTCATGAAAGTTGGTAAGTATTAGTTGCAGAAACCTCATTGAGGTGAAAGCTGGAATGTGAACCGAAAGACAATCGCGTGCCTGAGAGAGATTTTAGATAGGCAGTGACTAGCTTTATTTTCATTCCACAATCATCTCTGCCCTCCAGGTATTTTGACTGTATAATAATATGCCTATTTATTGAATTTATAGATAAGTCCCAACTTATTTCCCGGTAAAATGAATATTCAGTTCTTTTTGATGAGGAACCAAACAATGCAACACAAAACATAAATACTTAGAAGTTTAGGACAGTAAGTAGGACTGTGCTTATTCTGCACAATAATACCTGTGATGGCTAAAATATTGTGGGTTTGCATTTGCACTTAACATGCTTTCTGCTGAAAGCTGTGTTTCCTACTAAGTAAAAGTACCATCTTGGCAGGAAGAAACCTTACAGCCTCTAAGGCCCGGGATTCAGTATCTGTTCCATTTTACATGACCTGAGCAGTTGGACTGGCACAAATGGCCTCAATAGCCCTGTACTGACCCCCTACTCGAAAATCTGATGCCTCATGATTAATATCCAGTTCATGTTTACTTTTGAAGATTTTCCAGAGGGTAAATGGCATTTTCTTTTTGCATGATGGCTGTTTTCAACACTGTGAAGAAATCGATGCTTTCCAAAGGTCATCGAACGTTTGGTAATTGTGAGTGCAAAGCTAAAACTACTACATGTTCCCCAAAATGCTACGACACATCGAAGAAAACCATGTTAGTAAGGGAACTGTCAATGGACTGGCAAGCCTTATTCAATCACATCTGGTTGCGTTGATCAACAGTTTTTGTCGCTACTTTCCAGAGGAGATGTTTCAGATTTTGGGAGAAGAGGTGAGTTTGAGACCCCAGAATCAATTATTACCATGCAGATTACTCCAAGTGAAGAAACTGAACTTCTGCGGCTGTCAGTGTTCTGGAGCAGCATCTCCAAGGAATATCCGGAGGTGAGTAAAATGAGCGTTTTGTTGCATTTGCCCTTCACAACAACCTACATGTGCAAGTTGGATTTTCTGACCTCACAAAGATGAAGTCAGCGCAAAGGAACTGGCTGAACTCCGCACCCAATATGTGCATTCCCCTTTCCTCCTGTGAACCCGATTGGAGTGAGATCATGAGGACTAAGCTGGCTAACCTGCCACATTAAAGGTAACAGAAAATGGTGGGTCCCGAAGGTCGGCCGGCGTGGGTCGTGAAGGTCAGCAGCGTGGGTCCTGAAGGATGGCCGGTTGATAAAGTTCGGTCCTGGGCAAAAAAATCAAATTACATGAGCCTAGAGGATGAGTGTTGGCAGAGGGATAGTGGAGAGTTGTCACCTGTGGAGTCATATTCTGGAGAATGTTACTGCTTTCAGAGGAAATAGGTTTCTATATTTCTAGGTCAAATATCAATTGCTTTACGTGTTTCTGGGCCATCAAAATTGTACAGTGTTTCATCTAATATAGCATAATATTAATTCTGTGACCATCTCTCAGTGGGAAACTACAAATCATAGTAATCAGCTAAGATGAACGTCACAAAAGCTAGAAAGCAAAAATAGAAGTAAAAAACTTTAGAAACACAATGTTGATCAGAATTTGAAAGAGAGTACTTAATGTTCAGAACCTGCTGCATGCCATTTAAAAGATACTAATTATCCTGCTATTGATTTCCAACATTCTTGTTCTATGTTATATTCATTAAAGTTACATTGATAGGATTTTGACATACGTTCTTGCTTTCCTCATTGTTTTTTTTAAATTTTTTATTGAAATTTTTGAAAAATGTATAACAACAGAACAATAATAACAATAATAAACACCCCCCGGACCCGTAACAACGCATATCACGAACCCCCCACCACCCCCCAAACCCAATGAACAACAAAATAAATTAAATTAACATAAACAATGCCCACCCCTGAACCCCCCCGGTTGCTGCTGCTGCTGACCTAGTTCCCTATCGTTGAGCCAGAAAGTCGAGGAAATGCTGCCACCGCCTAAAGAACCCTTGTACCGACCCCCTCAGGGCGAATTTGACCTTCTCCAGTTTAATGAATCCCGCCATGTCATTGATCCAAGTCTCCACGCTTGGGGGTCTCTCATCTTTCCATTGCAACAAGATCCTCCGCCGGGCTACTAGGGTCGCAAAGGCCAAAACACCGGCCTCTTTCGCCTCCTGCACTCCCGGCTCCACCCCAACCCCAATATCGCGAATCCCCAGCTTGGCTTGACCCTGGACCCTACCACCCTCGACACCGTCCTCGCCACCCCCTGCCAGAATTCCCCCAGTGCCGGGCATGCCCAAAACATATGGGCATGGTTCTCTGGGCTCCCCGAACACCTAATGCACCTGTCCTCACCCCCAAAAAATCTGCTCATCCTCGTCCCGGACATATGAGCCCTGTGCAGTACTTTGAACTGGATGAGGCTAAGCCTCGCACATGAAGAGGAGGAGTTCACCCTCTCCAGGGCGTTCGCCCATGTCCCCTCCTCAATCTGCTCCCCCAGCTCCACTTCCCACTTAGCCTTCAGCTCCTCTACCGACACCTCCTCCACCTCCTGCATCACCTGGTAGATGTCAGACACCTTCACATCCGCGACCCACACCCCCGAAAGCACCCTATCCCTTACCCCCCGCGGGGGCAGCAAAGGGAACCCCTCCACCTGCCGCCTGGCAAACGCCTTGACCTGAAGGTACCTGAACATATTCCCTGGGGGGAACTCAAACTTCTCCTCCAGCTCACCCAGGCTCGCAAACCTCCCGTCAATGAACAGGTCTCCCAACTTCGTTATGCCCACCCTGTGCCACACCAGGAACCCGCCATCAATGTTCCCTGGGACAAACCGGTGTTTCCCCCGCAGCGGGGCCTCCACCGAGCCCCCCACTTCCCCCATGTGTCGCCTCCACTGCCCCCAAATCTTGAGGGTAGCCGCCACCACCGGACTCGTAGTGTACCTCGTTGGAGGGAGCGGCAACGGCGCCGTTACCAGTGACTTCAGGCTCGTGCCTCCACAGGATGCCATCTCCACCCGTTTCCATGCTGTCCCCTCCCCATCCATTACCCACTTGCGTACCATCGAGACATTAGCCACCCAATAATACCCAGAGAGGTTGGGCAGCGCCAGCTCCCCTCTATCCCTGCCCCGCTCCAAAAAGACCCTCCTCACCCTCGGAGTCCCGTGCGCCCAAACAAATCCCATGATGCTGCTGTTCACCCCCCTAAAAAAGGCCCTCGGAATAAAAATGGGGAGGCACTGGAACAAAAACAAAAACCTCGGGAGCACCGTCATTTTAACGGACTGTACTCTACCCGCCAGCGGCAGCATGTCCCACCTTTTAAACTCCTCCTCCATCTGCTCCAACAACCTAGTAAAATTAAGCATATGCAAAGTCCCCCAATTCCTAGCCACCTGAACCCCCAGGTACCTAAAACTCCTCACTGCCCTTTTTAGCGGGAGCCTACCAATCTCCTCCTCCTGATCACCCGGGTGTACAACAAACAGCTCGCTCTTACCCAGGTTCAACTTGTAGCCCGAGAAACTCCTAAACTCAGCAAGAATCTCCATCACCTCCGGCATTCCCCCCACCGGGTCTGCTACATACAGCAACAAGTCATCTGCATAAAGTGACACTCGGTGCTCCTCCCCACCCCGCACCAGACCTCTCCACCTCCCCGACTCCCTTAGCGCCATGGCCAGAGGCTCAATTGCCAACGCAAAAAGCAAGGGGGACAGGGGGCACCCCTGCCTCGTCCCACGGTAGAGCCTGAAGTACTCGGACCTCCTCCCATTTGTCGCTACACTCGCCATCGGGGCCTCGTACAACAACCTCACCCATTTAATAAACCCCTCCCCAAACCCAAACCTCTCTAACACCTCCCACAAGTACCCCCACTCAACCCGATCAAAGGCCTTCTCCGCATCTAATGCCACCACAATCTCCGCACCTCCTTCTGCCGCCGGCATCATTATCACATGCCCTTCCTCATTGTTGATGCAAATATGCTCCCTTTTCCCTTCCCTTGCCAAGACATTTGACTCCCTGTTCCTTGCACCAGTGTTTTCCAATTCCTTGCCTAAATAACTGTCCTTCATGTTACTATTTCAACTGGCTTTTACTCCGGAATCAATAAAAGGTGCAGTGTGATTGTGTTTATAGTCATTGTCTGGAGTTAACATACAAATGTGTGCATCTATAGTGAGTCTGATATTATGGAATAAATTTTTAGTTTTTACATTCTTGGTGCGGAGCATCATCCTTCAGAAGCTGTGTTGGGAAATGTTTGCTGTCTGTGATTTGCCACCTATTTAAGATTCTCTGGCCTCCCTGCAGCATGTTTCCCGGGGGCGGGAGGCGACCTGCCATTGGTCGGCATCGTGATCTTCTCATCTCGCCGCTGTTAAAGGGATTTCCCATTGATATCCATCCCATGCTGCCACAAAGCCTACGTGGGGGTGCACCGCCGGTGGGACCGGAAAGACCCTGCCCATGTGAATAGCCAGATCTTGCCCAAAGTTTCAATCTGACTACGTTTCAAACCACTACAGAATCAGTGAAGTACTTTTGGAGTGCAGTTACTGTTGTAATGGTGGAAAATATTGAAATGAATAAAAAATGTTGCAGTGCATGCAATTTCCCTTGTATGCTCTGGCTGGCAAGGCTATGCAATGGAAGTGTACAAGTAGAACATTAATTTTTGTCCAAATTCTAACATTTTATTGGAACTTTTTCCCATCCCTTCTGAAGTCTTTGACTGCCAAATGGATTATTTAGCCATTATCTGTCCTTCACCACCTCTCCAAGCAGTCATAACCCATTTGTGTGTCATGGTGGTGAATGTTGGTGTTAGGGCTGACCCCAGTTTGGTTTTCATGCAATGTCCAGCCAAGCACACATCCAACAAGTAATACTGAACAGACGGTGAGAACATAAGCACCATTAGTTTTCCTCAAGATGCACTAATGCCATTATTGTGCCAAATTAGCAAGTACTGCTGTTTTAAATTTGGAACTTAATGATTTATACAACTCGAACTGTTTTCCTTTTGTTCAGTTGACAAAACTGCAGACCCCACACCGCAAACAGCCGTATCATGATGCAACACCATGAGTCTATCGATGTGTGCTAACTGGCATTTATTTCACATGTATTCTGTGCATGTCAGAAGCAGCCCTTTACAATGCAGCAAAGACTAGCTGCACATTAGAAAGCAACCAGTTTACTTTAAGGTCACAATACAAATGAGGCTTCAGTGAATCACTTGATAAGCTCATTGAGCCACTGGGGATGTCTGTTCTTCTTAATCATGTTATTACTGCAACAAAGAAGGGTATCAAATTGTTTAGATGATATTCATTTTCAGGCGACTTTAGTTGTAGTTCAGATACTAAATTGTATTTAATTCTCATGTTATTTTGTAAAGTCAAGGGGCAGTGCATGTAATCCAGGTGGAGACTGGCGCTATAGCTGTGCCATTGAGATATTTTGACTTTAATTTCAATATTAGAATTCAAATTAGTCGACCTATAATTTGGGTTTGCCATTCCTTTGAGGGAATTGTGTCATCAGAGTGCAAGCTCTAAATTCATTTATAATGACGTATCTGCTCTGTAAAATACCACAAGAACTTATTGTTTTACTGACCCCGTTAACGAAAAATTGAACCATATTTTCAGCTAAGGTCTGCACTTCAAAAATCTCCACCCATGTGAAACTCAATTGATTCATTATGTCCTAATAAATTTCTTTTTATTATTTTCAAATTTCTTCCTGTCTTTGTTCCAACCTATGTAAAGGATTTTCTCTATTTGAACATTCACTCCAATTCTCTGGCACCACCTTATTCCATGCTGTCTTCTGTCTGTCATTGTTGACTGCTCTTTTAATTGTGATACTCTGTCTAATCTCTGGAACACACTGCACATTTACTTCCACTTTCCCATGCACTGCTTTCGATCTTGCTTTCACTCACTGCCCTGCGAGCCCAGTCATTCTGTCTCCCTTTCAGCTTGATGTTCAATTTTTCTTCTGTTTTGGAAGAGATTCTAAGAAAGAAAGACTTCCATTTATATCATGCTTTTTAACACAACCAAAAGTCTCAAAGTGCTTTAAAGCCATTGAAGTACTTTTTGCAATGTAGTCACTGTAATTAATATTGGTACTAATTTGTAATTAGTAAAGTAATTTCTAGCTTGAACTCGGCACACTCCCAGAAAACAGTAATGATCAGAAAATTTATTTGTGATGTTGATCGAGGGATAAATATTAGCCAGGACATTAGAATTAACTCCCCTACTCTTCAAGATAATACCATGGAACCTTTCACAACCTCAGATGGGTCCGTGGTTAAACATCTCATCACAGTGCACCTCCAAGAGTGCAGCACTCCCTCAGTCTTACAGTTGAATGTCAGCCTTGATTCTTGAACTTAAGCCCCGGAGTGAAACTTCAACCTGGAACATTGTGATTCCGGGGAAGAGTGTTCATGACAACTAAGATCTCTTTGTGTAAATGAAGGCCAATACAAAATGTCAATGCTGTTTGCATAGTCATTTGTGCCACATTGAACAGTTTTTTGTTTGATAAATTAATGAAGATAATGAAGACTAGAATTAATCTGCTTTGACACTAGAGCTACCTCTTATTTAGCAAATGATTCTACAAGGTATGCTCTTCAGATTTCTGACTATAAACGCCCCAATGACTCATTTAGTAAAGTGTGTAATTGAAGCATGGAGACCAGAAGTTTTCAGGTCCAAATCTTGATTTAAGTTTTATTAACTGTTTATAACCATGAACAGCAGTGGGGGTTCCAGCACTGTTGGCTTAAGGAAGGGAAAGTGGTAAGGATGCCCGGCTGGAAGTAAATATGTGTGGGCAGCATGGTGGTGCAGTGGTTAGCACTGCTGCCTCACAGCACCGAGGACCCAGGTTTGATCCCAGCCCCGCATCACAGTCCATGTGGAGTTTGCACATTCTCCCCGTGTCTGTGGGTCTCAGCTCGACAACCCAAAAAGATGTGCAAGGTAGGGGAATTGCCCATGCTAAATTGCCCCTTAATGTCTATTCTAATTACTCAAGTTTGTTTTCCCCTTGATAAACTCTTCACCCCCAAAAGTATCATTCTTCTGCACTTGTGGGAAAAACTTAGGTAATGTAACTTTGTGCATTTTCACACAAGTCTCCCTGCACTCCTTTCCCCAGCTAATTTTCCAGTATTTCTACAAAGTGTATTCGCAGAAGTTTTGAAGACTGCAGAAATTGTGCAGCAAATGTCTTGTTTACTGCTGCGAGCATGCAGTCTGCTGTCTACATCTGGAACCACTAACTACTAGTCTTTTGGAAATGGAGTTTGTGGTTTGGTCCCCAACAGTTAACCCTTGCAATTCTCAAAAGTCCTTCAAACTTCCATTTGCTATCTTTTATTATTTTATGTTTTTTTAAAAACAAATTTTCAAAGCTGTTGATCAGTTCAGGGTAGAACATTAGCACTTCACATTACCGAATTGACCTTTGAGGGGAGGAATCGAGAGAACAAAATGTTTATGTAAACTGTTCGAGTGAAGTTCTTTTGGAGGTAAAGTGTTCGTAATTGTTCTAGATACAAAGCTAGTTAACTGTATATCGGGGACTGGTTCATGCATCATGGTTTCTATTCCCTCATCTTATTTTGGAGATTATTTTAATCATTGTGCTCTTTCCGCCCAGTTCTTTTCTTTGTTTTTTTCTAGTGTACACTAGTTATCATCCCTGTTTCCATAGCTCCAAACCACAGTAGCATTGAAACTGATCTGTATTATTTACACACATATAATTTAGAGGAGTTTATTTTTTAAAATAAATTTAGAGGACCCAATTCTTTTTTTTCCCAATTAAGGGGCAATTTAGTGTGGCCAATCCACCTACCCTGCAGATCTTTCGGTTGTAGGGGTGAGACCCACGCAGACACAGGGAGAATCTGCAAACTCCACACAGACTATAACCCGGGGCCGGGATCGAACCCGGGTCCTCAGCACCGTGAGGCAGCAGTGCTAACCATTGTGCCATCGTGCCGCCCGATTCAGACGAGTTTATAATTATTTTTAATGTCTTTTTTTTTTGCTTTGTTTCATTCTGTCTGCTTTATTGCTATATGCGGAAGTATAATGTAGGGAATGTCAGATTTGACTTTGCTTTTTGGCACTTTTGGTGATTGGCAGTTGACATTTGTAAAATTATAAATGCTGAGAATGGAGCATAGATAATACCATCGAAAGGAGACCACTCCCCAGTACCAAGAACCCTTTGTTTAGTTTAGCTCAGATTAAATATAATTTGCTTTTTCTTTCTATTAATTTATGGATGTGAGCATCGCTGGCTCTTTGCCCTTGAACTGAGTGGCTTGCTAGGCCATTTAAGAGGGTATTCAGAGTCAACCACATTGCTGTGGGTCTGGAGTCATTTAGGCCAGACCAGGTAAGGACAGCAGGTTCTTAAATTATTTTAGTCATCATTCAATTTTTAATTCCAGATTTTTATTAAATTTAACTACACTATCTTGTGTGGTGGGATTCATACCCTGGGTCCAGGATTCTGTGAAATCCCACCAAGGGTTGACGCCGGCGTCGACGCCGGCGTCAAAACCGGCGCGATCAACGCCGGCGTCAATGGGCCTCCAGGCCCTGGCATTCACCCCTTCCTAGGGGGCTAGAAAGGCGCCAGAGTGCTGTCTGCTGCTCCGGCGCCAAAAGACGGCGCGCCACAGCCGTCTCCGCCCTGGGCAATATGGCGGAACCCTGCAGGGGCCCGGCACCCCCATCCCCACCCCCGGAATGAGCCTGCCCGCCGATCTGTTGCCCCTGATCGCGAGCCTGGCCACCGTGGAGGTCCCCCCCGGAGTCGGCTCCCCCTACTCCCCCATCAGGGTGGCCCCGCAGCCAGAACACCGAGGTCCTGCCCACCGGGTAGCACCATACGCAAACGACGTCAGCGGGCACTCGGTCCGTCAAGCGTGGAGAATCGCCTTGGGGGCCGCTTTCAAAGGCTCCCGACTGGCGCTGCGGCGACCGTGCCGGCGTGATTGCCGCTGATTTTCCGGTTGCCAGAGAATCGGCGGCCCGGCATCGGAGCGGCGTGACGGGATTTGCGCACCCTCCCGGCATTCTCCGACCCAGAGCGGGATCAGAGAATCCCGGCCTGGGTCTCTGGAGTACTAGTCCAATGACAATACCACTAAATTATTGCATCGCCTTGTTTCCTACACGTTTCAGGAATCTTTCCTGTTCATTTTAATTTTTTTTACCTTCTGAATTCCTTGAAGACAGCAATAAAGAACTATTTCAAGCAATCATATGTACCTTGAAGACAATTGAGCTCTTTGTCATGTCTGTGGTGTGCTTAATGACTGAAACATTGAATATATCATAACTGCTCTTAAGGAAAAAAAATACTTGCACTTGTTTTAACTTGATGTACAATCCCCGGAAAAAGAAAAACACATTCCAGCATGGTGATTATATACCGTCCGTGTCTCAATAGTGTACAAAAAAGAGAACCATTCTTTATTTTGGTGCAAAATCTATTCGCACTCGACATGAAATCTATTTTTGTGATTGAATGTTTCTAAATGTATTTTTCCTCTCGTCAATTTTCTTCTCTATTGTCTTCTGAAAGAGTTTGCTTCTGGGAGGTGACCTTCCAGTATCTTGACCAAGTCGGCTTTTCGGCTTTCTTTGTCAGTGAGACCAATGAATGATCATTTAATTCCACCGTAGAGGACGTCACCGAGCCTTGATTTGGCAATATTTTCCACATTTCAGCGCTATGAACAAGCGTCGTTAGATAATGCGTAAGCACCATAGCTGATTATTTTTCAAATCCTTTGCACCCAAAGCATTTCCAAGCTGAGACCAGCTGGTCCAGCACAGACTAAGAGTCGAACTGAGATCTTCTGGTACTTGGTGGCACAGTTAACACTGGAGTGCGGGATTACGAACTGCACCATTGAGACAACTAACTGCAATTTATTTTTAAGGTTAGTTGATCTGCCTGGAAATATTTTGTCCAGTACAACTGTCCTCGAATGTGTAGCAATTGTCAAATGTGGTTCTTACCCCACCTGCTAGGCCCCATCTAGATGTGACTGTATCCTTAGACTCTGAAAATGCATTCAACAGAGTAGAATGGAGATTCCACTTTGCGGATTTGGAGAGGTTCGAGTTGGGACCAAGGTTCGGGATGTGGGTGCGTTTGTTGTATAAGGCTCCCTCGGATCGTGTTCACACCAACACCATGAGCTCAGGGTACTTTCAGTTAAACAGGGGAACGAGACAGGGGTGTCTGATGTCTCTCCCCCACCCTCCTATTCGTATTGGCTATTGAGCCTTTGCCCATCGCTTAGAGAACTTCAGGTGAATGGAAGGGGATAATTGGGTAGGAGTGGAGCGTAGGGTGTGCCTGTATGCTGACAACCTTTTGCTTTACGTGACGGACCCATTCCCCACTATGGGTGATATAATGGAGCCAGTGAAGAGCTTGGGCTCTGTTTCAGGATATAAATTAAATCTGGAAAAGAGTGAGTATTTTCCAGTAAACCCCCCCCGGAGAGGGAAGTTAACCTGGGGGTGCTTCCTTTTCATCTAGCCAGATTTAGCTTTGGGTATTTGGGGCTCGAGATTGGGCCCGACTTCATAAGCTGAATTATACTAGTCTGGTGAGTAAGGTGAAGACTGACCTGCAAAGGTGGGATAACCTTCCCCTATCCTTGGCAGACAGGATCCAGTCAATTAAGATGGACATTCTTCCAGGGCTTTTGTTCCTTTTCCAGTGTCTTCCTGTTTTCCTCTCTTAGTCTTTTTTTGGGAAGGTCGATGAGATAATATCATCCTTTACATTGGCGGGCGAGATTCCAAGGATTCATGGGGTAGTCCTTCAAAGAGACAGACAGTCGGGGGGGCTGGCATTGCTTAACTTTCTGTTTTATTATTGGGCAGGTAGGTGCAGAGCAGGTGTTAGGTTGGTGTTGTGACCCAGGGTCCACTTGGGTGCAGATAGAGGTGAGGTCTTGTAGGGGATCTGGTTTGAGGACACGAGTGACGGCTTTGCTCCCGTTCTCGCCGACAAAATACTCTTCAAGTCCAGTGGTTGTTTCCACTCTGAAAATACGGAGACAGCATTTTAAACTTGGGTCAGTATCGAAGCTGGTTTCCATCTGTGCTAACCATGTGTTTGAGCCAGTGAGATTGGGTGCCACATTTGAGGTGTGGGGATGGGGGAGGCTGGAGAGATTGGGAGACCTGTTTCTGGAGGGGTGGTTTGCCAGCTTAGATGAATTGGTGGTGAAGTTTGGGCTCTCAGGCTCGGACGCGTTCAGATATCTCCAGGTTCAGAATTTTATACGACAGACCTTCCCGACATACCCCGTGTAACCGCCAGTATCTCTGCTGAAGAGGGTCCTTTCGCTTGCTGGGTCAGAGGTGGGCACAGCATTTATGGGTAGATTTTGGTCGAAGATTTGGTTTCAGTGGAAAGGATAAAGGGAAGGTGGAAGAGGAATTGGGGCCCATATAGCTTAAGTGGTGTTTAGCGCCAAGTCCTGAATGAGTCGTTTCTTCTCGGAGGTAGATGACAGATGCAAGCGCTATTCTGGGGGACCGGCCAACCACGTGCACATGTTCTGGTCTTGTCTTAAGCTTGTGAGCTTTTGGCTGTCTTTCTTTAGCACCATGTCGGCGATTTTGAATATATATATTTTTTAATTTAGACTACCCAATTCATTTTTTCCAAGTAAGAGGAAATTTAGAGTGGCCAATCCACCTAGCCTGCACATCTTTGGGTTGTGGAGGGCAAAACCCACGCAGACGGGGAGAACGTGCAAACTCCACACGGACAGTGACCCAGAGCCAGGATCGAACCTGGGACCTCAACGCCTGAGGCAGCAGTGCTAACCACTGTACCGCGTGCTGCCCTGCGATTTTGAATATTGAACTGGAGCCCCGCCTGTTTTGCCACATTTGGGGAGTCGGACTCGCTGAGGCTGAAGGCGAGTGCTGGAGCAGATGTTCTTGCCTTCACCCCATTTATTACCCGGAGGTGGGTCCTGCTGGGTTGGAGGTCTGTATCTCCACCCAGCGCGTCAAGAGTTTTTGTACTTAGAGAAGGTCAGCGAGGCAAGGGCAAGGGGTTTTAGTTCAAACGGGCAGCATGGTCGGTACAGGCTTGGAGGGCCAAAAGGCCTGTTCCTGTGCTGTAATTTTCTTTGTTCTTTAAGTACATCATGAGGGGTTCGTTTGGTTGAGGGATTCTACTGGAGGTGGCAACCTTTCATAGTTTATTTTAAGGAACTGATCACCGTCATTTGGGTTGGGGGTTGTGTTAATGTTACTTTTAATGTCTTTTTTCTGTAAATTGTATTTGGTTTGTATAGATTCATTCATTTTGTAATTTATAAAATGAAAAAATGTTTTTAAAATATTTTGAAAAGATATTTTGTACAGAACAAGTTGTGCAAAAAATATGTTCTTGTAACTGCACTTTTCCAGTCAAAAAAATTGCACTTAAAAGCAAAACTTGTTATGAGGTAACTAAACAATAAGAATGTAATGGCTCTCAACCACGAGTATGTATGAGTTTTCTTAACAAGGTATGCCAGACACGTGGGTGAGCTCCAATTAACTACCCTAATATAAAGTTTGTAAAATATATGCTGAGCAAACCAAATATTGTTCGGGCTGAACCATTGGTGCCTTCAGGTTGTCTTGGCCCCATGCTCTGGAATGCCACCTCTCCTCTTCTTCGATCAAGCTTTTTGTCATCTGACATAGAACAGTACAGCACAGAACAGGCCCTTCGGCCCTCGATGTTGTGCCGAGCAATGATCACCCTACTCAAACCCACGTATCCACCCTATACCCGTAACCCAACAATCGCCCCCTTAACCTTACTTTTTAGGACACTACGGGCAATTTAGCATGGCCAATCCACCTAACCCGCACATCTTTGGACTGTGGGAGGAAACCGGAGCACCCGGAGGAAACCCACGCGCACACGGGGAGGACGTGCAGACTCCGCACAGACAGTGACCCAAGCCGGGAATCGAACCTGGGACCCTGGAGCTGTGAAGCATTTATGCTAACCACCATGCTACCATGCTGCCCACTATGACCTCATATTTCCTTTGTGACTCAAGTGTCATACTTCATTTTACATGCTCCCATGAAGCACCTTGGGATGTTTGATTAAATTAAAGGTACCCAATAAATATAAGCTGTTATAAGTATGCACACATTTCATCGGCTTTTTTCGCAGTGGGTACTGCACTTGCCAGGCCTAAATATGCAGCTTTCGGCGTTCTTTTGGCACACACTTTCTGGTCTGTGGGAATGAAAGCAATGTGGTTTCTTCAACCTCAGCGTATTGGTAGCACTCTTATCTCTGAGTCAGAGGACTGGGGATTAAACTAAGGCCCAGCACGTGATCTTTAACTGAATTAGTTCTAAATGTAGTAGCGAACGGGAAATGCAGGGAGTTTCCCCAACAGCCAACCCAGCGAGGCCGCCCCATTAATCTAATGTTAATTGGTCCATTAAGGAGGCCCCACGGCTTCATGCCGTAAATTGCTGATTTGCCGGTACCGCGTCCAGCAGCTTCCTGCTAATGTGGGGGAACCGATCCCGCAGAGCAAACCCTGGATAGCACGCATGCGTGCCACCAAGGAGAACGGCTCCAAGATTCGGGAGATGCTGACCTGGCCAGACTGTTGACGCAGTGGAGTCCAGACGGGATGCCTTGTTCCCCCGAGGGGCTCGGAGGGTCAGCCACAGGACTGCCAGTGCTAACTAGGAAGAAGTGGCAGTGGCAGTGTCCATCAGCGTGGGGGAAGTGTGACCAGGAGGACCACCACCCACTGCCACGAGAAGGCTCAACTACTTCCACTTGGCCGCACAGGTGAGTTGGCATTGGCCCCCTGGTACCGGTCCCACCTGCCAAACACCCCACTAACCATATACCTGGCACCACCCCCGCCAATACCATACTGTGCCCTAGCCCACCCATGACCAATGGTGCCCACACCTGACGCCCTCGCTCCCACACCCAAGCAATGCATGAAGCTTGCAGCTCACGATGCCCTCGGTTTCCCCGCAGGAGAAGTTGACCAACAACAGATGAGAGAGGGTCCAGACGGTCGGCAGGGTGCCAGCCATCATTGTCTTTGCCCCCTACGAGGAACAAGCCCTGTAGGTCGCAGGGGTTGCCAAGGTCAGATCGGTCCCCAACATCAAAATTGGCCTGCGACACAGAGGTGAGTATCCACCAGCTCCCACCCAGATGACCTGTCATGTGAGTTGTTCATGCCAGAATAATGATCCTTCCTTCTCACTGACCTCATGTCCATTCTCCTGCAGGATCACCATTGTACGGTGCCAGCCCATCTGGGGTGATCGCCTGCCTCCTATGGGAACACCTCAGAGGAGAGCTCAGAGAATGCTACCATAAGGCTGTCATCCCCACCCTCCACCAGCACAGAGACACACCTTGGTGGCGAAAGTAGTGGACAGGCTTCTGGGGTAAAATCTGGTGAGCACGACACAGTTGCAGATGCACATCAGATGGATACAGGACGTCGAGGCAAGACAGCAGTCTGAGGTCTGCAGGATCCCAGGACTTCGCTGAGTCCCAGTCAGATGCTGAGCCTCAGGACTTGGTTTACCTGGAGCTGATGCAGTTGATAGGGTGCGGCCGTGAGATTCAAAGGGGGCTGTCAGTGACACTCTAGCAGGTCCACATTCGATTAGATGAGTCCCAAAGGTAGGAGATAGAGCTGACAATACATGGCACCGAGGCCAACACTGCTAGGGCTCGTTTAGCACAGTGGGCTAAACAGCTGGCTTGTAATGCAGAACAATGCCAGCAGCGCGGGCTCAATTCCCGTACCAGCCCCCCCCCCGAACAGGCGCCGGAATGTGGCAATTAGGGGCTTTTCACAGTAACTTAATTGAAGTCTACTTGTGACAATAAGCGATTATTATTATTATACATTGCAACCGCAATATCGAGCCTCAAGTTCGACGTCAGCACCATGAGTGGCGGTGCCCAAGGCGTGGCTCAGTCAGTTACAGCCATGGCTATAACTGCCTCAGCAACGTGTCCGAGTCACTGGGGGAGCATGTCCTTTTCTCAGGTAGACCTTTCCGAAACGCTGCGGAGAATGCCCTGTTCTCAGGTGGGCATTGCCGAGGCGCTGTGGAGCATGTCCTAGATGCTGAGGAATGTGACCCAGTCTCAGGCAGACCTTATGTAATTTGGACATTCTGAATTCTCCTTCTGTGTACCCAAACAGGCGCCAGACTGGGGCTTTTCACAGTAACTTTGTTGCAGTGTTGATGTAAGCCTACTTGTGAAAATAATATAGATTGTTCTAAGATTATTATTATACCTTGTCAGGGTGCTGCAGAGCATGTCCCAGTCACAGGTGGGCATGACTGAGGTGCTCCAGAGCAATTCCTAATCATTGAGGACCATGTCCCGGACTCAGCTGGACATTGGAGGGCCACTACAGAGCATTGCCGAGAAGCATCGACACCATGGTGCAGACATTGGGGAGCCCCTTGTCCCAGCCCCCCGGGCACTGTGGTCCTGGATTCACACGCCCCAAGGGATACCACGCGCAAGTGATGGGTGTGAGCGAGCACTTAGCAGAGAGACAGGAGTCACACAAGAGTGAGGAGCACCAGTGCTCAGCTCACAATGGGTTATCATCACCTGACCATGCTTACACAGGCCCATCGCCCTGGAGTGATGTAACACAAACCCTGGAAGGGCGGAACAGGGCGTTTGGGGGAGAAATGGGTGGGGGTGGTGAGGTGAGCTCACTGCCTGGGATCGATGATGGCTACTTACCTCCTCGGGTCCCCACAGCAGCTATTCCACCAGCTTCACGTCTTAAGAAGGTATACTAAACTGTGCCCGCATGACCACTTGCCAGGGATGTGTTTAGAATACAGAAGGCCTTAAGATAGGGGGCTGTTCCCGTTAATGGTATGGAGATTGGCTTGAATTGGTGATTATTGGTTTCTTGCCACACTGCAGCAGGATCTTTATCTCACCAACGGGAGCAGGCCAGTAAGATTGCAAACTGATCAATGCCCAAGCGGTTCCCAATTTTGGCCTTTTCCTCTATCTAACGGCCATATCTCGTTCTAGCGCAACATGTCCATAAAATCGAGCCCCCAATCTATCCACTCAGATGGATGTTCTGACACTGCTGTATGTGAAATCTTGTGCATAAATTGGCTGATGTATTTTCCCTATGTTATATACTTGCAAAGCATTTCATTTGCTACATATAAAATATTTTGGAAAGTCATGAGGTTGGATGGGGAATACTAAAAAGGCAAGTTCTTCTCCAGTAAATTGTAATAAGTAAGCATTATTCACCAACAGGCTAGAGCTTAAGGAATCTCTTCAACACAACTTGGCTCTTCCTCATATGTAAGACAAGGTATTGAGAATAAATAACTGTTTAACTGAGATGATGGAGGGCAGCACATGGTACAGTAGATAGCACTGCTGCCTCATGATGTCGAGATCCCAGGTTCGATCCCGGCTCTGGATCACTGTCCATGTTGCACATTCTCCCCGTGTTTGCATGGGTTTCGCCCCCACATCCCAAATATGTGCAGGGGAGGTGGATTGGCCACTCTAAATTGCCCCTTAATTGGAAAACTGAGTTGGACACTCTAAATTTAAAAAGAAAACTGAGATGACAGAGAGGAACATCTGTCTTCAGCTTGATTTTGATATAATCTGATGTCCATGCAAGCACGCTTTCTGGGATCACTCATTATGAGGAATGGGGCCATCGCTCATTTTCCTGACAGAACCATGCAAAGTAGAGTTGTTGTCAAAGGAGAGATTAGTGTGTCTTATAACTGCCTCGGGTGGAGGTTAGCTAATACCTGTTCTCTTTCAAACGAAAGTGTAAAGTGGGGCGGCACAGTGGTTAGCACTGCTGCCTCACGGCGCTGTACCCGGGTTCCATCCCGGACCCGGGTCACTGTCCATGTGGAGTTTGCACAATCTCCTTGTGTATGGATAGGTCTCACCCCCACAACACAAAAAGATGTGCAGGGCAGGTGAGTTGGCCACGTTAATTTCCCCTTAATCGTAAAAAAAAAGAATTGGCTACTCTAAATTTTAAAAAATGAAAATGTAATAAAAACACCTTTGGGACTTTGGGGGGGAAAAAACCATGGGCGGAATTCTCCGCAAGGCCCGACGCCGTTGTGAAACCCGGAGAGGTTCACAACGGCATCGGAGGCCGCTCCTGGCCCCCTATTCTCCCCACCACCCACCGGGGGGGGGGGGGCGCGGAGGGCCGTGCCGTAAATCACGGCCGCCGGGCCTTGTCACTGGCATCAAGGCCCAGCGCGCCTAATGATGTCAGCAGCGCATGCGCAGGTTGGCCAGCGCCAACCCGCACATGCGCGGTTGCCGTCTTCCCCTCCGCTGCCCCACAAGACGCGGCGGCTTGATCTTGTGGGGCGGCGGAGGGGACAGAGTGTGTCCCTTTGAGACGCCGGCCCGACGATCGGTGGGCACCGATCGCGGGCCAGTCCCCTCCCGAGCACGGTCGTGGTGCTCACTCCCCTCGCCGCCCCCCCCCCCCCCCCCCCCCCCCACACAAGCCACAAACCAGGTATTGCCGCCATGTTCACGCCGGTAGCAACCAAGTGTGGTTGCCACCGGCGTGAACCGGTCGGAAACAGCAGGCTGTTCGACCCATCCGGGTCGGAGAATCGCGGGCCGCCATGAAAAACGGCAGCCCGCGATTTTCCAAGCGGCGTGTCCCAAAACGCGACACGTCATTTTGGGGGGGGGGGGGGGGGGGGTGGGAGAATCGCGGGGGGTGCCAGAGCGGCCCGCCCGCGATTCTCGGTGTAGGAGCGGAGAATCGAGCCCCATGTTTACAGAAATACTAAAATATCACGAAACACGTTTATATGCTGACCTGGATTGGTGTGTTACATTTTGCTAAGTCGCATGAATTTGTTTTTTTTTGGCATGAGTTATTCCATAACACTTTTGGACATTGATATCTATCCATAGAATTAATAAATGTGGAGATGAAAGTATTAACAAGCAGCTGCAGCTTCTGTTCTCAGAAATCTAGACAGGTGCTTTTTTATGTAACTTGTTTTTTAAAACAAGTCACTTCCAAAATCTGGCATATCATCCCATTAGTTCACAAATAAATTGTTAAACATTATAGTTAACATTAAATAACATTAATGTTAGTTGAACTAACATTTACTTAAACTAAAAACACCTTTCACACACTTAATTTGTGCAACGGTTGAGACAAAGAATCTGTATCTCGGGCAGGTAATAATTTAATTTAACTGATCTCAAATGTGGTAGAGTACATGTGGGGCAGAACTTTCCACTCTTCCAGCACCAGGAATCCTGGCAGGCAGGGTACTTAATTTGACAGGAAACAAAAAATCTGTTTGCTGATGGTGGGATAAACGGTTAAAATTTTGTTCTCCTGACTTTCAAGACAGGTGAAAGGTATCATCCTGACTAAAAATGTTGGGAACTTTCATTTGCATGTATTAGCATCTCATGCATTTCATTAAGAGGTCACCGCGCTGGAATTAAGTTTGTCCTCCAAATTAAGTTGTTTTTTTTTTTAATTTAGATTACCCAATTATTTTTTCCAATTAAGGGGCAATTTAGCGTGGCCAATCCACCTACTCTGCACATTTTTGGGTTGTGGAGGCGAAACCCACGCAGACACAGGGAGAATGTGCAAACTCCACACGGACAGTGACCCAGAGCGAACCTGGGACCTCAGCGCCGTGAGGCGGTTGTGCTAACCACTAGGCCACCGTGCTGCCCTTCCTCCAAATTAAGTTGACGGCCAGCAGGAAATTAGGAAGTTCAATTTTATGACTCTATAAAAGTGGCGTACACCTGCCGAACTTCATCTTTTCCACAACTGTGAGGAACATAGGTGTTGCATTTTCCTTCTTGGGGACCTTGTATAACTTCACTTTGAGTGCTGTTAACAACCGCCGCTCCAAGGCTGGACAAGGGAGATTGACAAAGGCTGAAAAGACACGGGGTGCGTAGGGTGGAGCGAAGGTTAGACCGGGCTTACAGGAGAATGCTGGGATTTGTGTCTACGGAAGGGGAGTTAATGATAGGAGTTGGGGAGGAAAGAATGAGGGTATGTCTGGGAAGGGGGAGGGAAGAGTGCTCGAGGGTGGGTGAGGAGGTGTGCTAGAAGGTGGGACCAGTGGTGTGAGAACAAGTGTGGAGGTGAAAGTATTAACAGGTGGGGGCGGCATGTGGCGCAGTGGTTAGCACTGGGACTGCGGCGCTGAGGACCCGTGTTCGAATCCCGGCCCTGGGTCACTGGCCATGTGGAGTTTACACATTCACCCCATGTCTGCGTGCGTTTCACCCCCCCCCACAACCCAAAGAAGTGCAGGTTAGGTGGATTAGCCATGCTAAATTGCCCCTTAATTGGAGAAAAAATAATTGGGTATTAATAGGTAATTGAATCTTTTTTCTTCTTATGGCGAGCTCCGAGGGGGAGAACTCTGGGTACTGTTGATAGGAGGGAACAGTCAGTCAGCGGGGGCAATGGAATGCAAAAGGGTGGTTGATCCAGGGTGAGAGGCTGGTAGGTGAAGGTCTTATTGCAGGAGTCATGGAGGGGGACAAGACAAGTGGCTCAGATAACAACAGGCAGGTTCAGGATGAGCATGGGTACAGTAAAAGGTCTCAGCTTGGAGGGGAGGAAAGGCATGTGGAGGTGGATTGTGATAGTGTCCAGCATAACAGGAAGGGCCAAGGGTGCCTCGGTAAGTGGGGAGATTCAAGGGTGGCGGGGGGAGAAGAATGGTGATATTGGATCTGCCTTTGTTGATGGAAGGGGGAAGTTGGTGCGCGGCAGGGGAAGGGTAGAATGTGGTAAATTTGATAGGTGACGTACACTATTTTTCCAAGCTGACCCTTTACCACACAGTTAGTCGGCGAGATCCCTCATTATTTTGACTTCTAAGCCAGGAAACCTGTGTAAAAATCAAACTTATTTGAACAGGAACACATTAAAGTCGATCAAGTGCTACACTGCACCAATTTAATTGCATACATTTAATTTCTTTGTATATGAAGCCTCGTGAAGCGATGTCTCATTACAATCTGAAGTCTTGAATTGATTCCCCAACCCATTTTGGCTTCCTCAGGCTCCACACTGACTGTTGTCAAGCATGCTGATAATCGTCTGCACCTCTATAATGCTGCTGTAAATTTACTTCCAGGAAGGCACAGGAGCCCAAGGATAATCAAGCCTCTTTATTTCCCCCTTTTCCACAACGGTGCCCCTATATTATGGGTTCAGCAGAGTTGGAAAATTGCCACTGCATGGCACTCCATTATCAACACATTGTGATATCACACCAACCCTTGAAAATCCCTATTACTTTATCCCACTGCCCTGGAACCCCCTTGTAGGTGAGTTGGGCCAGGAGGGGGTTCGGAGATTGCATCAGGGGTCGAGAGATCGGGACAGCATTTAAAAATGGTCCCGATCTCTCCCTGCACTGAAGAATTCCAGCGAGCAGAGCTCCTGTCATGTGAGAGTACCTTTAAGAAATGGGTGTTTATAAAATAGCTGTAGTGGATGTATCTTTAAGAAATGGGTGTTTACCAGTGATGTCAGAGTGTGGGTCGAGCTGGGCTGTCTGTCTGCTTTTACTTTCGCTTTGGGCTGTCTGCTACAGGGTGTGTTTTAGTTTCATTTTGAGAGCTGGATAGCTGCAATCACAGCAAGAAGGTGTATTAGTCTCTCTCTCTGCAATCTAAAGACTGTCTCCAGATCCTTTGGTGATTTAAAAATAACACCTGTTTCTGTGCGAAGTTAAACCTGATGTCTTTTTGTAAAAAGGTTTTTTTTTGTCTTATAGATGTTGCAAGGAAAGATTAAGAGTTACTTATAGAGTACTATATTCTTTGGGGGATTTATTGGTGTTGATAGTTGTTAAGATGTTTACTGTGGCTTTATAAAGTGTTAACTGATTTCATAAATAAACATTGTTTTAATTTAAAAGTACTTTAACTCTCTGTTGCACTACACCTGTAAGGTGGGCCCGTGTGCTCCCCATAACCCCAATCTATTAAAGTTGTGGGTCAGGTGAACTCCATGATACACTTTGGGGTTCTCTAAACCCTGGCTCTAACACCCTCAATGCAGAAAATGGCTGTACGTTCCCCATTGAGGCCCCCAAATGGCAGTTCAATAGCGTGGTCTTTGTCGGCGCTCTGAGCGCCAGAAACACCCAGCTAACACACGCACTATGGGACTCTGTTCCCATTCTGGTTCATCGCTCCCAGGGTGTTCATTAAATGCTTTCAACATTGGCATTACTTTATTTGGCTCACTTTTTCATTAAAGTGGGAGACAAGCTGACCCATGAAAACTGGCTCTACCAGCTTGCTGTAGGAAAGAGAGAACTGGATTTATCAGTGCAAACATCAAGCGCTGACTCACAATTACGCATTCCATGGAATCTGTATTACAATAGAACCAGTATAAAGGCAGGTACTTTGTCAACATTTTGCATTAAAAACCATGCAAGTAAATATTGGTTGATTTACAAGCATTTTGATTACTCCATAGTTGCAAGCTATCAAGATTATGGGCGAGATCTTCCAGCTGATCATACCAGCGGGATCGTCCATTCCTGTTGACGAGGCACCCCCACTGTGGGTTTCCCGGCGACATGGGTTGGATTCAATGGGGAATTCCCATTGACAGCGGCAGGACCAGAAGATGATCCTGCCAGTCGCGGGCTGCCTCCCACTGTTGAGAAACACGACGTGGGGAAGCCAGAGAATCTCTCACTTTATGACTGCTTTTTGATCATTTCTGATTCGAAAGTGGAATGAAAAGTATTCAGATACTTTTGTTGGTTCATGGCATATTCCAAATGAAGTATAAAAAAAAACTGGATTCTTTAACACCATCATTAGGTACAGAAATGTTTGGCTGGCCCAATAGATTAGATTTTACGATGAGGTGATCGTGAGCTGCTACATTTAAATCCAATGTTAACACAGACCTCGCAAGTTCTTTTGTTCAGTCGGCCCTTAACCTGGCAAAAGCATTGTCTCATGTTTTTATCATTACAGGGATTTGTATTTATTGTCACGTGTACCAAGGTACAGTGAAAAGTATTGTTCTGCATACAGTCTAGATAGATCGTTCCATACATGAAAAACATAGGACATATGGTAAATACACAATGTAAATACATAGACATAGGGGAGGCCAAGGGTGAGATAAAATGGGATAAACAAATACTTTATCATGGGTCAAAAAGAAGAATGGGATTTGTTTGCCTTCCTGACCATCTTGAGCTGTTTTGGCTGTATCTGAGGCCTTGTCCAGCATGGCGTCCTGGAAACATAAGATGTCGGTTGGAATTTTACCAGTCCTTTGGCAATGGGCTGAGAAGCAGGAACGTTGGAAGAATGGCGGTTCAAATGGGGACCATCTCAGTGTCTTCCCCTCCATTTTGCCAATGGTGGGAAAGTTGGCGAATTGGTTTCTTGCCCAGCGACCCACTGCCATGGAGAGACTGTTCAGTGAAACCTGACAGACCCTTATTAGGCTCTGGGACGGGACAGAGTCCTCCTTTGTGGGCATCTCCAGTCTATACACCCACCTCCCATTTCCCTCAAGTAGGGTACTCTTTCCAAGGGCTGGTGCAGACTTGATGGGCTGAATGACCTCCTGTCTGTAGATTCTATGATTCCCAAAAGCAAAGACCACCCGTGTGACAATGGTGCCGCCTACGTGGCATGATTCCTCCCGCCACGCTGCACCCCGATCACCGGGGTTATCCTCTTCCAGCCATTGAGTTGCCCTCTCCCTGGTGTTTCAAGAAAATTACTGCTGAACTGCTGGCCCTCTGGACACTTGGTGGCAAGCCATCATCCTTAATTTGATGCAGTAACTAGGGCAGCACGGTGGCACAGTGGTTAGCATTGCTGCCTACGGCGCTGAGGACCTGGGTTCGAATCCCGGCCCTGGGTCACTGTCCGTGTGGAGTTTGCACATTCTCCCCGTGTCTGCGTGGGTTTCGCCCCCACAACCCAAAAGATGTGCAGGTTAGGTGAATTGGCCACGCTAAATTGCCCCTTAATTGGAAAAAATAATTGGGTACTCTAAATTTAAAAAAAAAAAAAAATTTGATGCAGTAACTTAATTGGCCACCATCACGAATATGCCTCCCTGGAGGTCTCCGCCAACCGAAGTGAAATCACCTCCTGCTTTCCGCTCCAGCGGTAGAATGTCTGCCTGCGCTAAATTCAGCCTGTTGTGTTGTGTTGATCGAAGTAAACCTGCATGCAGGACTTCACAGCAGCTTGAATAGCACTGCACAGAAAGATTTTTAGTAAACATGATCGGCCATAAAGAACTAAAGAGGAATTATTCAGGATCATAATGTCCTCTGTTGAATCAAAATAATTATTAAACTACTGCAACTCTGATATTTTGACAATTTTTCGATATGGGTAATTCTTTCAAAAAAAGGGCAATGGGACTGAAAATGGAAATTGCAAACATTGGAAATTGCGGTGGTTTAAGACTGCGAGGAAAATCTGACTTGCTTTTGTTTCTCTCCAACAGCATCCGTGGTGTGGCCTTGGCCTAGAATAGATGGCAAACAATGTCAACAAATAACAATATAGCACAAGCACGGAAACTGGTGGAACAGCTGAGGATTGAAGCAGGCATTGAGAGAATCAAGGTGAGATGGTTTTAGGAGAGCATGAAGGATCTGTTGAATGGCTTAGGTCATGTTAAAAGAATCAAGATGCAATTCATTTGAGCAAGATAAGTAAAAGAAAATAGAGGGCAGCAGGGTGGCGCAGTGTTTAGCACTGGGACTATGACGCTGAGGACCCGGGTTCGAATCCCGGCCCTGTGTCACTGCCCGTGTGGAGTTTGCACATTCTCCCTGTGACTGCGTGGGTTTCATCCCCACAACCCAAAGATGTGCAGGTTAGGTGGATTGGCCACACTAAATTGCCACTTAATTGGAAAAAAGTAATGATTGGGTATTCTAAATTTATTTTTTAAAAAAGAAAAGAAAATTAATCTCAGGAAATACTCAACAGGTTAAGCAGCATCTGTGTAAAAACAGTGTTAGCCTTTCAGGTTGATCACCCTTCATCAGATCTATGACCCTTTCTCAGGTCATAAACCTGAAACATGGGGCGGGATTCTGCGGGAATTGGTGGGGCGGGCAACTCCGGCGTGAAGGCATAGAGTGAACCACTCTGGCGTCGGGCCGCCCCGAGGGTGCGGAATCCTCCACACCTTCAGGGGCTAGGCTGGCGCCGGAGTGGTTTGCGCCGCGCCGGCCGGCGCAGAAGGGGCTTGGCGCCACGCCAACCGGCGCTGAAGGGCATCCGCCGGCCGACGCGAGTTGGCGCATGTGCAGGGGCGCCAGCATGTGCTGGCGTCCTCCCAACGCTTGCGCGGGGGGGGGCTTCATCTCCACGTCAGCCATCGCGGACTATTACGGCGGCCGATGCCGAGGAATAGAGTGCCTCCGTGGCACAGGCCCGCCCGCGGATCGGTGGGCCCCGACCGTGGGCCAGGCCACCATGGGTACAGCCCCCCGGGGCCAGATCCCCCTGCGCCCCCTCCCCGTGAGGGCCCCGGAGGCCGCCCGCAGAGCCAGGTCCTGCTGGTAAGTACCTACTCTAATTTACGCTGGCGGGACCGGCCGATTCCCACCCCCGCCAAATCCCCGGCAGCCGGCGGGGGCGGGATTCACGCCACCCCCTAGCGATTCTCCGACCCGGCGGGTTTGGAGAATCCCGCCCATGAACATTCGACTGAGTATTTCCAGCACATTTGTTTCCCATTTCCGGTATTCACAATACTTTCTTGTAGGAGAAGAAAATTTGTCTTTATCCACAATTTTTGCTCCTTGGGCATAACTCTATCTCTTTGGGATGTCAGAGGTAGGTTCTTTACCCAGAGAGTAGTGGGGGCATGGAATGCACTGCCTGCAGTTGAGTCGGAAACATTAGGGACCTTCAAGCGGCTATTGGATAGGTACATGGATTACGCTAGAATAATGGAGTGTAGATTAATTTGTTCTTAAGGGCAGCACGGTAGCATTGTGGATAGCATAATTGCTTCACAGCTCCAGGGTCCCAGATTCAAATCCGGCTTGGGTCACTTTCTGAGCGGAGTCTGCGCATCCTCCCCATGTGTGCGTGGGTTTCCTCCGGGTGCACCGGTTTCCTCCCACAGTCCAAAGATGTGCAGGTTAGGTGGATTGGCCATGATAAATTGCCCTTAGTGTCCAAAATTGCCCTTTGTGTTGGGTGGGGTTACTGGGTTATGGGGATAAGGTGAAGGTGTTGATCTTGGGTTGGGTGCTCTTTCCAAGAGTCGGTGCAGACTCAATGGGCCGAATGGCCTCCTTCTGCACTGTAAATTCTATGATTATCTATGATGATAACTCAGCTGGAATGCTGCTTTTTATGCATGCGCTGTTAGTATTTGCACAGTGGCCACTTTTCAAATGCCCAGGTTGACAATAGCAGAGAATTCAACTATTGCGAACATCTTAGCTGAGATGTAGTCAAGTTCTCCTGCGATCAACTGCGATCTCCTACTTTGCATCAGTATTCATCAAAGAGAAGGAATTGGTGGATGATGAGTCTGGGGAAGGGTGTGTAGATAGCCTGGATCACATTGAGATTCAGGTGGATAAGTCCCCAGGGCCTGATGGGATATATCCCAGAATACTGAAGGAGGCAAGAGAGGAAATTGCTGAGGCCTTGACAGAAATCTTTGGCTCCTCACTGTCTTCAGGTGAGGTCCCGGTGGACTGGAGAATAGCCAATGTTGTTCCTTTGTTTTAGAAGGGGAGCAAGGATAATCCAGGGAACTACAGGCTGGTGAGTCTTACGTCAGTGGTAGGGAAATTACTGGAGAGAATTACTGGAGAGAATTCTTCGAAACAGAATCTACTCCCATTTGGAAGCAAATGGACGTATTAGCGAGAGGCAGCACGGTTTTGTGAAGAGGAGGTCGTGTCTTGATAGAGTTTTTTGAAGAGGTCACAAAGATGATTGATGCAGGTAAGGCAGTGGATGCTGTCTATATGGACTTCAGTAGGGCCTTTGACAAGGTCCCTCATGATAGACTGGTACAAAAGGTGAAGTCACACATCAGAGGTGAGCTGGTAAGAATCTAAAAACATACGAACTAGGAGCAGGAGTAGGCCATCTGGCCCCTCGAGCCTCCTCCGCCATTCAATGAGATCATGGCTGATCTTTTGTGGACTCAGCTCCACTTTCCGGCCCGAACACCATAACCTTAATCCCTTTATTCTTCAAAAAACTATCTATCTTTATGTTAAAAAACATTTAATGAAGGAGCCTCTACTGCTTCACTGGGCAAGGAATTCCATAGATTCACAACCCTTTGGGGGAAGAAGTTCCTCCTAAACAAAATCCTAAATCTACTTCCCCTTATTTTGAGGCTATGCCCCCTAGTTCCGCTTTCACCCGCCAGTGGAAACAACCTGCCCGCATCTATCCTATCTATTCCCTTCATAATTTTATATGTTTCTATAAGATCCCCCCTCATCCTTCTAAATTACAACGAGTACAGTCCCAGTCTACTCAACCTCTCCTCATAATCCAACCCCTTCAGCTCTGGGATTAACCTAGTGAATCTCCTCTGCACGCCCTCCAGTGCCAGTACGTCCTTTCTCAAGTAAGGAGACCAAAACTGAACACAATACTCCAGGTGTGGCCTCACTAACACCTTATACAATTGCAGCATAACCTCCCTAGTCTTAAACTCCATCCCTCTAGCAATGAAGGACAAAATTCCATTTGCCTTCTTAATCACCTGTTGCACCTGTAAACCAACTTTTTGCGACACATGCACTAGCACACCCAGGCCTCTCTGCACAGCAGCATGTTTTAATATTTTATCATTTAAATAATAATCCTGTTTGCTGTTATTCCTACCAAAATGGATAACCTCACATTTGTCAACATTGTGTTCCATCTACCAGACCCTAGCCCATTCACTTAACCTATCCAAATCCCTCTGCAGACTTCCACTTTTCGCTTCACCACTCAACTTAGTGTCGTCTGCAAACTTGGACACATTGCCCTTGGTCCCCAACTCCAAATCATCTATGTAAATTGTGAACAATTGTGGGGCCAACACTGATCCCTGAGGGACACCACTAGCTACTGATTGCCAACCAGAGAAACACCTAAGATGGATACAGAACTGGCTAGGCCATAGTAGGCAGAAAGTAGCAATGGAAGGGTGCTTTTCTGATTGGAGTCTGTGACTAGTGGTGTTGTGCAGGGATCAGTGCTGGGACCTTTGCTGCTCGTAGTATATATAAATGATTTGGAGGAAAATGTAACTGGTCTGATTAGTAAGTTTGCGGATGACACAAAGGTTGGTGGAATTGCGGATAGCGATGAGGACTGTCAAAGGATACAGCAGGATTTAGATTGTTTGGAGACTTGGGCGGCGAGATGACAGATGGAGCTTAATCCGGACAAATGTGAGGTAATGCATTTTGGAAGGTCTAATACAGGTAGGGAATATACAGTGAATGGTAGAACCCTCAAGAGTATTGACAGTCAGAGAGATCTTGGTGTACAGGTCCACAGGTCACAGAAAGGGGCAATACAGGTGGAGAAGGTAGTCAAGAAGGCATATGGCATGCTTGCCTTCATTGGACGGGGCATTGAGTATAAAAATTGGCAAGTCATGTTGCAGCTGTATAGAACCTTAGATAGGCCACACTTGGAGTATAGTTTTCAATTCTGGTCGCCACACTACCAGAAGGATGTGAGGCTTTAGAGAGGGTGCGGAAGAGATTTTCCAGGATGTTGTTTGGTATGGAGGGCATTAGCTATGCGGAGACGTTGAATAAACTTGGTTTGTTCTCACTGGAATGAAGGAGGTTGAGAGGCGACCTGATAGAGGTCTACAAGATTATGAGGGGCATAGACAGAGTGGATAATCAGAGACTTTTTCCCAGGGTAGAGGGGTCAATTACTAGGAGGCATAGTTTAAGGTGCCGAGGGACAAGGTTTAGAGGCGATGTACGAGGTAAGTTTTTTTTATATACAGAGGATAGTGGGTGCCTGGAACTTGCTGCCGGAGGAGGTGGTGAAAGCAGGGACGATCGTGACATTTAAGGGGCATCTTGACAAATGCATGAATAGGATGGGAATAGAGGGATACGGACCCTGGAAGTGTAGAAGATTTTAGTTTAGACGGTCAGCATGGTCGGCGCAGGATGGGAGGGCCGAAGGGCCTGTTCCTGTGCTGTACTTTTCTTTGTTCGTTGATCTACACGCCGCTTCCAATTAAGAGGCACTGGATAATCAAAGAGGAATCCAGGTTGATTTTCATTATTATTTTGTCAAATTAAAGGTCAGTTGAAGAGCCTCAGCCACCCCTGATTGAGATCAGCTAATTCACAGAGGAGAAGGATCAACCTGGCAGCCTTTCTGGTTTATGTGGTTCAGATCCTCATTGGATGAACGTGTAGAATTTTCTAAAATATAAATTTATAATTTTTTTTCTAATTAAGGGGCAATTTAGTGTGGCCAATCCACCTACCCTGCACAAACACTGGGAGAATGTACAAACTCCACACGGGCAGTGACCCAGAGCTGGGATCGAACCTGGGACCAGAGCTGTGAGGCAGCAGTGCTACCCACTGCGCCAATGTGCTGCCCTGAACGTGTAGAATTTTAATGGAGGCTACTGCTTAAGCATTTTGTTTTGAAATGAGTGATTATTGTACTCGCACTCTTCGTTCTTTTCTCCCTAAAATCCTTGCTTCCTCCTTTAATGGCACCAACGTGAGCTGATGAATGGTTCAGGAGTGGAATTTGGTTAGAGGATGGAACATGGAACCTCCCTTGTCTGTTTAGCTCAGTTCTTCAGTTTGCATTGCACCGTCAGCTAAACCACTGGGGAAACTCATTTGGCCAAATCTTCCGGGAAGTGGCAATGACTGTCAGATTACCACTCTGCTCCTGCTCAGGATGGCATGGTAGCACCGTGTTTAGCACTGTTGCTTCACAGCACCAGGGGCCCAGGTTCGATTCCCGGCTTGGGTCACTGTCAGTGGAGAGTCTGCACGTTCTCCCCGTGTCTATGTGGGTTTCCTCCAGGCGCTTCCGGTTTCCTCCCACAAGCCCTGAAAGATGTGCTGTTGGGTAAATTGGACATTGTGAATTCTCCCTCAAGTGTACCCGAACAGGCACCACAGTGTAGTGACTAGGGGATTTTCACAGTAACTAGTTGTGACACTAATAAAGATTATTATTATTACTTTGCACCGGAGCTCCACATTCCACACCCAGACTTCTGAATCAGGCCTTCTGAGAAATGTGCAGAAACATCAGAGTAGCCAAGCCATGGCCCTTTTTAAGGCACTAAATACTGTATACCATGGACAGGATTCTCCGTTTGGGGGATTATGTTCAATTCAGCCTCCCCGTTCCCTGAACCTCCCCACCATATAGGGGTAACCTTCCCTATATCCCCCACTGCCCCAGAGAGATCACCTAGATAAAGAGAACCCCCCTCCTCCACAAGCCCCCTAAATTAAGCAACTCCCCACTCTCGGGGTCTGCGGGGGGGGGGGGGGGGGGGGATCCCTTTAATTAAGGCATATCGGGTAGGGGTGAGGTGGACAGGTCTTGCATTGTGGGGGGAGGGTGGCCCTCTGATGGACTTTGGAGGCATGTCCCTTGGTGTTACCCCTTGGAGTTACCCCCTTGTCCGAACGCGAGGCCCAGTGTCAAATACACACTTTTCAGGACCACCTCCAATTCTCACCCACGCGATTTCGATTTCCAGCCCAGAGGACCGGAGAATCACGAGAGGCCGGAGAATATATGAACCGGCTCGTTAATAGGATGAAAATTGATCTTAATGCCCTGCTGGCGCGGGGCCCGAACCTTGATCCCAACATCAGTAGGGTGCCAGAGCATCAGAAACGGATTGGCGCCCGGGTACCGATCCAGTTTTCTCCCAAATGCTGGATTCTCTGCCGCATCGGGAACTCTGTTACTGGCAGCGCAAGGTTGATAATCCAGCCCCATATGTTTAAATGTCCCAAAGCCATCTTGAGAAACTACATAGAGGCAGTTAATCATCATCATCGTCATCGATTGGGACAAAGATGTTGTGCTCCTCCAGTAGCGAGGCGAAGCTCTTGCTGATCTGAGTGCCCATGCACAGAAACGGGATGATCACAACAAAGACTTTCATGAGGCCAAAGGAAGTCTTGACGGGCCTCGGTAAAATGGCTCCCGATCTCGTCACCACCAGCTGGGGGTGATGATGGACTGGCTGGTGGGGGCATTTGTGGTGGATGGAAGGATGATGCTGGTTACCCGATGGAGGGGAGGGGATAGTCAAAGACAGGAGGATATTCAAGTGGTTAGCCAGGGGGTTGAATGGGATAGTTAGGGGTTGGTGTTGTGGGTGTAGCTAGTAGAAGGGTGGGGCAAGTTAGTGGTTGGGTGGGTTCGTGGGAAGATTGGGGTGGTAGTCAGGGGTTTATTGGTAGCCATGGAGATCGGGCAGTTGGAAGCATCAAGTGGGTGGTCAGGATTAGTCAGGGCGGGGAGGAGGCGGGCGAGCTTGCTCATGTGGCCAGGTGGGTGTAGTCAGCAGGCCCAGTGGAGAGTCAGGGGTCACTGGTATAGTTACACAGGAGTTAGAACTGGTTTTAAACTTTCTAACCTTTCCTGGGTAATTATTTTACTTATGTGAGACCGAACCATCCAAAGTTTCCAACACTAACTCGGTGTTTCTGTGGGTTCCAAATACAGGGTAATTTCCCACGGCGATTCGTGTGGAGTCTTTGGGTTGGAAATTCTGAGCAATCTTCAAATGCATCTTCTGGGAACTTCTAGGGTACGACCATCTGGAAACCGAAGATCTGAGCCATAGGATTTTTTTGTGTGCAAACTAAATTTCAGTTTTGATGCAAACCTTTTTGTTCACCCACTGAATATCAGTTTCTGCAATATTCTGCTTCTTCACATAGGTTGAGTTCCACACTAATGCATACTTAATTTCTTCATGGACTCAATATCTACTCATGCTTGCAATAAGAGCATCCAGATGCATGGGCACAAATTGAATCCTGACTTGGAATCATGAAAACATAGAGCACTGGAAGGGCCACTTGGCCCATCATGCCTGTGCAGGCTCTTTAAAAGAGGTATCCAATTAGTTTTACTTCCCTGCTCTTTATCCCGTGGCCTTGCAACATCTTTCATTTTCAACTATACAGTGCTTTTTGAAAGTTACTACAGTATTAATCACCTTTTAGACAGTGTACTTTGATTGCAAGCTGTATTTTTGCACAATCAAGTATTGCATTTCTGCTTCAGCTGAAGCCCAGCTTTCATGTACACTGCATTTCTTCAAATGCAATCTTATATTTTCTGCAGCTTTTATATGAAGGAATCTTTGTTTCTTTGCTTGGGTCAGTGCCAATCACAAGAGATTAATGTTTACCCCAGTTACCAGAAATGCTCTTCTGAGTAATATTTTTAGCTATCATCGGGCAATGTTTTTTTTATTTTAGCTTCTGTTTTTTTACATTTATTCAAACCTATTGCCTGACTCCTGAGGTTCTGTACTTTAATTTGCCTACTTAAATCAAAGCCCTGCAGGCGTATGCACATAACAGTCTGGAGTCTGGAGCCAGTTAATGACTTGTAGCTCTCAAACTCTGAGCAGTGTGTGTTCTGAACTAGACAGTAGATCCCACCCATTGAATCATGCAAATTATTTCAAATTTAACTTCATCCGTCTCTGCAAAAGATTATTCTTATAAATGTGCTTCTTTAAATCTTAATTATGGGTATTTTCCAAGAAGGGAAAAAAGGAGACTGGATTCTGGGAATCCTCTAGTTTTACTGCAATTTTAACTGCAGAATTTTGCACGTTTTAACTCTTTAGGTTTTCTTTTGGTGTGGACCTAACATTTACATGCAGCGAGAGTCCCAGTGACATAAGGAAGTCATTGCATATTCAATCACGTTCCTTAACATTAATCCGTTTAAATTGAAATAGAAAGTTCATACTTTGCTGAGGACTTAGTTGGTTATATGGATTTTAAAATCCCACTGCATTTTTCACAAAGCAGGGCAGTTCTCCCAATTGCTCATTAACCAAGATCACGAAAAACCAAATCATTTATTTCATTGCTTTTTGTGGGAGTTTGCTATGTGCAAATTGGTGCTGCAATTTCCTACATTATAACAAACTGAATTGCCTTAATTGGCTGAAAAATACTTCAGAACATCTTGAAACCAGGAAAGGTGCTTTATAATTGATAATCCGTCTGCCTTTTAAGTACTTATGCAATGCTAACCAGGTTCACTCATTGCTCTGCTATTAGCTGATCTCAACTGGGGAAGAAATAGGGATGGTTTAATTGGAATAGGGAGTGTACAATGAAGTGACTGCTCCTGATTATCTAATGTCCTCTGCTTGAAGATTATATGTGGAGACATTCAATAGCCAGCTACGTTCACTGTCTTGGCTCACATACAGAGAGTGACCTCTTGGACAAGGAGTCAGAATTCTACTAGTGACCATGGAGGTAACCTAGCATTGGTTAACACCTTCAGGGGAAAAAACACTTCACAATAAACACAGCAGGCGACTTTCACAAGCGAAGCACAATTGGGATCCAGAAGAATTTTTTTATTTTTATTTGTTTTTATTCAAAATTTTACAAACCACTACAGAAAGAAAACAACAACAAAAATAATAGTAATAATAAAGAAAAACAAATTTAAAACTTAACAAAGCAAGGTTGGGTATCTGCCCTTTACAAGTAAAATCAATCCACCACCCATACCTTGCCCTCCCCCCCTTTCTGGTTTGCTGCTGCTGCTGACCTCGAGGAACAGCTGCCACCGCCTGGAGAACCCCTGCAAGGACCCTCTTAAGGCAAACTTTATCCTTTCCAAACTTAGAAACCCAGCCATGTCACTGACCCAAATCTCCACACTTGGGGGTTTCGTGTCCCTCCACATTAACAAGAGCCGTCTCCGGGCTACCAAGGAGGCAAAGGCCAAGACCTCGGCCTCTTTCGACTCCTGCACTCCCGGATCTTCTGACACCCCAAATATCGCTATCCCCCAGCTCGGCTTTACCCGAGTGTCCAAGACCCTGGACATAGCCTTTGTAAAGTCTCTTCTGTAAGTGCGGCATGCCCAAAACATATGGACATGGTTTGCTGGGCTCCCTGAACACCTCTGTAATTCTGTAAGTGCCAGGCATGCCCAAAACATATGGACATGGTTTGCTGGGCTCCCTGAACACCTCGCACACCTGTCCTCCTGCCCAAAGAACTTGCTCATTCTCGCCACTGTCATATGCGCCCGGTGCACCATCTTAAACAGAACCAGGCTAAGCCTGGCAAGATGAGGAGGAATTGACGCTTCCCAGGGTGTCTGCCCATAGGCCCTCATCCAGCTCCTCCCCCAGCTCCTCCTCCCACCTGCCCTTCAGCTCTTCCACCAAGGCCTCCTCCGCCTCCTGCAGCTCCTGGTATATGTCCGATACCTTTCCGTCCCCTACCCACATGCCTGAGACCACCCTGTCCTGTATCCTCCGGGCCGGCAGCAGCGGAAATTCCCCCACCTGCTTCCTCACGAAAGCCCAGACCTGCAGGTACCTAAAGGTATTCCCTGGGGGCAACCCAAATTTCTCTTCCAGTGCCCTCAGGCTAGCAAAAGTCCCATCAATAAACAAGTCCCCCATCCTTTTGATACTCGCTCTGTGCCAGCTTAGGAACCTACTGTCTATTCTACCTGGAACGAACCTGTGATTGTTCCGTATCGGAGTCCAAACTGAAGCCCCTACCTCCCCCCTCTGCCTTCTCCACTGATCCCAGATCCTCGATGCTGCCATCACCACCGGGCTCGTGGTGTACCGTGTCGGCAGCAGCGGTGCCGTTATCAATGCCCCCAGGCTAGTATCCCTGCAAGACGCCTCCTCCAACCGCTTCCACGCCGCCCCACCCCCCCCACCCCTCTACTACCCATTTCCGAATCGTGGATATATTCATAAAAGTCCTTGAAGATCTCGTTGATCCTTGCCGAACTCAGCACCGTGTTAACCCCCCGTCCCTAATTTCCCCAATTTCCCTGGACGCCTCTCTCTTCCGTAGTTGGTGTGCCAACATCTTGCTTGCCTTTTCCCGATACTCGTACACCACTCCTTGTACCTTCCTCCACTGAGCCTCTGCCTTCCCTGTGGTAAGCAAGTCAAACTCCACCTGCAGACTCCGGCGCTCTTTTAACAACCCCTCTTCAGGGGATTCCGCATACCTCCTGTCCACCCTAAGTATCTCCCCCAGCAACCTCTCCCTCTCCATCCTATCCCTCTTCTCTCTGTGGGCCCTGAAATTAGCTCCCCCCTGATAACTGCCTTCAGCGCCTCCCAGACCATACTCACTGAAACCTCCCCAGTATCGTTGGTCGCCACATAGCTTTGGATACTCCTACGAATCCGCCCACAGACCTCCTCATCCACCAATAGTCCTATGTCCAGTCTCCACAGAGGGCGTTGGCCTCTCTCCTCCCCCAGCCCAACTCCACCCAGTGCAGGGCATGGTCCAAAATCGCAATGGCTGAGTACTCTTACCCCCTCCATTCTCGGGATTAGCGCCCTCCTCACCACGAAAAAGTGAATCCACGAGTACGCTTTGTGAACATGGGAGAAGAAAGAAAACTCCTTCGCCCTTGGCCTAGCGAATCTCGACGGGTCCACTCCCCTCATTTGGTCCATGAACCCCCTCAGGACCTTGGCCGCTGCCGGCCTCTTACCCGATCTAGACTTAGACCGATCCAGTGCCGGGTCCAAGACTGTGTTGAAGTCCCCCCCCCCCCATTACCAGACTGCTTGACTCCAAATCTGGAATTCTACTCGACATCCGCTTCATGAACCCCGCATCGTCCCAGTTCGGAGCATACACATTCACTAACCCCCCTTAAGTGCGAAAACACACAGGCCCTCTTGAGCAGCCCATTCAGGCCCCTCACGTTCCACGTGATCAGCCTATCCGGGGGATTAATTACCCCCCCCCCCCCCCCACCGACTAGCCATCTCCTTTTTTCGGCCAGCCACATGTCCGTGCCTCCCGCACACTCCAGCCCCTCAGCCGGAGGCTCCCCGTCCCGACTCTCTCCTTTACTCCGAAAATTGATTCCCCTCCAGTCAGCAAAACAGCATCCCAGACGCCCCTCTCAACCTCCCCCACCCTAGTCAAGCGTTCGCTTAACCCCCCCCCCCATTGCACTCCCGCAAGTCAGCTGTCTCATGCTGACCCCGGCCGCTCCCGTCTCTACCTCCAATGCCCCTGTTGGCTCCCTCTACGTCTCTCCAACCCCCCCCCCCCCCCCCCCCCCCTCAACTAAGTGAGGTAGAGAGAGTCCTCCCCCAACATCCCGTGTGTACAGAGAAAAAAAAAAGCACAACTCTCTCGAACAAACAAACTTCGGGTACTACCCCCAACGTTGAGCGAATAAAGTGCTCTCACTGTCTGACCCGACCCTATCACCTGTGACGCAGCTCTTCCTAACTGCGACCCAACCCAGAACCCCGAGGGCCCAGAGCACAGGGAGCAACAAAAACAAAAGAGAACACGGGGAGAAAACCCAACATAACACCGCCCCCCACCGCCCCACCAGCATGCCTCAACAACAGACAGCAGGCAATTAGTTTGAGTCCAGCTTCTCGTTCTTTATAAAAGTCCACGCCTTATCCAGCGTATCGAAATAGTGGTGCCGATCCTGATATGTAACCCACAGCCTCACCGGTTGTAACAGGCCGAACTTCACCCCTTTGCTATGGAGGACCGCTTTGGCCCGGTTGAATCCCGCACGCCTCTTGGCCAGCTCTGCACCCCAGTCCTGGTAAATACGGATCTCATAGTTCTCCCACCTGCTACTTCGCTCCTTCTTCGCCCATCGCAGGACACACTCCTTATCGGTGAAGCGGTGGAATCTTACCACCATAGCTCTCAGTGGCTCGTTCACCCTAGGCCTCCTTTCTAGGACTCTGTGCGCCCCATCCAGCTCCAGGGGCCGCGGGAAAGCCCCCGCGCCCATCAGCGTTCCTAGCATTGTGGTCACATACGCACCAGTATCCGACCCCTCCAAGCCTTCAGGGAGACCCAGAATCCACAGGTTCTGCCTCCTTGAACTGTTTTCAAGGTCTTCCAGCCTCTCCTGCCATCTTTTGTGCAGCGCCTCGTGCGTCTCCATTCTAACCGCCAGGCCCAAAATCTCATCCTCGTTATTAGAGGCCTTCTGCTGCACCTCTTTGATCGCCGTCCCCTGCATCTTCTGGGTCTCCACCAACCTTTCAACAGAAGCCTTCATAGGGGCTAACATCTCCGCCTTTAACTCGGCGAAGCAGCTTCTGAGACTCCTGCTGCTCCCGTGACCACTGGTTGCCTGATCCCCGCTGGCCGCCATCTTGTTTTTTCGCGCCTTTCTCCTCTCTTCTCCAAAGCCGCTTTTTTTGATCGCCCCTCTCCTGGTCTACTCCATACAGCGCTGGGAGACCCTCACTGTTTCCTTCCCACACCGGGATTCGTCGTCCAAGTGCCGCTGGAGCTCTGTAAAAGGGCCCAAAAGTCCGTTATCGGCGGGAGCTGCCGACTGTGGGACCTACCTAGGCATAGCCGCAACCGGAAGCTCCCCAAGACCCGGAAGAATTATGATTACTACTGAAATGCTAGTTGGAGATGGACTTAGCAAATATTATATTTGAATTGTGCTGGGTTATGCCACGTAGAGGTGTAAAATTAAGCTACGGCATCCCCTTCTGCTACCCCAAAAACAGCACCAAACTGCTGTTGCCAATTTAATGGAATAGTATCCCACCAGCATCACCAATAATGTTGCCAATCGGAATACTATAATAATGTTGCTCTTTAGAGTCGCCAATATGATACTGAGGCTCTTTTTATTATATTATGTTATGTCCCAACTGCGTCGCCAATACTGTGGGTGTTTCTATTTCTCTTACTGAACCACAAGGCTTTCCCGTATATTGGTCAAATGACTACACAACCAGTTAGTCAGTTCAAGTTCAACGGTCGTTTATTTACACACAAGGGTTACTTCAAGTTAAACTAACCTATCAAATAAGTCCAAAGATGTGCAGGTTAGGTGGATTGGCCATGCTAAATTGCCCTTAGTGTCCAAAGTTGCCCTTAGTGTTGGGTGGGGTTACTGGGTTATGGGGATAGGGTGGCGGTTTGACCTTGGGTAGGGTGCTCTTTCCAAGAGCCGGTGCAGACTCGATGGTCCGAATGGTCTCCTTCTGCACTATAAATTCTATGAATCAACTACAATAACCTATACTTAACTTCAGGCAACCGGCACTGTGCAAGTGGGTAAGGCCTTTATCTTGATCACATGGCTGGTTTGAAGAAGTGGCTCTGTCTCTGCTGGCAATCATCAGATAGCGATCGTTAGTCTTGAACTTGGCTGTCTTGTCGTTATGCTGCAGTTGGGCTGGCACAGGCCGGATTCAAAGGAAGCTGGCACAGGCCGGGTCGAAAAGAGACAGAACACATGGCTGCATCTCTTTTTATCCCTCTGGGATTTCGCGCTTTTTGGGGCAGTCCTTAACTTTGGACCCAATAGTTCAACAGGGCTCTGATCACTACCTTCGATTTTGGCCAATAAAGGGGTGGGTGCCTTGGTGGCTGGGCGGGTCCTTAGCGGTCATTGACCTTGGCGGTTGGGCTCTCTGAGTAAAGGGAGTGGCGCCGATCAGTCTGGGGCTGTATCTGTTTCTTGACTGCAGTCCTATTGTTCGAGGGAAATGGGCCATTAGAATGCAAACAAGCGGGGGTTTCGATCAGGCCTAGCTATCTGGGTTGCAAATACACACAAGCTCTGTATCTGTCTGAGTCCTGGGTTGGCCATAATTCCCATGGTCCTTTGCAGGTGGCTATCTCAGATGGCTACAGTGCATGCCTCCTACCCATCTTGATTTTTCAAGACTGGCTGTGAGAGATAGCAGAAAGTGTGCAGTTCTTGCGTTTGGAATGCTAACTGGGCCAGGCACATACTACCATAACAAAATGTGGTGTGATGTTTGAATGCCATGGAATTAATGGGCAGGATTTTCCAGCTCCTATGGCTAGTGGGATCTCCTGATTGCGCCAAAGTCGATGGTTCACCTGTGGCAGGGCAGGCAAGCCATCCAAAACCCGTAGACTTTGGCAGATCAGGGTGATTCTACCAGCCGCCAATGGCTCGCTGCATCGATGATGGGAAAACCCGCCCGGAGGGGGGGGATGCTGCATCATCAATATAAAAGTTGTTTGAGGGCAGCACGGTGGCCTAGTGGTTAGCACAACCGTCTCACGGCGCTGAGGTCCCAGGTTCGATCCCGGCTCTGGGTCACTGTCCGTGTGGAGTTTGCACATTCTCCCCGTGTCTGCGTGGGTTTCGCCCCCACAACCCAAAAATGTGCAGAGTAGGTGGATTGGCCACGCTAAATTGCCCCTTAATTAGAAAAAATAATTGGCTAATCTAAATTTATAAAAAAAAAAAAAATAAAAGTTGTTTGAAGTTATAACTCTCAACTGTTTTCCAGAAGGAAAATTCTCAAACCCCAGTTTTCAAGTAATAGTGACACCAGTAATACTGAAGTTTCATTTTAAGGTGTACAAGACCAGTGTTCAGACAAGTTTTACTGGTACCCGTCATTTCCAAGTTTTACTGTTTTTTTCCCTTTTAGGTTGTTTTCAGTTGCATGGGAGCATGGAGTGTGGGAGGCAGTTTGGTGCAGTGTTTGTTGTGATGTGGCTCTCAGCTATTACAGAGGTTACAGTGAGCTAATATTTTCACTTCAGACAATATTAATTATGATTTACAGGACTGAAAATATCACCACCACCAAACATCACTAGCACGTACAGGATGTTATTGATTTATTGTGACTGCTTGTTTCAAGTGGGTCAGAGGATTTAAATGCATGTACTAGCAGGTGTGGTTATAATCGACAACAAGCAGCTGATCTTGTTTGGAACATAGTACTCTTCCTGTTATGCACTGAATCCAGTCTTAGTTTCATGGTTTGTTTTTATGTTAGAAAATGTTTTTTCAGGATTGATTTTGGAAATTTCAATGCCAATGAAAAACTGGGAAGAAGCAAGTTTAAAATTTCAGATCAAGCCTTAAAAATAATTATACTCGCTGACTGTAATCTCTGCAATTATCAATATTTAAGAGCACAGAGTGCTATCGAATGGCCACTGTGCACCTGAAAAGCAGCATGCCGTGGCACAACGTGGCCAATAGCCAGGAGACCCCGCTCCGGGATTTACCCGGCTTGCAATGCCTCTCAAGATCTAACGCGATTTCGCGAGATGTTGCGATGTCAATTCTGCCCTTAGTGGGCGGGATCATATTTTCGCAAATCTGCATAGTAGACTGGCACTAATCTAATATGCAGTTTCCCGAAGCGCCCAAGACGTTGGGATCTATCCCGTTCACCTCGAAGACCTTGGGTGAGTGCCGTTCAGTACTCGTCTCCACAAAGGGGACCAGATGGGGCTGGAGTCCAAATTCCAGAGCGCCTAAGCCCAGCACCAGCCACTTTCATGGGGTTAGGGGATCAGGGACTGGTTGTTTGCATATCTGTGGTTTACAGGGCAGCACGGTGGTGCAGTGGTTAGCATTGCTGCCTACGGCGCTGAGGACCCGGGTTCAAATCCTCCCCTCCCCCCCCCCCCCTCCCCCTCCCCCTCCCCCTCCCCCTCCCCCCTCCCCCCTCCCCCTCCCCCCTCCCCCCTCAAAGAACAATACAGCTCAGGAACAGGCACTTCGGCCTTCCAAGCCTGTATCGGTTATGATACCACCTTTGGCCAAAACCTTCAGCACTTCCGAGTGTCGTGTCCCTCTATCCCCATCCCACCCATGTATTTGTCGAGATGCCTTTTGAACGCCATTAATGTATCTGCTTCCACAATCTCCCCTGGCAACACGTTCCAAGCTCTCAACACCCTCTGTGTAAACAAAAAACCTGCCTCGTACGTCTCCTCTAAACTTTGCCCCACAGACCTTAAACCTATGCCCCCTGATGACTGACCCCTCCAGCCTGCGAAAGAGTGCCTGCCCCCTCCAGCCTGCGAAAGAGTGCCTGCCCGTCCACTCTACCATACCCCTCAGAATCTTGTAGACCTCTATCAGGTCACCCCTCAAACTCTGTCTTTCTAATGAAAACAGTCCGAGTCTATTCGACCTCTCCGCATAGCTAACACCCTCCAGACCAGGCAACATCCGGGTAAACCTCCTTTGCGCCCTCCTCAAACCCTCCGCATCCTTCTGGTAGTGTGGCGAGGTTCTATACACCTTGACTGGCATGACTTGCCCATTTTTATATTTTACGTCTAATGAAGGCAAGCATTCTGTATGCTTCCTTGACTACCTTGTGCACTTGTGTTGCCACTTTCAAAGATCTGTGGACCTGCACACCCAGATCTCTGACTTTCTATATTCCGAAGTATTTTGCCATTTACTGTATATTTCCCCTCTGTTAGACTTACCAAAATGCATCACTTCACATTTGTCTGGATTAAACTCCATTTGCCATTTCTCTGCCCAAGTCTCCAACCTATCTATGTATGCTGTATCCCCTGACAATCCTCAGCACTATCAGTCACTCCACCAACCTTGGTGTCATCTGTGAACTTACTAATCAGACCAGCTACATTTTCCTCCAAATCGTTTGTGTGTACTACAAAAGGGCAGCACGGTGGCGCAGTGGGTTAGCCCTGCAGCCTCACGGCGCGAGGTCCCAGGTTCGATCTCGGCTCTGGGTTACTGTCCGTGTGGAGTTTTCACATTCTCCCCATGTTTGTGTGGGTTTCGCCCCCACAACCCAAGAATGTGCAGGCTAGGTGGATTGGCCACACTAAATTGGCCCTTTATTGGAAAAAAAAATGAATTGGCTCCACTAAATTTATTTAAAAAAAGATGTATACTACAAACAACAGAGGCCCCAGCACAGACCCCTGTGGAATACGCGAGTCACAACCTTCCATTCATAAAACACCCTTCTACTGCAAATCTTTGCCTTCTGTGACCGAGCCAGTTCTGTATCCATCTTGCCACTTCACCTCTGATCCTGTGTGATTTCACCTTTTGTACCAGTCTGCCATGAGGCACCTTGTCAAAGACTTTACTGAAGTCCATGTAAACAACATCCACTCATCTTTGCCATCTCCTCAAAAACTCGATCAAGTTAGTGAGGCGCGACCTTCCCTTCCCAAAACCATGCTATCGCTAATAAGTCCATTTGTGGGGCAGCACGGTGGCGCAGTGGATAACATTGTTGCCTCACGGCGCTGACGTCCCAGGTTCGACCCTGGCTCTGGGTCACTGTGTGGAGTATGCATATTCTCCCGTGTTTGCGTGAGTTTTGCCCTCACAAACCAAAAATGTGCAGGCTAGGTGGATTGGTCACACTAAATTGCCCCTTAATTCGAAAAAATGAATTGGGTACTCTAAATTTTTTTTTTTAATGAGTCCATTTGTTTCCAAATGGGTATATTTCCTGTCCCTAAGAATTTTCTACAACATCGCTTCTCGGCCTTTTGGCTAAGATCGAGCGTAGATTGAGCCTTTTAGCTCAGATCTGACATGTCTCTCTTGTGGAGACCATGAATTGGATTCAATTTGAATTGGTTTTTGGAGCAGGCAAGGAGCTGGATTAGGAATTCGTCTCTGATCCACACTCTGAGCCCTGGCTTTGTAACTCAAATAAAGTAATAAAAAATAAAGAATTTTATACAATAATTTACCTTCTAAGGCTCACTGGCCTGTGGTTTCCTGGATTACCCCTGCTACCTTCCTTAAACAGCGGTACCACATTAGCTATTCTCCAGTCCTCTGGGATCTCGCCTGTAGCCAGTGAGGATACAAATATGTCAGTCAAGGCCTCAGCAATTTCCTCCCTTGCTTCCCTCAGTATTCTGGGGTAAATCCCATCTGGCCTAGGAGATTTATCTACCTAAATGTCTTTTAAACTTCCCAATACCACCTTTTTGATGTCAACATGACCAGACTGTGTCCGCACACCCTACACAATAATCATCTTCCCCAAAGTCCTTTTGTTTGGTGAACACTAATGCAAAGTACTCATTTAGTACCTTGCCCATTTCCTCTGGCTCAACACCCCCCCCACCCCCCCCTCCCCCTTGCCCTTAAGTGGTCCAATCCTTTCCCAGACCACCCTCTTGCTTTTTATTAAAAAGCTTTGGGATTCATCTTAATCCTACTTGCCCAGGACTTTTCATGACCCCTTCCTACTTTCTTTATAGTCCCCAAGGGTTTAGACTGTCCCTACCCTTCTAGACTGTACAAAAGCCTCTTTTTTCTTCTTGATGAGGTTGGCCTCCTTCTGCACTGTAAATTCTATGGTAACAATATCCCTCGTTATCCAAGGCTTCTCATAAATATCCTTCGTTCTGTCAGGAACATGACTTTCCTGAATCCTAATTACCTGTCGCTTGAAAGACTCCCACATAACCGATGTTGATTTCCCCTCCAACAGCTCCAAATTCTTCAATTCCTATCTAATGTTACTGTAATTTGCCTTTCCCCAGTTTAGCACCTCTATCCAAAAGTACTTTAAAAATTATGGAATTGTGGTCACTGCTCCCAAAATGTTCCCCTACTGATACCTCAACCACCTGTCCAGGCTCATTCCCCAATACTAGGTCCAATACTGCCCCGCCCCTAGTTGGACACTCTACACATTGCATCAAGAAGCCTTCCTGGATACACCTTACAAACTCTGCCCCATCCAAGCCCCGAGCACTAAGGGAGTCCCAGTCAATATAGGGAAAGTTAAAATCCCAGACCACAACAAACCTGTTACTTTTGCACCCATCCAAAATCTCTCTACGTATCTGTTCCTCTATCTCCCGCTGGCAGTTGGGGTCCTGTAAAAACCCCCAGCATTGTGATGTGATTGCCCCATTCCTGTTCCTGAGCTCTACCCAGATTGCCTCATTGTATGAGCCCTCTGAGGTGTCCTCCCGCATTATGGCTATAATATTTTCCTTAACCAGTAATGCTACTCCCCACCACTTTTACATCCCCCTCTATCTCTCCTGAAGCATCTATATCCTCCAACATTCAGCTGCCAATCCTGCCCTTCCTTTAACACGTTTCTGTGATAGTCACAACATCATAGTTCCAAGTACTAATAAATGCTCTAAGTTCATCTGCCTTACCTGCATGATGGATACTGGGTAAGTTGGCATGGAGGTGTAAGGGAAAAGGGTGGTGCATGGGTTGGCATTGAGTTGGCATAGGGACTATAAAATGCAATGGGATGGGGAGGTACTGCATAGGTAGGCACTGAGGGTAAGAGGAACTATGAGGGGTTTGGTGGAGGGCATGAAGTGACATGGGCTGGCATGGATGAGGAATGGGAGTGTGAGACGTGAAGGGGTGCAAGGGCCTAAGGGCTATTTTTTGTTTTTCAGACCTAGAGAGCAACGTGAAGCACCTGCCTTTGCATTAAGTTAATGGCCTTACCCCACCCCACATCCTGACTTGCCGTTTCCTGAGGTAATGTTCCACTGCCAATGCCCCCAGTACCACATAAAGTGTCCGCAGATCTGCCCTCCTCAGCCAAGCTTCCTGACCTCCTTCCACTCAGCGGCAACCTTTCCCAACCCACCACGTGGTCAGCTATGGCTCTTCCTTACCACCAACTGCTCAGTGGCAATTCTTCCCAACCCACCACCAGGTCAGCTCTGGGCCTTCCTGACTACAGGCTGCTCAGCAGCGGCCCTTCCTGACCATCTCCTGCATGTCGGCAGCCCTTGCCGACCACCACCTACTCAACAGCGGCCCTTCCTCATCCACTCCCCACTGAAGGACAAGGCCTCTTGGACCTCCTTCCACTTGACGTCTCCATCCAAAGCCCTTGAGAGAGGGAAACCGAGCAGGAGGATATTGTAACGCTTGGTCATTAAACATGGGACCAACAAGGGCTTCAATTCTAGAATCTCACTGACTGCCAAATGTGATCAGGATGTTTACAATCATAGAATCTCTACAGTGTAGAAGGAGGCCATTTGGCCCATTGAGCCTGCACTGACTTTCCAAAAGAGCACCCTACCTATGCCCACTCCCAACCTTGTTCATGTTACCCAGTTACCCCACCTAACCTTTAGGCACTAAGGGGCAATTTATTATTTATTTTTTTAGATTTAGAGTACCCAATTATTTTTTTCCAATTAAGGGGCAAGTTAGCGTGGCCTATCCACCTAACCTGCACATCTTTGGACTGTGTGAGGAAACCGGAGCACCCGGAGGAAACCTACGCAGATATGGGAGAACGTACAAAATCCTCAGTCCCCTAAGTTCAGAATTGAACCCGGGTCCCTGGCGCTGTGAGGCAGCAGTGATAGCCACTGCGCCACCTTGCTGCCTGGCACTTGCAAAAGACCACAATGGGAGGATGGACCATTGATTATCTATGGGCCAGCTTGATATATATTCTCCTGGATCATTGAGAGGAAAACCATGCTGCAAATATTGCAGAGGTTTTCATGTGCAAAAATATTTCTGGTTAGGACAGAAAATCTGCATTTGAGACGAGAACCATGATATAGTAATTTTCAGAATATACTGCTTATAACATGAGGTGATATTTTGTTTTTGTGACAGCACCCAGTGGCAACAAAATCACAAAATGGTTTCTTTAAGCTGCTCAAGTCAGGAAACCTTTTTTGACTTAAGTCATTCCAGTTGGCTTCAATTGGTACAGTTTCCAGTTCAAGAATTAGAACAGCTACATTTCAATTGGCTGCACTTAATTGAGGGGGGGAGCGTTAAGGGTGGGGGTGGAAGATGGCAGGGAAATGGAAGGCAGAGCGGGCGGGAGGTGGGGGGCATGATTACTCTCTCTGGCCCTGGTTGTAAAATGCAAGTATAAATGTTAGGTGGAGGTGAGTTCGCCTTTGACTGCAGGATCATCCACAGTTAAATAACCTATTGATGCTCATTGTCTATTGCAACATTTAAAAATGTTATCAGCCATAGCTCAGTTGGTTGCACACCATCTAGATTCAACGGTTGTGGATTCAAGTCCCACACTGCTGTGCAGTACTTAGATAGTGTTGTGCTGTTGGAGGTGTGCTATCTTTTCGATGAGACATCAAATCACAGCCCTGTCTAAACACCAGATGGGTATTTTAAAAATCCCATGGTACTCTTTTGAAGAAGTGCAAGGGTGTACTCTCCAATGTCCTGGTCAATATTTATCCCTCAATCATCATCACTTTTTTAAAAATTATCTGGTCATTATCACATTGCTGTTTACGAGACCTTGCTGTGCACAAAAGTAGCTGCTGCATTTCCTATATTACATCAGTATTTCAAAAATATTAAGTGCTTTGAGACATCCAAAAATCATGAAAGATGCTGGGGCTTTTCACGGTAACTTCATTTGAAGCCTACTTGTGACAATAAGCGATTTTCATATACGTGCAAGTCTGTTTTTCTGCACCCTAGCAAGATGTGAGCTGCTGAACAGGAATGGAAAAAGTAAGTAGACATGACAAACTAAAAAAGTTGAAGTAGATTGTATGTTTTACAGCGCTGTTCCTATTTCCAGCAATCTTGGAGGACAGTATTAATTAATGTCATCTTGTTGCCATTATTCATTATTTCAAATATAACCCCTCTATCACTTTGCCTTTTTAAAAATCGATACTTGAGGTTTGATTTGAGACGGATATGGTATTTTTCAGGGGTTTCCCAGACTAGAAACGTATCAGTGTAGCCAGCCTGGTTGGTAGACAAATCAATATTTCCTTTTCATTTGCAACTTGTTACAGACACTATGACCACCCACTCCAGTACATTCCATACATTCATGAGATCCTACATCAAGCAAAAATTACTTGGACTATCATATCGGCAAATTAATTGTACAAGTGAATCATCATTGCCAGAGAAATTTAGAGTCTGGCAGACATGTTTACTACTAAGATTCTTTTCTGTCTAGTTGAAGAACAATTCAGAACACCCTGTGGTGATATGTTCTGTCTTGTGCCTGGAGATACTGTTCAAACCTGTGAAGACAAAAAGCACTTTGAGAAACTATTCTAATCTGCAGATTTACAAAGGCAGAAAAAGCAAAATGCAACTAAAGAATAGATTTATATAGTCTTTCACATCCTCAGGAGGTTTCGAAGTGCTTCACAGCTCTTCACTTTCTCTGCTCAATAGTGATGTTCTACTTTTCAAATGCGACAATTGCATTTGAGCCTGTCTTCACCTGAGGCCCACACCTGTCCTACCAGCAAGGGATATTGCATAATAGTCAACAAGAGAAACACTGACTGATTTTTACACCAACACCTCCAACCACCCTCAAACAGGGCATTGTAAATGTTATCGTGTCTTTTACAGTTCTATCTGCATATACTGGATGCCAAAACTACGACCTTCTCCTTTGTATGGATCAATTATACTAATATTTGATAAGTATTTACAGCCTACTGTAAAAATATTTTAATTGTTAATACTAATAATTGGTACAAAACTATTATGCAAACACTTTTCAAATCTTTTTCTTGTGAATTCCTCCTACCCTCCTGTGAAGGCATTCCGTTCCTTCTAAGCTCCCCAGGTATAGTTACCTCTGTGCCAGTCACCAACCACCACCAGTGACCATTATTCATGTGTGATCAGGGCAGCACGTTGGCGCAATGGATAGCACTGCTGCCTCACGGCGCCACGGTCCCAGGTTCGATCCCGGCTCTGGGTCACTGTCTGTGTGGAGTTTGCACATTCTTCCCGTGTTTGTGGGGGTTTCACGTGGAACAGCGCTTGGGGGTGCGGAAGGGGGGTTCCAGGCAATCGGAGGCCTCCTGGTGGTCAGCCTCTGGGCAGGATGGAAACCTGGTACTGCTGCCACCTGGGCATCTTGGAACTGCCAGGCTGATAGGGGCACTGCCATGCTGCTAGGTAGGCTGGCAGTGCCAAGGTGGCATTTTGCTTGCACCGGGGATCAGGTCCGGGGTACTCTTATGAGATAAGGTGTGGGGGGCTCGAGGATTCCTCAACAGGTAAGTTGGGGTAGTGGGGGGTCTAGGGTCGCATTGTGGTATCGAGAGATCGGGTGCCATTTTTAAATGGCACTCCAATCTCTTCCTGTACTGATGGGCGGAGCTCCTCAGTGTAGGAAATGAAGATAAATGCGGCCCTGGCGGGGCCTACCCGCCAAACCCGAAAAAATAAGAGTCCTGTTCGATAGCCTGGTCATTCCTGCTAAACCCTCCCACAACAGGACTCTTTGTTTAAATCGCGCCCATCAAGTGCAACCACAGTGAAATATTTGCTCTGTACATATTAAGACATTGCAATTGCAACCATGAGTGCACATGACCACATTTCCCACGTGATTTGTTACCAATATAACCAAGGGCTGGTTTAGCTCACTCAGCTAAATCGCTGGCTTTTAAAGCAGACCAGCAGCACGGTTCGATTCCCGTACCAGCCTCCCCAGACAGGCGCCGGAATGTGGCGACTAGGGGCTTTTCACAGTAACTTCATTGAAGTGACAATAAGCGATTTTCATTTTTCGTGACAATAAGCGATTTTCATTTTTCATTTCATATATTGATGAACTCTGTATGCCTACAAATACATATGAAGAAAGGATGGTCACTTTGATCACACATTGTTTTCTCTTCTGCCGTTCTGGATAAATTGTCAACATGCAAATCTGAGTTAATCCATGTCTATTTGTTTAAATTGAGGCAGTCAAATAATTAATATATGAAGCAGGAATATCATTACTCAATACTTAGTGCTGAGTTAGGAGGCACAGATAGGGACGCTATATTTGATTCATGAGCCCCTGGATTAAGAGGGCAAATTATCTGGCGTTCCACTCTCTTTCTTAATACACCTGCAGGAAGTGATCAGTATGTTGAGCAAGAATTATGTCACTGAGAAGGAATAGGCACTTGCCATTTTCTGTTCTAGGTTCACACAGAAGAGAAGGTGACTGATGCCTATTGAATAGCATAGCTCGCTGACTTTCTTGCCTCCCCTGTGAACAAGGGTGGGTTCTCCGGTCCCCCAGCCGCTTGTTTCACGGCAGCACACTGTTCACTGGTAATAGGATTCTCTGATCTTGCCATTTGTCGATGGGATTTCCCATTGAAATTACCCCACACTACCAGGAAACCTGCCACGGGGATACACTGTCAGCGGGAAAAGAGAATCCCAATAGCTTGAAAATTGTGACCCAAATCACCAATGGCATCTGGTGTTTGTGAAGTTGTTCCCAGCATGAGGCAAGGAAGACAAGAAATTAGAAAGGGGAGAAGAATATGCAATCAATTACAATTTCTTATACCCAGAATAATTTGTTGAATGTTTTTTTAAAAAAATTATTCTTTTATAACAGGTATCCAAAGCTGCTGTAGACCTTATGAATTACTGCGAGCAGCATGCCCGGAGCGACCCGCTGATTCTTGGAGTACCGACGTCTGAGAATCCTTTCAAGGAAAAGAAACCCTGCATCATCCTATAGCTTTGCCCACAGATGGATGAAGCACAGTGCATTATACGCAATTAATGATTATCAACAACAATACTCAAATCAGTGAATACAGGTGTCTAATTAGGGATTGTATTTGTTTTTTTAAACTACAGTTGAACCAATTGTTGCAAATCTAGCAAAGGGGAATTCGAAATTTCAGCCAGTGGGAATTAACTTCAGATCAAGCAAGGGAGGGCTTTTAACGGGGTATGTTTTGTTATTGGTGTGCTTTCTAATTTGTCTAAGGTTTGACTGAATTATCAGTTGTTAAATTTGTTGTCCTTTTTTGGGGGATGTGGTGGAAGAGGAGGCTCTCAAATTATCTCAACCAGAAAACACAATTGAATGAAATTATACAGTGTGAATGCCATTTGGTATTAAGAAATTTTGGAATACTTACACAAAATAGAGAACCTAATTTAAATGTCTAAGTATTTCAAGTATGGAAGAAGGAGGAAACTGTTTCTATCCATTACTAATATCTAACGGGGTGTTGTAAATAAGGGCACTTTTAAATTACTCTGCTTATTCAGTTTATTCAATTTGATCAATAATAGGTGCTTTAGTTTTGTTAGTACTTTGATTAATTTTGGTTCATTGAGAGTTTTTAGTGAAATCATATTGCCTCCAGCATCTGCATCTGTTTCAATCAAGTATATGTCAGAAAATGTGTTTTAGAACATTGAACATTGTTAAATTAGTACTGTGTGTGTGCAGCAAGGTTTCCTAGAAGATAACTTTGTGCGCGTGGTAGATCAGAAACCATTTAACTCGAAGTGGTTTAACCATTTTTGGTTTAGGTTTTGTGGTATAAAATTTGTTGCAGTGTATCCTAACCTACGTGGACAACTGTTAATTTACATTGAACACTGCATATATTGACATCGGTATCAGTTAACAAAATTATATTCGCACAATACTATAGTGCATTTGGCAGTTTTTCAGAGGTGGAGAAAAACATAATAAATCATTACTGATGGCTAAAACTGGGTAGCGAACAATGCATTTTGCAGCTAACTTATTTTCGGCTTTCCTGTTGTGACCCTCAAATTGCTGAAATAGTGAAAATCATAAATGTAAACTTTTAAGTAGCATCGCTGTTTCTTGCTTATCTTTGGACATAGTAGGTGTTGTGCTTTTCAATTGGCTAAGATTTGACTGAATTATTGATTGGGAGAAATTATTAAATCCATCATTTTTATGGACTATGGAGCAAGCTGTTAAAATTTGGAAAGATACAATCTTCAAATGAAAGCCGCAAATATAACAATTGTATTTCAAAATAGATTTTTTTTTATACAGTAAAATTTTAAAATCCCTATTTCCAGTGGAAATCAGTTGGCCAACACAACAGTGCTTTCTTCCTGGTTGTTATGTGAGTTTGCAGAAAACTCCAGGAGTATAATCCCAATACATTTGTTTTGAGCGAGAATGCAAGTAGGTAAAGTGATTTATAACCTACACAGTAGAATATAAGAAGCTTGATTCTGCACACAATACCAAGTGAGGTAGGAAAGTACTAGGGCCAACTGGGATTTTACTCTGTACTATCCTCATTAACAGTCTATAAACGTTTTTTTCAATTTCTAATTTGGAAGTGTAATGTTTATGCAGTAGTAGTCGTTACATATGTTTGTAAGTTAGTTCTCTTGGATTTTTATGGAGAGTTTTCCTTCTAATCACAACTGCCAAATGTGAATCTAGCCAGATAGTGAATTTTCCAATGGGATAAAAATAACTACCTGGCGAAGCTGCATGATCTTAATATATCTTCAGGTCCTACCTCACACAACTGGGAACAGCCTTTGCCCTATCAATATTGGAAGGCTTCCACATCAAAGGAATGGACTGCAGTAGCAAGGGAAAATTGAAATGGAAATTCACTGTCGTGTGTGTGTATATAATATAAATAATAACCAACATCTTTGTGTACAGTACATGAATTTATAACAGTTAGTTCAGTTTCAGGGTTAAACTCATGCTCGAGTTTAAAGTTTGCAACGTCTTCTGACCATCCAGTCTGTATTACGCACAGGGTTTAATTAACTTCTTAATTAAGTGTCCATATTAGATTCACAACAAAATCAAACTTTCTCAACACTGAACATGTTGGAAGTTATAATTCCATCAACATGTTCAGATGGTGAATATGGCTCAGAAACACTAAGCTGAAATTATTGCATTATTTTAGCTCATAGCACTATTTATATTTTGCAGAATACATACGTGTACATATCTGGATGGTTCCATACTAACCAACAGGGCATTGCTACTTCTGGTGGCAGTCTGAGGGAATTTATTTTTACAGCTTCATTATTATGCCCATTCCTGCCTGTAGGAAGCACATAGCTTCAACTCAGTGCAATCTACAATCATTGCGGTTGTTTATGGTTTTGTGGTTTTTTTAATGTCATCACCTCTCTGCTGTCTAATATCAGTCAGCAAATCCTTCTTCCCTGGAAAGAAAGAGACTTGCATTTATATAACGCCTTAAAAATTCCTTGGTATGTCACAGAAACAGAGGACTTGAAGCAGGAGTAGGCCATTCTGCCTTTTCAGCCTGTTCACCATTCGACAATATCATGGCCGACCTGATTGAGGTCTCAACTCAGCTTTCCTCTCTGTATCCCCATCCGCCCACCCCACCAACCCTTGACTCCCTTGTCTATCAAAAATTCATCCATCTCAACCTTGAATAAATTCAATGACCTCGGTTCCAACACTTTATGGGAAAAATAATTCCACAGATTAACAACCATTTGAGAGAAAAAACCTTACCCCCGTGCTTATGGGCCCAACCTGTTCAACTTTGCTTCATAAGAAAAACCCTTCATCACAGGAATCAGTTGAGTAAACCTTTTATGAAATGTTTCTAACGCAATTATACCCTTCTTCAAATAAGGAGACCAGAACTGTACATAGTACTCCAAATGTAGTCTATACAACTACAGTAAAACTTCCCAACTTTTATATTCCATTCTCCTTGCAATAAACTTCAACATTCCATTTGCCTTCCCAATCAGTTGCTAACTATTTGTGATTCATGAATCAGGACAGTATTTTTCTAACTAATGAATCCCTTTGGATGTGCAGTCACCTTTGACAATAGTGCTGTGTCTTGTATTGCAAAGATGAAGCAGAGTGGCTAACAATGACTCCACTTCTAATGATCTGTTTCTTGGAAGTAGTCACCTACACGTTACCAAATTCTCTTTATAATGCCGGATAGCAACACACAAACAGTAGATTTTAGAAAGAAACAATTTCTTTATTTGTCTTCACTGCATCCTGGACAGAGTATGAAGAAAAATATTGAGCAAGAAAGATTATACACTAGGAACAGAGGTTGCATGAGTTTCCTTCCATTTAAATTAATGGTAGGAAAATTATGTGGTTTCTGTATCAAGCATGCAATCCTTCCCACCCTGTTTTTCCTTTGCTCACCTCTCAGGCAATGATTATACTGCCCAATTGATAAAGGATGAAAATACCCTGCAAAACTCTCTATATTACAAAAACGTTTATCTAAAATTATGACAGAGACATCTTCCCACCGAGTCTCCAGTAATTTCTTTTTTTTTAAAATAATTTTTATTGAAAGAGTTTTTCCATACAAACATTTACCCCTACTAATTTTTAAATTATTTACAACACAATCCCTCTAGGCAAATGTCCCTCCCTCGCCCGCCCTCTCGCGCGCACCAGTCCTTCCCCCCCCCCCCCCCCCAGGCAACCTTAACAAACAAGGCAGCCTACAGTTTCAGACATGAGCAGCGAGCAGACTTGCCCGCGTTACAGTCGTGCATGTCCCCCCACGACCCTTGCTGCCCCCCCCCCTCCCCTCCCCTCCCCTCCTCCCTCCCCCCCTCCCCCCCCCCCCACCCCCCGGGTTGCTGCTGCCACGACCCCGAACGTCTATCTCTGATCTAAAAAATCAAGGAAAGGTTGCCACCGCCTGGAGAATCCCTGTACCGACCCTCTCAGGGCAAATTTGATCCTTTCTAGCTGAATATAGCTAGCCATATCGTTAATCCAAGTTTCAACGTTTGGAGGCCTCGCGTCCTTCCATTGAATTAATATCCTTCGTCGAGCCACTAGGGACGCAAAGGCCAGTATTCCAGCCTCCCTAGCCTCCTGTACCCCCGGTTCTACCCCGACCCCAAAGATCGCAAGCCCCAATCCTGGTTTGACCCTGGACCCCACCACCTTCGACACCGTCCTTGCCACCCCCTTCCAGAACCCTTCCAGCACCGGACATGCCCAGAACATATGCACATGGTTCGCTGGGCTTCCCAGACATCTGACACACCTGTCCTCACCCCCAAAGAACCGGCTCATCCTTGTCCCCGTCATGTGAGCTCTATGCAGCACCTTAAATTGAATGAGGCTCAGCCTCGCACACGAGGAGGAAGAATTGACCTTCTCCAGTGCATCCGCCCAAGTCCCGTCTTCTATCTGCTCTCCCAGCTCCCCTTCCCACTTGGCTTTCAGCTCCTCCCCTGATGCTTCTTCCGCCTCCTGCATTATCTTGTAGATGTCTGATATCTTCCCCCCTCCGACCCAGACCCCCGAGAGCACCCTATCACTCGCCCCCTTACTGGGGAGCAGGGGAAACCCCTCCACCTGCCGCCTAGCAAATGCCTTCACTTGTAAATATCTGAACATGTTTCCCGGGGGGAGCTCAAACTTCTCCTCCAGCCCTCCCAGGCTCGCAAACCTCCCCTCTATAAACAGGTCCTTCAGCTGCCGTATGCCCACCCTGTACCAGCTCTGAAATCCCCCGTCGATGTTCCCCGGGATGAATCTATGGTTCCCTCTTATTGGCGCCGCCAACAGACCTCCCATTTCCCCCCTGTGTCGCCTCCACTGCCCCCATATCTTGAGGGTGGCCGCCACCACCGGGCTCGTGGTGTACCTCGTGGGGGGGAGCGGCCATGGTGCCGTTACTAGGGCCCCCAGGCTTGTGTTGCCACAGGACGCCCTCTCCATTCGTTTCCAAGCTGCCCCCTCCCCTTCCATCATCCACTTGCGCACCATTGACACATTTGCCGCCCAGTAGTACCCCGAGAGATTGGGCAGTGCCAGCCCTCCACTGTCCCTACTCCGCTCCAAAAAGACCCTCCTCACCCTTGGGGTGCCATGCGCCCACACGTAGCTCATGATGCTACTCGTCACCTTTTTGAAGAAGGCCCTAGGGAGGAAGATGGGCAAGCACTGAAATAAAAACAAGAACCTTGGGAGGACCGTCATTTTGATTGACTGCACCCTCCCCGCCAGCGACAACGGTACCATGTCCCACCTCTTAAATTCCTCCTCCATCTGTTCCACCAGCCTGGAAAAGTTCAACTTGTGGAGGGTCCCCCAGTTCCTTGCCACCTGCACCCCTAAGTACCTAAAGCTCTTTCCTGCTCGCTTGAAGGGGAGTCTCCCAATACCCTCTCCCTGGTCCCCCGGGTGTATCACAAAAACCTCGCTTTTGCCCAAATTTAGTTTGTACCCCGAAAAGTCCCCAAACTCTGCTAATAGTTCCATTATCTCCGGCATTCCCCCTTCTGGGTCTGCCACGTACAGCAGTAGATCATCCGCATACAGCGATACTCGATGTTCCTCCCCTCCCCTAGTCAGTCCTCTCCACCCCCCTGAACCCCTCAGTGCCATCGCCAACGGTTCAATCGCCAGTGCGAAAAGTAGGGGGGATAGGGGACATCCCTGCCTGGTCCCTCGGTGGAGCCCGAAATACTCCGACCTCCTCCCGTTTGTCACTACACTCGCCGTCGGGGCCGAGTAGAGCAACTTCACCCACTTAATAAACCCTTCCCCAAACCCAAACCGTTCCAACGTCTCCCACAGGTACTCCCACTCCACCCTATCGAATGCCTTCTCCGCGTCCAGCGCTACCACTATCTCAGCCTCCCCCTCCACTGCCGGCATCATAATTACATTCAGCAATCTCCGCACGTTCGTGTTGAGCTGCCGCCCCTTCACGAACCCCGTTTGGTCCTCATGGATTACCCCTGGCACACAATCCTCTATTCTAGCTGCCAGGATCTTTGCCAGCAACTTGGCATCCACGTTCAGAAGCGAGATAGGCCTGTAGGACCCGCACTGCACGGGGTCTTTATCCCGCTTCAATATCAGGGAGATCAGAGCCTGCGACATTGTCGGGGGCAGAACCCCCCCCTCTCGCGCCTCATTAAAGGCTCGTACCAGTACCGGTCCCACCAAGTCCACATTTTTCTTATAGAATTCCACCGGGAACCCATCTGGCCCCGGCGCCTTTCCCGCTTGCATCTGACCTATTCCCTTGACTAGCTCCTCTAGCCCTATTGGCGCCCCCAGCCCTTCTACCAGCCCCTCCTTGGGAACCTCAATTTGTTTAGGAAGTCCTCCATTCCCCCTCTCCTCGTCGGCGGCTCAGACCGATACAACTCCTTGTAAAAATCCCTGAAGACCCCGTTCACTTCTTGCCCCTTCTGCACTACCTTCCCGCCCCTCTCCTTCACTCCCCCAATCTCCCTAGCCGCATCTCGTTTGCGAAGCTGGTGTGCCAGCATCCTGCTCGCCTTTTAGTCTCCAGTAATTTCTAATAATGAATAGTAATTTTAATATATCTCTTTGTTCATTCTCTTATTTTCATCTTTCTTCAGGCTTTGTCAGGCCACGGGCATGATTCTCCACTCCCCACGCCGGGTGGGAGAATCGCGGGAGGGCCGGGCAACTCACGACACGCCGCCCTGGTACACCCTGCGATTCTCCCACCCCCAGCTCGGATGAATCGCCGCTCGCCGTTTTTCACGTCGACTGGCGAATCTCCGGCCCGGATGGGCCGAGCGGCCTGACGTTCCCGACCGGTTCACGACGGCGGCAACCACGCCTGGTCGCTGCCGTCGTGAACATGGCGTCAAATCTTTGTTTGTGGATTGTGGGGGGCAGAGAGTGGAGTGAGCACCACGGCCGTGCTTGGGAGGGGACTGGCCCACGATCGGTGCCCACCGATCGTCGGGCCGGCGTCTCCAAGAGACGCACTCTTTCCCCTCCGCAAGATCAAGCCGCCACGTCTTCGGGGCAGCGGAGGGGAAGACGGCAACTACACATGTGCGGGTTGGAGCCGGAAGCCGTCGTGACGTCAGCCGCGCATGCGCGGGTTGGAGCCGGCCAACCTGCGCATGCGCGGCTGACGCCACTTAGGCGCCGCCGTCACGTCATTCTCGGCGCGCCGCCTTGGCGCAAGCGTCAAGGCCCGACGGCCGAGATTTACGGAGTGCCGCTCCTAGCCCCCTTGGGGGGGGGGGGGGGTTGAATAGGGTGCAAGGAGCGGCCTCCGAGGCCATCGTGAAACTCGGCCGAGTTCACGACGGCCTTCCCGATGCCGCACGGGAGCGGAGAATTCTGCCCCTCTTGTTCACCGCAAGCAACTGCTTTCAAAAATTAAGTCCTATTGCTGTTACAAATCTCATCCTTTGGCACAAATGCAACACCTCTATTAATATTTTCCAGAGGTTTCCAGGCAAGTTATACAGTATTTTGTACATATATAAACAAAGGATTGAAAATCCTGAAATATTTGAATTTTTGCACTCCATTGTCCACATATGTTTTCACAATGGAGTAGACAAAATTGAATCAAAGGATTATGGGTGGCACAGCAGTTAGCACTGCTGCATCACAGCACCAGGGACCCAGATTCAATTCTGGCCCTGAGTGACTGTGTGGAGTTTGCACATTCCCCCCATGTCTGCATCCACCGGGCGCTCCGGTTTCCTCCCACAGTCCAAAGATGTGCAGGTTTGGAGGATTGGCCAAGCTAAATTGCCCCTTAGTGTACAAAAGTTACAAAGATGGGGTTAAGGGGATAGGACAGGGGAGGGAACATAGACCAGAGCATTCTTTCGGTGCAGACTTGATGTGCTAAATGGCCTCCTGCAATGTAATTCAGTGTCTACATCAAAGATTAAGGGCATGATTTAACGGAAATGAAATGTCCTGTGTCGAATGTGTTTGGCTGGGTTTTTCACGGCGCTGGCAACGGCAAGGTCAACTCTGCTATTAAACGGGACTCTACTTTATGGTGGTCCCAATCTCTAGACTCCCCTACTGCGGCTTCCAGAACCCCCCCCCACCCAATGCCCAACTCATCAATAAGGGGGTAATTGAGGCTCCCGCAATGAGCCTCAATTACCCCCATACCCGTATGGGCATGATACCACGTGGGCACTGCCAGCCTGGCACCTTGGCAGTGCCACCTGGGCACCTGATTTACACTGCCTGGGTGGCATTGGGGTGCCAGGGTACCACCCTGCCCAGAGTCCAAATACCCAAGGGCCCCTGATCGCCGCCTGGGAGAACCCCAAATGTTGGTATGCCAGGTCCACTATCGTGAATACTAAACATTGCTAAACAGTGCCCATTCTGGGTCTCCGAGGCAAAGCCTTTTGACCCCGAGCACTGGGTAGACATATTTAAGTGAGACCAACTACTCACTTGAATTTACAAAGCTGGGCCCCAACCTCAATGGGTGGGATCCAGATCGCAATGCTCATAAAATCTCATTAGATCCCTTGAGGCGTAACAAGGCCATTGAATTTCACGAGATTTACCGGCGTCATCATGTCCCAAGTCCAGTACCCAAGTTGGGTGCAACGAGATTCATAGATTGCCCCCTAGGTTTTATGTAAATGTTTCAAACAATTCTAATTTAACTAAAATGGTTAGGATTGAGACTTCAGCCTGTGGCAGATTGCATGTGTGAACTTTTATATTGGAACTGTAATGCAATTCATCATATTTTGCATCCTTGCATTTAATATTTACAACTTGAAGGACGGTTACTTGCTGGTGTAGTGTTAGCAGATATATGCTGGACTATAATTTATTTATAAACAGTAATGAAATACATTTATTTCAAGTTACTGTTAAAAGAACTCGTTAAATTGAAGTGTCAGCTGTGGTTCTGTTCGTATCTCACACCACTGAGTCAGAAGATTGCAGGTTCAAATCCCATTCAAGGATTTTCTAATCCAAAGCATTTGGGTATAAAAATCAAGGCTGATATTCCCAATGCAGTATTGTGGGAGTGCTGCACTGTTGGAAGTGCCTTCTGGATGAGCTATTAATCTGAGACTGTTTCAAGAAGACCAGGAGAGTTATCTCTCATGTTCTGGTCAATGTTTGTCTCTCAGTCAGCATCACAAAAATAGATTATCTCTTCTTTATTACATTTCTGTTTGGGGAGCTTGCTGTGCACAGATTAATGATTGAGTTTCCTATATTACAACAGGGACTACATTGTAAAAGTACTTCATTGCTGTCATCATGAAAGGCACCATATCAATGCAATTCTGTCTTTTTTTTTAAAACCTTGAATATTAATTTCCTTACAAAATATTACTTGAGTATGTATTTTTAAAAACTGAGTTGAGAGAGACTTGTTTCTCAATAAAATTATTTTTATATATATATAGTCAAAATCATGACCTTTAATGGTATTAATTAGCAACAGTAGAGGTAACACAACTTTAGTCCCAATAGAAGCACGAATGCTTAGATACTGCAAAGAATAACAAACAGCTTTCCTAATCAGTAAGCATAATTTTACCTTTCAGACCTTTAAGGATTTTACACTGTTATGCTTTGAAACCACTAAATACAAATGATGAATTGGAAATACTTAGTTTTCGAAAAAGAGGTGTTAATTTATTTCCCTCAATCCTCCAGTTGATTGGGAGTTTATCCAGTGAGTAGCTTGGGTTCCATCCAAATTCTGTGCTGAATTAGCTGTCATCAACCAGGATATTCAGTGGCAACATAATTGATCCTATTGTGCACTGAGTTTGAAAAGGGAAAATCATCCAGGGTCCCTACTTCTCATTGAAATCCAAGACCCCTACTAGAAATGCATTTTAGCTGAGAACATAGTTAGACATTGCCGTGGTGCCCATTGCTTAAATCACCTGTTGACATTGTGGGACACAATGCTATTAAATGGTCACCTAAGGGCAGCTGGTGCCTATAAAACCATATCCATTTAGCCATGAACAGCTGTTCAACTGATATGTTCCTGCCTTTTGGATTTCTTTGCCCTGATCTCTCACCCTTGCTACCCACACATTGTTCTCAAAATCTCTTCCTCTTCATTTGTTTCTTCAATTTTTTTCATCCTAACCACTCCAATTCACTCCCCTTACCACATCCCTTTCCGTAAAGCATATTCAAACATAATAATCGTTTATTGTCACAAGTAGGCTTCAATGAAGTTTCTGTGAAAAGCCACTAGTCACCACATTCCGGCAGCTGTTCGGGGAGGCCGGTACGGGAATTAAACCCGCGCTGCTGCCTTCTTCTGCATTACAAGCCAGCTATTTAGCCCAGTGAGCTAAACCAGTCCCTAATCATCTTTCACATGAGTGCTAAATAACTAAAAGTTGCTGAATCAGTGCCTTTCAGCGAAAATGAAGTTGGAGAAGGGGGTGGACACAGAAAAGATCCCAAAAGACTCAAAAATGGAAGTGCAGTTTCTTTTTTTTATATTCATATGTAAGAAGGTTATTTAAATTGCATCTTTCTGTACAACAGCCATGTCTAATGTTTGTCTTCAGGAGCTTCCTTATCAAGTTTAAATCCATGTTTCCATTAAATTGTATACATCTCAAGATTTGTGTACAACTTGATTTGGGATCTCTGAGATCGAATACCACTTTCAGAACCCAAGAATATTAACGGGACAAATGTTACAACTTTAAAAGAAACCCAATTGTGAATAGATTTTGTGGGCTTCGTGGGCCACGTTTTTTTTAAATTTAAGTATCCAATTTTTTTTTTCCAATTAAGGGACAATTTCGTGTGGCCAATCCCAGTGCTTACCACTGTGCCACCATGCTGCCCATGGGCTACTTTGATAGGGCTTGGAGACCACATGTGGTTCACCGGCCAATTTTGAATCCTTGTTCCAAAAAGGCACTATTGGAACAACCTGTATGTTCCCATTAGAATTGAAGATAGATAAGTCTAGGGCGGCATGTGGCGAAGTGGTTAGCATAGGGATTGCGACGCTGAGGACCCGGGTTTGAAACCCGGCCCTGGGTCACTGTCCGTGTGGAGTTTGCAAATTCTCACCATGTCTGCATGGGTTTCCACAACCCAAAAGATGTGCAGGTTAGGTTAGATTGGCCACACTAAATTGCCCCTCAATTGGAAAAAAATAATTGGGTACTATAAATTTATTTAAAAAAAGATAGATGTCTTAGTGACCCAAGTGTTTTTATTTAAATTTCTAATTTGAGAAGGAAACTTCCTCATTCTTCCCATCAGATATGGCAGCTCAAACATGTTTGTCTAGCTTATTTTACAACCATAGACAGTTTTGACATAATTATAACTAACTGGATAAGGTGCCAGTTAGAAAATGTTACTGGTTTATGTGTGTTTCAAAATAAAAGGAGAATAATAGATAAAATGTGAGTTTACACAGAAAGCATTCATTTATCCAGAGGTTACCACCTATACAGGCAGGACAAGAAATCTTTATATTAAAATGTATTCTGCATTGTTAATATTGGATTCAATTCTATTTGCTCAGCATATGTTTCATATGTTTACAAAAATATTAATTTATCATTGAGGCTTAAATTCTTGACAAATTCTCAAAAGATCCAAATCTGGGTGATAATTTCAGCAAGGGACAACATCATTTGTGTTTTCAAAAAAAAATATGGATTCAATCATTAATGCCAAAAATGATGTACCTCTTGAAGCAAGATATTCCAATTCCTACAGTACGTGTTTAATAATGTCATGGTGACCTTGATCACCATCATTCCTGGAGTGAATAATCGGGTTCAAAAACTCAGGCAGTTGTACTACAGGCAAAACAGACCCAACTAGGAGTTAACTCCTAAATTATGAGTTCAAGAATAGTACAAAGTTGCTACAATACTCTTGTACTTTTCTAAAGCAAAGAGAGTAATATGTGGGTATTAAGTAGCTTCTGTGCCCCTAGGTGTACTATTCTTAAATGAAAAAGGGTACCCTTCTCCCAAATCTCTAAAAATGCCACCTTCAACCAGAATCTGCAGGAGTCAGCTAGCTGGAATCTCAGGTTCTTTCCATCTGAGCAGACTGTGTCCATCTTCTCGTGCCATAGTTAACAATCAGTAAATCGTAAGATGGGGAAATACAGTAAAAATTGTATTGTACCTTGTTTCCTCCTGGTCTTCCCATTTTGTTTTTATCCCATTGAACATTATTGGCATTGATGAAAGGGGCTTTTTCATTTATTCAGTTCTCTATTCTAAATCAAAGTCTGTTCTAAGGATATTCCTATCAGTTATTCCCAGCATTCTGATCCAAGAAAATAATTCTAATGTACTGAGAATGAACTGCAATAAAGATACTACAGCTCTTCTGGAACAACCATTATCAATAAATCTTTAATCTCTCCGATTCCTAAAAGTTTTGAAGTTCATTTGAATTCATAGAATAGAATCCCGACACTGCAGAAGGAGGCTATTCAGCCCATCGTGTTTGCACTGACCCTCTGAAATAGCACTCTACCCAGGCTCTCTCCCCCTTGCTATCCCCGCAACCTAACCTACACATCCCTGGGCGCTAAGGGGCAATTTAGCGAGGCCAAGCCACCTAATTAGCACAATTGGACTGTATCGGATATTAAGGGGAAAATGTCAATAAATACATATTTTTTAAATCTTTGGACTATGGGGGGGAAACCGGAACACTCAAAGAAAACCCATACAGACACGGGGAGAATGTGCAAACTCCACACAGACCCATGGCTGGAATCAAACCCAGGTACCTGGCGTTTTGCAGTAGCAGTGCTAACCACTGTGCCACCCTAGATTTTGTGATTCTTTGTGATGATGAATTACAAAATTTGAGATTCACAATTTTATAATTAACAGAAATCAATTTTTGCTACCTAACAGCAGTGATTATAATGCATTTTTGTGGGTTTGTCAAAAGCACACCATCTTGATTAACTGTTTAAGCCCTCAGTAAATGTGTTTTCCCTCCAGAGTACAACGTGTCTCCTATTTTGAAACCATCATACCTAAGCAAGATTTTGGGGGTACAGACCTCGCCAGCTGTTCAAAGCATAAGCTGTAGACAAATTGGCTGGGGATTTAAGAATTGTTTTAGGCTCCCTTATATTTTGGATATTTAACGATACTTGATTTCTGTTTGCTGCAACATATACTGCAAAACTAATTGAGGAAAATAAAGTATAGGCAAGCAAGTAATTTTTCAGAAATCAATATGTTACTTATGAGATACAGGTAATGGAAAAAGTTTTGTTCTCAATTACGTTTTTAAAACAAACGATCGATCCCAGCATGTGCAATTTGAAGTAAGTACAATTATATGATCTGCAGCAATGCCTGTTCTGTTTAAAATTTGTATTATTTTACAGAGTAAATGAAATGAATTTTTTACTGAGAAACTAAGGTCCCAGGGCAGGATACCCAAGACTGAAAAGGGTAGGAAATAAATACTAAGGTAAGCTTGATTGTTGACCTTTAGATTATAGGAGAGGGTAGTTTTCAGAGGACTCTACGGCATTCAGATCCTTGCAAAGAGGCAATTAAAAGCATTAGGGTTTAGTTAGAGGAAACGGCTTTCAATGGCTAAAGGGTTGATGATGAAAAGACACAGATTTAGGACGATTGGTAAAAGAACCTGAGGTGACAAGGAAAAACATTTTAATGCAACGAGTGATTAGGATTTTTAATGCATTAGGGCAGCACGGTGGCCTAGTGGTTAGCACTGCTGCCTCATGGTGCCCAGGACCTGGGTTAGATCCCAGCCCTGGGTCACTGTTCATGTGGAGTTTGCACATTCTCCCCGTGTTTGCGTGAGTCTCACCCCCACAACCCAAAGATGTGCAGGCTAGATGGATTGGCCGTGCTAAAGTGGGGAAAAAATAATTGGGAATGCTTTTTTAAAAACAACTTTTACACATTTTTAATTTACGCATTGTCTGATTGGATGGTTGAAACAGATTCAGTAGTGTCCTTTCAGGAAATTTGACAAATACTGACTTCTATCACTTGGAAGAACAAAAGCAGCAGGTACATGAGAACATCATCACCTGCCAGTTCCCCTCCAAGTTACGCGTCATTCCAACTTGAAAATATGTTGGGCTGTATCTTCCAGCCTCCACAGCACTGGATTGGGGGGGGGGGGGGGGGGGGGTACTCTAAGTGCTGGGGAATCTCTCTTGAAATTTCCCAGGTAAGCATTTGCAGGGCAATTGCCCGGAAGCGTTAACCTCCGCTGGGGAATTGCGCTGCACTGTGAACAGTGAGCTAAATCACTAATAATAATAATAAAACTTCAGATGTATCTGCCAGGATTACACTAATAGGGCAGAATTTTCTCGTGTGCAGAGTGGCAAAACAGGCAGAAAATCCCCCACAGAGAAAGTCAGAAGAATTAAAACCTCTTCTAACTTTTGAGTAACTATTTTAAACACCCAGACCAATTTCCCCAGGCATGGGATTCTCTATCCCACAAACAGTCAGTGCCATGAATATCTTGGACTTTGACGCTGGGCTTCGGATCTCACTCGACCTAAGTTGAAAGGTCAAGTGAGACGGGCACAGAACAAATTTGGCACAGGTAAGTGGGTACGGAGTGGCAATCCAACACTGATTGCTACTGAGAGGCTGTTACGACTCATCGTCATTCCTTTGTCATTGCTGGCTCAAAATCCTGGAACACACTATCTACCTGTGCATGTATCTGCACTACATGAACTGCAATGATTCAAGAAGGCGGTTCACCATCACCTTCTCAAGAACAATTGGAGAAGGGCAATAAATGCTAGCCTTGTCAGAGATGTCCATATGCCAAAATATCGATTGCAATAAATCAATCTCTCAATAAAAACATAATTTGTACATACGCTGCACCAGGCTCTGTTCCTGCCTTAATCTTTAATGGAAACTATCCTGGTGTGCGTATGTGTACCTGCCCATTTGTATCGACATCTTGGGTGGTATTCTAGTTTTGTCCACAATTGGTTTGCCAAAATAAGAAGGCATATATAAATATTAAAGTAAAATCACTGCCAAAATTCTTAATTTAACATTTCTGTACATTTATTTACATGAATTCCTGAAATTATTTTTTCTAAAAATGAGTGAGCACACTAACTCAAACATGATGCTTCTTCTTTTCAGATTAGCATTTGTAGTTTATCCAAAAACTTCACGACTGTGAACCGCTCATTTAGTAAACCAAGAACTTCATAAAGAACCTGGTCAACATATATTTTCAGCACTATTTGCTTTAAATCCACAAATGTCACATGGGCACTAAACACCCAATGGCATCCTTCTGTCCTTTAACCCATTCTATTATTTTGTAATAAATCATCTGGATTGTATTTTGCATTGTTTCTTTACTGTGCGGCACCTTGTCAATGGCTTCTTTTGCTGTGCCTGAAGTTAGATTCCTGCTGCTTTCTATACTCTCCATTCTATTATGTATTAAATAACAAAGACAGGTACATCGCAGGAACAGGCGCTTCGGCCCTCCAAGCCTGCACCAACCATGGAAGATCGTCCGTACCCATCTATACCATCCTATTCATGCATTTGTCAGCCCCTTAAATGTCACTATTGTACCTGCTTCCACCACCTCCCGCAGCGAGTTCCAAACACCCACTGCCCTCTAAAAATACTTCCCTTGCACATTATGGGAAAGCTGGAGGCAATTGGAACTAGCTTAGTGGTAAAAACTGTACGGCATGGATAAATTGGGCCAAAAGGCTTGTTTTCATGTTGTAACCATCTATGACTATCTCTAAACTTTGCCCCTCACACCTTAAACCTGTGTCCCCAAATAATTTACTCTTCCACATTGGGGAAAACGCTTCTGACTCCACTCTGTCCATGCCCCTCATAATTTTGTAGACTTCTGTCAAGTCACCTCTCAACCTCTGTAGTTCCAATGAGAACAAATCGAGTTTATCCAACCTTTCCTCGTAGCTAATGCCCTCCATACCAGGCAACATCTTGGTAAACTTCACTGTACCCTCTCCAAAACTTCCACATGCTTCTGGTAGTGTGGCGACCAGAATTGAATACTACATTCCAAGTGTGGCCTAACTAAGGTTCTATAAGCATGACTTGCCAATTTTTATACTCAATGTCCGATGAAGGCAAGCATGCCGTATGCCTTCTTGACTACCTTCTCCACCTGCATTGCCACTTTCAGTGACTTGTGGACCTGTACACCAAGATCCCTCTGCATCTCAATACTCTTAAGGGCTCTGCCATTTACTGTGTATTTCCCACCTGTGTTAGACCTTCCAAAATGCATTAACTCACATTTGTGTTCTGGCAGCTTTACGAACCTCTCGTGAGCCCTCAGTCCCATTAACTCGTTTAAAGTCCTCATCATTAACCTCGCTCTTACCTTTTCCCCCCCACCCCCCAGCATTTCGTTTAAAGCCCTATTTACAGCCCTAGTTATATGATGAGCACGGTAGCATTGTGGATAGCACAATTGCTTCACAGCTCCAGGGTCCCAGGTTCGATTCCGTCTTGGGTCACTGTCTGTGCGGAGTCTGCATATCCTCCCCGTGTGTGCATGGGTTTCCTCCGGGTGCTCCGGTTTCCTCCCACAGTCCAAAGATGTACAGGTTAGGTGGATTGGCCATGTTAAATTGCCCTTAGTGTTCAAAATTGCCCTTAGTATTGGGTGGGGTTGCTGGGTTATGGGGATAGGGTGGAGGTGTGGACCTTGGGTGGGGTGCTCTTTCCAATAGCCGGTACAGACTCGATGGGCAGAATGGCCTCCTTCTGCACTAAATTCTATGTCTATTCCATGTCTATGTCTGATCCCCTGTCCTTTTTCAAATTATTGCAAATTTCCCAAGCAGGTTTTTGCAATAAGGGTAGACGCACAGTTAGGATCATTGAAATTATTTTCTGACCACGCCTCATTTTCCAATAGAATTGTTGAAACCACCTTGTGATATCACATCATCCAGGCTTAGTTGGCCTCATAATCAACTGAAAGATGTTTCATCTTTTTAAAGAACTGTACTTCTATTTGGAGGAACTGTAGCTGTTGCAGTAACATTTATGATGATGAGAATTGAAACACAGCTTTTATGTTCTTTATACTCTCGAAGCTGTACATTTTGACCAGGGTTCACATAAAGAATAAAGCAGTTTCATCCACCTTATAAATATCGCCTGAATCATAGTTCTGCAGAATTTTGTGGAGAAGTCTATCATTCATCAAGGTGAAACAAGTTAATACATTTGCCCTCACCATATTTTTATTGAACTCACTGCCATGCTAAACCTTAAAGCTATTAAACTGCACTTTATAGCCTGGGTCCAAACCCGAACTCAAGGTGGGGTGAGAGCCCTTGACATCAAGGCCATTTGAACAAGAGTGGCTTGCGAGAAATTTGAGCAAAACTAAAGTCAATGGGAATGGGGGGGATCTCTCCACTGATTCAAGTCATATCTAGCACAAAATAAGATGGTTGTGGTTGTTGCAAGTCAATCATCTCAATCCCAGAACATCACTCCAGACGTTCTTCAGGAGAGTGTCCTAGGCCCAACCATCTTCATCTCCTTCATCAATTACCTTCTCTTCATCATAAGGTCAGAAGTGGGATGTTCACTGAGTATTGCACTATGTTTAGCACCGTTTGTGACTTCTTAGATATTGAAGAGTCTATGGCCATGTGCATCAAGACCTTGACAGCATTCAGTCTTGGACTGATATGTGAATTGAATGTTACTTGCCACTTAAGTGTCAGGCAATGATCATCTCCAACAAATGAGAACCTAACCATCTCCTCTTGACATTGAATGGCATTACCATCATTGAATACCCCACTATCAATTTGGACCCGAAACTGAACTAGACCAGTCATATAAATACTGTGGCTACAAGAGCAGGCCAGAAGCCGCGATTCTGCGGTGAGTAACTCATCTCAACTTCCTAATGCCTGCCCATCATCTACAGGGTACAAGTCAGGAGTTTGATGGAATACTTTGCACTTGCCTGGATAAGTGCAGCTCCATCAAAACGCTCAACACCATCTAGGACAAAGCTGCATGCTTGATTGGCATCCTTCCCACCACCTTAAATATTGCCCCTCTCCACCAGCCACCACAGTGCAGTGGCAGCAGTGTGTACCATCTATAAGATGCACTGCAACAACTCATCAAGGCTTCTTCAACAACACCTTCCAAACTTGCAACCTCTACCACCTAGAAGGGCAACAGCAGCATGGGAACACCACCATCTGCAAGTTACCCTCCAAGCCCCACACCACCTTGATTTGAAACTAGCCATTCCTTCCCTGTCACTAGGTCAAAATCTTGGAACTCCCACCCTAATAGCAGATCGACTGCGGTTGTTCAAGATGACAGCTCACCACCTTCTCAAGGGAAATTAGGGATAGGCAATAAATACTGGTTTACGCTTAGCCAGTGGTATCCAAATCCCATGAGCAACTGAATAAAAAGAAATATAATAAAATAGCAAAATCTTTACTAGTATTGGATTTCCATGCCTTACTGTCCCCCAAAAGTTTGCACTTAATAAATGCCATAGTCTATTAAGTTTTTAACTTTGTTTTTATTCAAACAATGTAACAAGTACTATTTACAACACCTTTATATATAGCAGTTCTTTTTTTAATCTGCAAGAGGAATCAGTGCCGAGTCTAATCCTGTCTTCACCTAATTTCAAAGCATGTACAATTTTCCTAGAGTTGGAGCTCAATGGCAAGAATGCTGCTTGATTTTTGCTGGGTCTCTAGCTTTTCCACCTTGAGATCAGTTGTAGTGTACACTTGATGCCAGGATTGCAGATTAGCTTCCCCAGCACAATTTGCAGAATCATTCTGAACTTTACTGGCATCTATACATCAAAGGATTACTATCTAAGCAGTATTTAGACTTTTTGATGCTCCCATATCAGCCTCCCCGAACAGGCGCCGGAATGTGGCGAGGGGGCTTTTCACAGTAACTTAATTGAAGCCTACTTGTGACAATAAGCGATTAACATTATTATTAGTGCAGGAAAGAGCAAGGAGGCCGAGAAACCCAACTTGTAGGCATCTGATTTTAAAAAGTATTTCAAGCTAATTGGTTCCTGTGATGATTTTGGGATGGTGTGTGGAATTAATTAGTGATAAATCGGAATTGCCTGTACATCAAAGCCATTGCTTTAATTGTTACCTATCATAGTGTGATGAAACAAGGTAGCCTTACTTCCCATTCACAATATTAACAAAAGTATATTTTGTTTTGCTTTGCAGTATTGGTACACACTGCTCGATCAGCAGATTTCTTCCTTTATCTCTCCTAATGACTATTGATACGTTGTTAGGTTACAGGCTCAATTTCTGGGATCTCATAATAATCTTTTCTTGTCACAAGTATGAAGTTACTGTGAAAATCGCCTAGTCGCCACATTCAGGTAAGCCGGTACAGGAATTGAACCCGCACTGCTGGCCTTGTTCTGCATTACAAACCAGCTGTCTAGCCACTGAGCTAAACCGGCCCTATAATCCAATGATCATTAAAAGTGAAAGCAAACTACTCAGCAATTGAACGGTCCTGATCCTCTTAAATTTACCCAAAAACAACAAATATGTGTTTCTAGCAGAGTGAGCAAATGAAGTTACTGTACCTCCACAGGTAGCATTACAATATACATGGTAGCACATTTGCATACTAACTGGACGAATGTCATGCGCCTGAACAGATACACTAAACTGATTATTTCTTTCAGAAGAGGTTTTGGCAAGAGTCTAGTAATAATCCCTATTAATGTATGATCAGGAAATGTTCCTGAATTGTTCTAACAGGTGCGAGTTAATCTGACAGTATGAACATTAGCTGTGCGCAGTTTTCTTATCCCACTACTCTGAAAACTCTGCGCATCTCTTTGGGACCATCTTCCTCAGGCAAATTATTGAGACCTTCCTGAGAATTCAGATAAACTTTCATGATGACATATTGCCTATGGCTGGTTTAAATTGATGTATTTAGTGATTTTTCGTGTCTGTGGGGAAACTGAAATAAATTTTCATTAGTAACTCCTGAAATTAGACACATTTACTTGTCAACATTTAAAAAAAAAATTTTTTACTAATTGTGCATTCTTCGCTTGATCACCCCATGCTTTGTTCACGTATAGTTCATCCTATTTCAATGTGTTCTTATTATCAACACCTTGCTCCATTCTCTTCAGTTATGCAGGTGTTTTCAAATCCAATTGTTGGGGTAGGTTCTACCTATTCATAATCAATAGACAAAAAATCTACTCCTTACTACATGTAACCGACTAGTTACACGGGCAGCACGGTAGCATAGTGGTTAGCACAGTTGCTTCACAGCTTCAGGGTCTCCAGTTCGATTCCCGGCTTGGGACACTGTCTGTGTGGAGTCTGTACGTTCTCCCTGTGTGTGCTTGGGTTTCCTCTGGGTGCTCCTGTTTCCTACCACAATCCAAAGATGTGCAGGTTAGGTGGATTGGCCATTCTAAATTGCCCTTTGTGTCCAAAGAGGTTAGGTGGGGTTACAGGGATAAAGGGGATAGGCATGGGGCTTGACTGTGGTGCTCTTTCCAAGGTCCAGTGCAGACTCAATGGGCTAAATGGCCTCCTGCACTGGACATGCTATGAAATCTGAAACAGCCTATTTTTTGAAAAACTGTTTGCTTTGATCTATTTTCTCCCCTCCTGTTCGGACAATAGAAACTCGTCGTCCTACACAATTCCACTGTTCATTATCTCCATCAACGATCATTCTTCTTGTGTGAACTGAAATAAAGATTGTAAGCAAGCAATTCAAACTCTCACTCACTGAGACCATTTACTATCTGGCGTTGAGGAGGACAGATGTGAGCTGTGCCCTTTGCTAGGGAGCAAATTGGGTCTATTGTAACACCGTAATCCTTTTCTATCCAATCAAAATTGAAAGTTAATGTTTAAAAATTGATATCAAAATTTGCTTGCTACTAAGATCACATGTTGTATGAATGATGATTGTCAGACTGTGGGGTTTAAATGGAGGAAATACAAATCATTTTATTTTATACAGAAATCTACATTTCTCACCTCAGTCACTCTTTTGCAGATAATCTGAAGCTTTAGCAATTAATGTTAGCCAGTTTCGAGAAGCGCGTTTAAATAAAACACTAACATCTTTTAAGAATGTTTTTGTAGCAAAATTATTTGCCAAATTCTGATCTTGTTGCCAAACCTGTCTGAATTTCTTACTGCTGTATTAAGTGTATGAAGCATTCTTTCAGTCTAATTTAGCTTTAATCTTTATTTCTTCCAAATGTGCCATAGCCTACTTTGTTACAGTGTTTAATTTTTTTTGTGGAAATGTTACAAAATGGATTGATAACACAATAAAATATTCACATTTTCAATCTTCTATTCAAGTTTGGTATTCTTTACATGGCAATGGGTTTGCTGCACAGTGGGTTATGCCAATGGAAATGTTGTGGACTGCTACAAATGCCATTTTTTTCACTGTTGCTTGAGTCTGCAAGTTTTAAATGTTGGTTAATGGAGAAGGAGGAACCAGCTGTAAACTCACTGCAGCTTTTCACACACCAGCTGCTCATATTGAGCTTCCGGTAAGAGATTACAAAACGGCACAGTGCTAAACTGTAGTGGAATTCTCATTTTAGGTCTGTCAGTAAGGAGAAGCTCAAATTAGAAATCGTGTTGGTAAAATTGATCTTCAACAGAACTATAAAACAGGCAATAGCAAATCGGCAGCCTGCGTTACATTGCAATCTATATTTTCCTTGTCCAGGCCTTCTGTTTAATATTGGCGTAGAGAGGGAGGAATTGGAATGGATTATTCAACAGTTGGCCATCATTGACCTGATGAATCGAACGGTCGAATATACTGTGATTACTCAATAGATAGAGAAATACAGCACAGCACAGAACAGGCCCTTCGGCCCACGATGTTGCACCAAACTTTTGTCCTAGGTTAATCATAGAATTTTGGACAATTTTTCATGGCCAATCCACCCAACCTGCACATCTTTGGACTGTGGGAGGAAACCGGAGTACCCGGAGGAAATCCACGCACACACGTGGAGGATGTGCAGACTTCACACAGACAGTGACCCAAGTCGAAATCGAACTTGGGACCCTGGAGCTGTGAAGCAATTGTGCTATCCACAATGCTACCATGCTGCCCTTAAGAAGTTAACCTACACTCCATTATTCTACCCTAATCCATGTACCTATCCAATAGCCGCTTGAAGGTCCCTAACGTTTCCGACTCAACTACTTCCACAGGCAGTGCATTCTATGCCCCCACAACTCTCTGGGTAAAGAACCTACCTCTGACATCCCCTCTATATCTTCCACCATTTATCTTAAATTTATGTCCCCTTGTAATGGTGTGTTCCACCCGGGGAAAAAGTCTCTGACTGTCTACTCTATCTATTCCCCTAATCATCTTATAAACCTCTATCAAGTCGCCCCTCATCCTTCTCCGTTCTAATGAGAAAAGGCCTAGCACCCTCAACCTTTCCTCGTATGACCTACTCTCCATTCCAGGCAACATCCTGGTAAATCTCCTTTGCACCTTTTCCAAAGCTTCCGCATCCTTCCTAAAATGAGGCGACCAGAACTGCACACAGTACTCCAAATGTGGCCTGACCAAGGTTTTGTACAGCTGCATCATCACCTCACGGCTCTTAAATTCAATCCCTCTGCTAATGAACGCTAGCACACCATAGGCCTTCTTCACAGCTCTATCCACTTGAGTGGCAACTTTCAAAGATCTATGAACATAGACCCCAAGATCTCTCTGCTCCTCCACATTGCTAAGAACCCTACCGTTAACCCTGTATTCCGCATTCATATTTGTCCTTCCAAAATGGACAACCTCACACTTGTCAGGGTTAAACTCCATCTGCCACTTCTCAGCCCAGCTCTGCATCCTATTTTTGTCTCTTTGCAGCCGACAACAGCCCTCCTCACTATCCACAACTCCACCAATCTTCGTATCACCTGCAAATTTACTGACCCACCCTTCAACTCCCTCATCCAAGTCGTTAATGAAAATCACAAACAGCAGAGGACCTAGAACTGATCCCTGCGGTACGCCACTGATAACTGGGCTCCAGGCTGAATATTTGCCATCCACCACCACTCTGTCTTCTATCGGTTAGCCAGTTTGTTATCCAACTGGCCAAATTTCCCACTATCCCATGCCTCCTTACTTTCTGCACAAGCCTACAATGGGGAACCTTATCAAATGCCTTACTAAAATCCATGTACACTACATCCACTGCTTTACCTTCATCCACATTCTTGGTCACCTCCTCAAAGAAGTCAATAAGACTTGTAAGGCAAGACCTACCCCTCACACATCCGTGCTGACTATCCCTAATCAAGCAGTGCCTTTCCAGATGCTCAGAAATCCTATCCCTCAGTACCCTTTCCATTACTTTGCCTACCACCGAAGTAAGACTAACTGGCCTGTAATTCCCAGGGTTATTCCTATTCCCTTTTTTGAACAGGGGCACGACATTCGCCACTCTCCAATCCTCTGGTGCCACCCCTGTTGACAGCGAGGACGAAAAGATCATTGCCAACGGCTCAGCAATTTCATTTCTTGCTTCCCATAGAATCCTTGGATATATCCCGTCAGGCCATGGGGACTTGTCTATCCTCAAGTTTTTCAAAACGCGCAACACATCTTCCTTCCTGACAAGTGTCTCCTTGAGCTTATCAGTCTGTTTCACACTGTCCTCTCCAACAATATGGCCCCTCTCGTTAGTAAATACTGAAGAAAAATACTTGTTCAAGACCTCTCCTATCTCTTCAGACTCAATACACAATCTCCCGTTACTGTCCTTGATCGGACCTACCCCCGCTCTAGTCATTCTCATATTTCTCACATATGTGTAAAAGGCCTTGGGATTTTCCTTGATCCTACCTGCCAAAGATTTTTCATGCACTCTCTTAGCTCGCCTAATCCCTTTCTTCAGTTCCCTCCTGGCTATCTTGTATCCCTCCAAAGCCCTGTCTGAACCTTGTTTCTTCAGCCTTACATAAGTCTCCTTCTTCCTCTTAACAAGACATTCAACCTCTCTTGTCAACCATGGTTCCCTCACTCGACCATCTCTTCCCTGCCTGACAGGGACATACATATCAAAGACACACAGTACCTGTTCCTTGAACAAGTTCCACATTTCACTTGTGTCCTTCCCTGACAGCCTATGTTCCCAACTTCTGCACTTCAATTCTTGTCTGACAGCATTGTATTTACCCTTCCCCCAATTATAAACCTTGCCCTGTTGCACGCACCTATCCCTCTCCATAACTAAAGTGAAAGTCACAGAATTGTGGTCACTACCTCCAAAATGCTCCCCCACTAACAAATCTATCACCTGCCCTGGTTCATTACCAAGTACTAAATCCAATATGGCCTCCCCTCTGGTCGGACAATCTACATACTGTGTTAGAAAAGCTTCCTGGACACACTGCACAAACACTACCCCATCCAAACTATTTGATCTAAAGAGTTTCCACTCAATGTTTGGGAAGTTGAAGTCACCCATGACTACTACCCTGTGACTTCTGCACCTTTCCAAAATCTGTTTCCCAATCTGTTCCTCCACATCTCTGCTGCTATTGGGAGGCCTATAGAAAACTCCCAACAAGGTGACTGCTCCTTTCCTATTTCTGACTTCAACCCTATTACCTCAGTAGGCAGATCCCCCTCGAACTGCCTTTCTGCAGCTGTTATACTATCTCTAATTAACAATGCCCCCCCCCCCCCCCCCCTTTACCATCCTCCCTAATTTTGTTGAAACATCTATAACCAGGGACCTCCAACAACCATTTCTGCCCCTCTTCTATCCAAGTTTCCGTGATGGCCACCACATCGTAGTCCCAAGTACCGATCCATGCCTTAAGTTCACCCACCTTATTCCTGATGCTTCTTGCATTAAAGTATACACACTTCTCCTTGCCTGCAAGTACTTTCCTTTGTCAGTGTTACCTTCCCCACTGCATCACTACGTGCTTTGGCGTCCTGAATATCGGCTTCCTTAGTTGCTGGACTACAGATCCGGTTCCCATTCCCCTGCCAAATTAGTTTAAACCCTCCCGAAGAGTACTAGAAAACCTCCCCCCCAGGATATTGGTGCCCCTCTGGTTCAGATGCAACCCGTCCTGCTTGTACAGGTCCCACCTTCCCCAGAATGCGCTCCAATTATCCAAATACCTGAAGCCCTCCCTCCTACACCATTCCTGCAGCCACATGTTCAATTGCACTCTCTCCCTATTCCTAGCCTCGCTATCACGTGGCACCGGCAACAAACCAGAGATGACAACTCTGTCTGTCCTGGCCTTTAACTTCCAGCCTAACTCCCTAAACTTGTTTATTACCTCCACACCCTTTTTCCTACCTACGTCGTTGGTACCAATGTGCACCACGACTTCTGGCTGCTCACCCTCCCCCTTCAGGATCCTGAAGACACGATCCGAGACATCCCTGGCCCTGGCACCCGGGAGGCAACATACCTTTCGGGAGTCTCGCTCGCGACCACAGAATCTCCTATCTATTCCCCTAACCATTGAATCTCCTATTACTGTTGCTTTTCTATGCTCCCCCCTTCCCTCCTGAGCACCAGAGCCAGACTCAGTGCCAGAGACCTGGCCGCTGGGGCCTTCCCCCGGTAGGTCATCCCCCCCAACAGCATCCAAAACGGTATACTTGTTTTGAAGGGGAACGGCCACGAGGGATCCCTGCACTGTCTGCCTGTTCGTTTTCTTTCCCCTGACTGTAACCCAGCTACTCTTGTCCAGTACCTTTGGTGTGGCTACCTCCCTGTAACTCTTCTCGATAACCCCCTCTGCCTCCCGGATGATCCAAAGTTCATCCAGCCCCAGTTCCTTAACACGGTCTCTGAGGAGCTGGAGTTGGGTGCACTTCCCGCAGGTATAGTCAGCGGGGACACCAGTGGTATCCCTCACCACCCACATCCTACAGGAGGAGCATGCAACTGCCCTAGCCTCCATCCCCTCTTACTTTACAGAATTAGCTGCCCCGTGGACCAACTTGACCTCCGCCCTCCGACTCTGCTTCCAGTCAGCTGTACTCTAAACTCCTGGCTCCCTTCACGCTCTTTGATAAATATAGGAAATGAAATGTAAGGAGCACCTTACTCCCTCCTCAGCTAACTCCCTCAGTCACCAAACTCTCACTGTGGCACTCAAATGCAACAAGCTCAGTGCAAACCAAGTCTGCACTGTAACTAGCTCCAATTTATACTGTGACTAGCCTCTGAAAACTGGTCTAATCCAATTAACTAATTAACAAGCTCCAGCTGCAAGTAAGTACAAGTAGAACCTTGTTTAAAGCTGATTCAAAATTCACCTTCTTATAGACCAAACACCAACTTTTAAGTTAATTAACTAAATAAAAGAAATACTAGACTTTAAATAAAAATGAACCCTTATACTCCCTCAGTCACCAAACTCTCACTGTAGCACTCAAATGCCACAAGCTCAGCACTCCAGTGCAAACCTCTCTGTTTCATCAGAAATATGTCACCTCCAGCAATGCAACACTCCTCCTGGGGTGTCAGTCTATATTATGTGCTCAAGTCTCTGTAATGATGCTTAAATCTTCTGACTCTGAAGCAAGAGTGCTACCTACCATTAAACCATGGCTGATGAATATTTAAATAATCAGTATGAATAATTGTCAGTAAATGGCGAGATATATTGCTTATTTGATCACTTTATTTATGTCAAAAACAATGGGGCAATATTCAGCCTGCGTTGCTGTCAGCAAAAATGTCAACGCAGGTTCAAAATATGGTGAGAATCTAGAAACTGGATTCTCGCCAATTAGATTGTGGTTAGCGAACCCTCCCATCGGGACTTCCCTTTCTTCTCTCTACTACCACCCCCCCCCCCCCCCCCCCCCCCCCCCTCACTGAATATTCGTTGACATCACCCTGGCACAATTTATAACGGCTTTATAAAAACAAGAACCTGCAAACCTCATCTTTGTGGTGAATATCAAAGGTCTCAGGTCTCCATCGCCCTACAGGGTGCCAATTGCAGAGGCACCGGAGAGGACACGGGGGACCCAGATAAGAGCGACCCAGGGTTGGGGGGGGTTGTGGATTTCAATCTTGGGGGCTGCATGGGAAGAGTGGGGGGACTCTGACAAGGGGTGGTTCCCATCCTCATGAGGGCTGGAGACCCTCACACCAGGAGGACGTGTGCAGTCAGAATGAACTCCCACACTCTGGCTGCACTGTGAAGCCTCATGTGTCCGCTGTCTGGAAGTTCAAGGCCACTGGCTATGGAGACCAGGCTGTCGGGCATTGTACATGGGTGGCTGGCTGTACAAGTTGGAAGGCTCATTTAATCCACGGCCCATGAGAGCTGGGGGAATGAGGGTGCCATCTAAGGATGAAGTTGACTGAAAACTGGTCTTCACATGCATCAGGTGTGCATCACCTGCCACAAGGAGAATCCTGTTGCCAAACTGGCTCCCCGCCCCTTGGATGAGTCAATTGTGCCAATCTAGTCAGCATTGGAATGCATGGGTATGACTCTGATTGGTGCCCAATTCTGTGCAAGTGTTTGAGAGATTGTGACAATGTCTGGGAGAGGAATGACCAGTAACTCTTCCCGGGCCGGTCTGCAGTTCCCAGTGGACTGAGCGTGTGGGTGAAAGAGACCTGGGTGCTGTGCGCGAGTATCTGATGGCTGAAATCCTCGACCTGGCCAGCAACGCAGCCCAGGACAACCAGAAGACCCACATCATTCCAGACACCTGCAGCTGGCCATGCGCAAGACAGGGAGCTCAACAAGCTGCTGAGAGGGGTGCTGTCTAATATCCAGACCGTGCTGATGCCCAAGAAAACCAGCACTGCAACCACCAAGACCAAGTAAGTCAAGGAAACTTAAGTCTGTACACCAAGTCGAAGCCAAGCCTCCCTCGGTTTATTTTAGTTAGTTTACTTGGTTATTTATGCCAACTTAATAATTGGATGTCTAGCCACCAAGCATTGAACTCCAAGGCTACCACGTGTGTCTCCATAACAGAGGGGTAACACAGATATGCCCTCCAATACAATGCGGTATGATCAAGTCGCCCATCATTCATCCAGTTCAGGAGGTGACCGGTAGCAGTGTCTCATTTGCCCCGTGTGGTTAGAATGCAGGTCCATTGAATTCATTCAACTGCCCTCATTCCTCCCCCTCTGGAATGCACGTGGTGCGCTGAGGCACGGGTCAAAGTTTTTCATTCAGGTGGAATTGAGGGGGGGGGGGGCAACATGGGTAAGTGGCTATTTTGTGACGGGGAAAGAATAAGGTTCATTGAAACGGCCTTCACACAGAAAAAGCTCCGGGAGAAGGTGGAGAATCTCGAGACTAGGTCCCACCGGCAGAATTTGAGGATCGTTGGTCTCCTGGAGGGGTCCGAAGGAGCGGATGCAGGGGCATATATAGCAGGTATGCTCGAGAAGCTAATGGGGGATTGGATGTTCACCGACCCTTGGAGGTGGACAGAGCACTAGCAAAGAAGCCGCATGTAGGTGACCCCCCTCCCGAGGGTGATGGTGGTGAGATTGCACAGGTACCTGGATAAGGAGCATATTTTACGGTGGGCTAGGCAGACACGGAGCTGTAAGTGGGAGAACAGCATCCTGCGCATTTACCAAGACCTGAGCACGGACGTAGCCAGGAGAAGAGCAGGGTTCAACCAAGTAAAGTCGACCCTTTTCAAGAAGAAGGTGAAGTTTGGACTGCTGTATCCGGCCTATCTTTGGGTCACCTATGAGGAGCAACACTTCTATTTTGAATCGCCCGATGAAGTGATGGACTTCGCCAGAAGGAAAGGGCTGGCAGGGGACTGAGGTGTTTGAACTTTGCTGCAGTGTTCACGTTAAAAATATTTTGTTTTTGCACCATATTTGTAATGCCTTCTGTATCGACCCTAGAGCTGCTGCGTATTTTTTTTCCTGTAAGTTAAAATTCGCATTTGTACTGGTGGGGGATGGAGGTGTAAATTTTCAATGTCGGGTTTTTCTTTTCATATGTTTATTTTGGTTAACTGGGCTGGGAGTGCTTTCTCTTGAATATGTGTCTCCGAGCGGGGGTGGGGGTAACAATAGGTGGGAAAATATTTGGCGCCATGGGCGGGGGCTACCAAGCTAGCTGGGCAGGCTGGCTCACACAAGCGCAGTGGGCGGTGAGCAGATGTTATGCTTGTCGAAGGGGGCTGTTTTTACTGTGCTGTTATTGGGGGGGGGGGGGGGGGGATTTGCTCTGCTAACAGGGGAGGGACTGCAGGGCGCGAGCTGGAGACTGGCCTAAAAAGGTAATAGCTGATTGGCGGATGGAGGGGGCAAGAATCTCCCCGACCAGGCTGATCACGTGGAACGTTAGAGGGCTAAATGGGCCGGTTAAGAGGGCACACGTGCTCGCACATTTGAGGGGATTGAAGGCAGGCGTGGCAATGTTACAGGAGACACATCCTCCACCAGTACAAATGCAAACTTTAACTTACAAAAAAAAATACGCGGCAGCTCGAGGGTCGATACAGAAGGCATTACAAATATGGTGCAAAAACAAAAACATTTTTAACATGAACACTGCAGCAAAATTCAAACACCTCAGTCCCCTGCCAGCCCTTTCCTTCTGGCTAAGTCCATCGCTTCCTTGGGCGATTCAAAATGGAAGTGTTGTTCCTCGTAGGTGATCCAAAGATGGGCTGGATGCAGCAGTCCAAACTTCACCTTCTTGATCAGACTAGACCAGGGGTGGGCAAACTACGGCCCGCGGGCCACATGCGGCCCACCAAGATCAAGTCATAAAAAAATTTTTTTTTATAAGGTTAATGGGGGGGGGGGGGGGCTGTTGGGTTACTGGTATAGGGTGGATACGTTGACTTGAGTAGGGTGATCATTGCTCAGCACAGCATCGAGGGCCGAAGGGCCTGTTCTGTGCTGTCCTGTTCTATGTTCTATATGAGGCGCCCAGAATCATAACCGGGTGAAGCGCCATTTTTGAAAAGTAGAGAAAAAGAGGGCTAAAGGCAGGATGCCGCCGGGGGAAGCGCTGAGGTATCCGCACGCTAATTGGTTACAACCGGGACTATTAATTAATATACTATGCGGCCCTTTAAAATTGTGAATTTCTGAATGTGGCCCTTGCACGGAAAAGTTTGCCCACCCCTGGACTAGACTAAGGAAGGGATGGGTCGGGCAGGTATTTCATTCGGGGCTGGACTCTGGGTCGTGATCCTGATTAATAAGCAAGTGTCATTCGAGTCGGGAAGAATAGTTGTAGATTTGGGAGGTCGGTACATCATGATTAGTGGGAAGCTGGAAGTGCTGCCGATGGTACACGTGAATGTTTACGCGCCAAACTGGGATGATGTTGAGTTTATAAGGAAGATGTTGGGGAAGATCCCGGACCTGAACTCGCATAAGTTGGTCATGGGGGGGGATTTAAACAGTCATTGACCCAAGGCTAGACTGGTCAAGCTCAAGGATAGGCAGGGCGCCAGCAGTAGCAAAGGAGCTAAAGGGGTTTATGGAGCAGATGGAGGGAGTGGACCAATGGGGGTTTGGGTGGCCGAGAGTGAAGGAGTTCTCTTTCTACTCACACGTAGATAAAATGTACTCCCGGATCGACTTTCACCTTGAACAGGGCTTTACTGACAAGGGTATTGGACACTGAGTACTCAGTGATCACGGTCTTGGATCATGCCAGGTGGACTTACAGGTGAGCAAGGAGTCTGGCCAGCGCCCGCATTAGAGATTGGATGTTGGACTATTAGCAGATGAGGTGGTGTGCTGGTGTGTGAGGAAATGCATCCAGAACTATCTGGAAGTTAATGACATGGGGGAAGTCTCGGCAGCAATGGTCTGGGAGGCGCTGAAGGCGGTGGTCAGACGGGAGCTGATTTTGATACGGGCCCACAGGGAGAAGGTAGATAGAGCAGAGAGATCAACTGATAAGGGAAATACTTCAGGGCGACAGGAGATATGCAGAGACCCCAGAGGCAGGACTTTTAAGGGAACAACAGAGGCTACAGGCAGAGTTGGACTTGCTATCTACAGGGAAAGCAATGGAGCAGCTGAGGAAGGCGAGAGGGGCGATATATGAGTATGGAGAGAAGGCCAGCAGAATGCTTGTGCAGCAGCTCAGAAAGAGGGAGTAAGCCAGGGAGATTGGGAAAGTGAAGAACACGGATGGGAACCTGGTCGGAGATTCATTGAATCATAGAATTTACAGTGCAGAAGGAGGCCATTCGGCCCATCGAGTCTGCATCGGCCCTTGGAAAGAGCACCACCCCCACCCCATCCCAGTAACCCCACCCATCCCAACCTTTTCGGACACTTGAGGGCAATTTACCATGGCCAATCCACCTAACCGGTACATTTTTGGACTATGGGAGGAAACCGGAGCACCCAGAGGAAAGGCAGATATGGGGAGAAAGTGCAAACTCCGCACAGACAGTGACCCAAGCTGGGAATCGAACCTGGGACCCTGGAGCTGTGAAGCAACTGTGCTAACCACTATGCTACCGTGCCCCCCCCCCCCCCCCAGCAGGGGTTAACAGGGCATTCAAGAAGTTTTATAGCAGGCTGGGCCGGAAGGAATGAGGTAATTCCTCCGGGGGGCTGAGGTTCCCGAAGCTGGAGGAAGTGCTGGGGGTCCCGATAGGGATTGAAGAAATAGCAGAAGGGCTGAAAGCCATGCAGCTGGGTAAAGCCCCGGGACCGGACGGGTACCCAGTGGAGTTTTACAAAACGTTCTCTGGGATGCTGGGGCCGCTGCCGACGAGGACATTTAATGAAGCAAGGGAGCGATGGACGCTTCCGCCGACGATGTCACAGGCCACGATCTCGCTGATCTTGAAGCAGGAGAAGGACCCGGAGCTATGCGGGTCCTACAGACCGACCTTGTTAAATGTTGACGCCAAACTGTTGGCCAAAATCTTGTCCTCAAGGATCGAAGACTGCGTTCCGGATTGGGGAGGACCAGACAGGATTTATTAAGGGGAAGCAGTTGGCGGCCAATGTTAGAAGACTGTTGAATGTGATCATGATGCCCCCAGAGGGTAGGGACATAGAGGTAGTGGTCGCAATGGACGCAGAGAAGGCCTTTGATTGGGTGGAATGAAACCCATCTGTGGGAGGTGCTGGGGCGGTTTGGGTTTCAATGGGGCTTCATCGACTGGGTTAGGCTGCTGTATCAGGCGCCTGTGGAGAGTGTACGGACAAACAGGTTGACATTGGGCTATTTTCGGCTGCAGCGGGGGACGAGGGAGGGATGCCCCCTCCCCACTGCTGTTTGCGCTAGCCATTGTGCAACTGCTGGCAAATGCGCTGAGAGCCTCAAGGGGCTGGTTCGGGGAGGGGTGGAACACAGAATCTCGCTATACGCAGATGACCTATTCCTATGTGTTTCTGACCCACTAGAGGGGATGGGAGAAATTATGAGGATTTTGGGGGAATTTGGCCGGTTTTTGGGTTATAAATTGAACATGGGGAAAAGTGAGATGTTCGCGACCCGGGCAGGAGAGGCGACTGCGGGAGTTGCTGTTTACAGTGGTCGGGGGAAGCTTTCGGTATCTAGGCATCCAGGTGTCACGGAAATGGGAACGGCTACATAAGCTAAATTTGACCTGACTGGTGGACCAGGTGAAGGGAGACTTCCGAAGGTGGGACATGCTCCCGCTATCACTGGCTGGGAGGGTACAGACAAAAAATGACGGTTCTCCTGAGATTCCTGATTGTTTTTCAGTGTCTCCCCATCTTTATTCCACGGGCCTTTTTTAAACGGGTAAACAAGGTCATCGCTGGCTTTGTATGGGAGGGCAAAACCCCGTGAGTAAAAAAGGGGATGCTGAAGCGTAGCCCGGGTGGAGGGTGGGTTGGTGCTGCCGAACTTTAGCAATTACTATTGGGCGGCAAATATAGCCATGATTAGGAAGTGGGTGGTGAGGGGAGGGGGTCGGTTTGGGAGCGAGTAGAGGTGGCATCATGTAAGGGCACGAGTTTGGGGGCATTGGTAACGGCACCTCTGCCGTTCCCGCCGGCACGGTTCTCCACCAGCCCCCTGGTGGTGGCAGCCCTGAGAGTCTGGGGGCAATTGTAGGAAACATGTGGGAGCAGAGGGAGCATCGGTTTGGTTTCCAATCTGCAATAATCATCAGTTTGCCCTTGGGAGGCTGGATGGAGGGTTTTGGAGATGGCAAAGTGGAGGGATCGAGAGGATGGGAGATCTGTTCATTGAGGGGAGCTTTCCCAGCCTAAGGGAGTTGGAGGAAAAATTTGAATTGACGGGAGGGAACCTGCAGGCGCGGGATTTCCTATGCAGGCAGGTCTCAACCTTCCTGCTCGTACCACCAAGGGGGCTACAGGACAGGGTAGTTTCCAGAGTGTGGGTGGGAGAGGGGAGTGTTTCGGACATCTATAAAGAATTCATGGGGTCAGAGGAAATGCAGATCGAGGAGCTGAAAGGAGTTAGGAGGAGAGATAGAGGATGGTCTCTGGGCGGATACCTTGAGTAGAGTCAACGCGTCCACAACATGTGCCAGGCTCAGCCTGATACAATTTAAGGTTATTCACCGGGCTCACACGACAGTAGCCTGGATGAGCAGGGATAGAAGGCAGGTGTGCAAGGCGTGCGGGAGGACCAGCAAACCATGTTCTGGGCATGCCCGAAGCTTAGGGGATTCTGGCAGGAGTTTGTGGATGTCATGTCCAAGGTGTTAAAAACAAGGGTGGCAGTTCAGGACGGTGGCGCAGTGAGTTAGCCCTGATGCCTCACGGCGCTGAGGTCCCAGGTTCGATCCCGGCTCTGGGTCACTGTCCGTGTGGAGTTTGCACATTCTCCCCGTGTTTGCGTGGGTTTCGCCCCCACAACCCAAAGATGTCCAGGCTAGGTGGATTGGCCATGCTAAATTGTCCCTTAATTGGAAGAAATGATTTGGGTACTCTAAATTTTAAAAAAAACAAGGGTGGCACCGAGTCCAGAGGTGGTGATTTTCGGAGTGTCGGAGGATCCGGGAGTCCAGGAGGAGAAAGAGGCAGAAGTTCTGGCCTTTGCCTCCCTGGTAGCCCGGAGACGGATACTATTAGCTTGGAGGGACTCAAAGACTCGAATTGGGAGACCTGACTGTCTGTCAGGGCTAGCTTTCTCTGTCTGGAGAAAATCAAGTTCATCCTGAGAGGATCAATGTCAGTGTTCGTTCAGAGGTGGCAGCCATTCATCGACTTCTATAGAGAAAATTAACCATCAACAGAGAAGGGGAGGGGGCGAGGTTAGCTTCGATTAATGTGTAGGAAAGGTGGAACCTGTGAGGAAGACGGCCTTTGCACTATGTTTATATTTGTATGTACACTGTTTCTTCTGTTATTGTTACAAAATCACAAATACCTCATTAAAATGTGTTATATAAAAAAAAAGAAAAGGCCCTCACATTGGTGAATGCCAAAGATCCTGAGAGGGCTATAGGTCAGGGCATGGTCTGGATTCCTCATCGCTCACTTTGATCTCTTCCTATCAATTTTTGATTCAGGAGAATCATTGAGCCAGTAGAGCTGGCTACTGTTTTGATTGTTATCGAGCAGAGACATCGGCCTGCTGCACGCAGCCAGGACTAGTGTCCCGGGGGGTGAGGGGACCAGTTGATCTTCCGGGAGCAGGGCCACACAGACGATGGAGCCTCGCAGGAGACGGTACTGGCCACCTAGTACTTTTTACTTCCAGATGTCAGAGGTGCAGTACCGGCCAAGGCGAGACAACGTCTGTCCCCCGAAAGGGGGGGGGGGGGGGGTAAGAGAGAACACTGTGAAGGTATGATGGGTGCAACGGGAGACCTGAGGAGGCAGAGTCCCTAGCTGGTCGAAGAAGATCATTCATCTTCTTTCAGCATTGCAGCCCCATCCTCTTATGGAGAGAGCTGATACTATCACGGCCACAGCCTTTCAGGCTGGGTTGATGACCTTGCTTGCTGGACGTCAGCAGGCTAATCGCTGGTAGAGGATGTCATGTCCCTGCTCCACACCATCCAGATATTTGATGAGGACTCCCATTTGGCACACCCCCTCCTCCTATGGAGTGAGCTGCCACTCACTACCATGGCCACAGCCTCCAAGGCTGGGCTGGTGACCTTGCTTAATGACCGTCTGGCCGATCACGTGTATAGGATGAGATGCCTCTGCTGCACACCATCAAGAAGTTTGGTTAAGGCTCCCTCTATACAACATGGTGCTGTCTCCCTGGCAAGTACTGGGGGGAGGCATTTAAAAGGAGTGCCCCACTGATTACAGAGATTGACCGAGTGAATCAGAGGCAAGCCACCATGAGCGCTGTGTGAAACTGAGTGGAAATTATTTGTTTGAGGTTTGAATATGGGGCTGCACGGTGGCGCAGTGGTCAGCACCACGCCGAGAACCCTGGTTTGATCCTGACCCCGGGTCACTGTCCACGTGGGGTTTACACGTTCTCCCCATGTCTGCGTGGGTCTCACCCCCACAACCAAAAAGATTTGCAGGGCAGCACCGTGGCGCAGTGGGTTAGCACTGCAGTCTCACAGTGCCGAGGTCCCAGGTTCAATCCCGGCTCTGGGTCACTGGCCGTGTGGAGTTTGCACATTCTCCCTGTGTCTGCGTGGGTCTCACCCCCACAACACTAAGATGTGCAGGGTAGGTGGATTGGCTATGCTAAATGCTAAACAGTGGTTAGCACTGTTGCTTCACAGCACCAAGATCCCAGATTTGATTCCCGGCTTGGGTCACTGTCTGTGCAGAGTCTGCACGTTCTCCCCGTGTCTACACGGGTTTCTTCCAGTTGCACCAGTTTCCTCCCACAAGTCCCGAAAGACGTGCTTGTTGGGTGAATTGGACATTCTGAATTCTCCCTCTGTGTACCCGAACAGGCGTCGGAATGTGGCGACTAGGGGCTTTTCACAGTAACTTCATTGCAGTGTTAATGTAAGCCTACTTGGGACAATAATAAAGATTATTATTATTAAATTGCCCCTGAATTGGAAAAAAACAATTGGGTACTTTTTTTTTAAAACGAAGAGGCTGAATATACAGCAACTTCTCTGTATTTTTAAAAATAAATTTAGATTACCCAGTTCATTTTTTCCAATTAAGGGTCAATTTAGCGTGGTCAATCCACCGACCCTGCACATCTTTGGGTTGTGGGGGTGAGACCTATGCAGACACTGGGAGAATGTGCAAACTCCATACGGACAGTGAAACCTTTCCACATTCGACGGCAACTGGATACTCTCTGGTTTTCTCACCAGGACCAACTAAAAAAATATCAGAAAATGCCACCCGATGATTTGTGTACTTGGAGTACAATTTTCACAGCTGCCAGCCCCTTCTGGGGTTTATTATGCCTTGGGATACAAATACTAAGAATTATTCAAGATACACAAACTTGGTTTAATCAATAGTAAAAGCCCAACTATAAATTTTTATTTCCTATACATGTTGTTGCTTTCTCTTTGGAAATTCTTAAACTGAGAAACTGAGCCAAGAGGTTGTGAGGCCCAGTTCTGTGAATATGCGTGCTTTAATAGTTCTCAGTTAATGGGATTCCATAGTGTTCTGTACTTTAGGAAAGTCTGCCATTTTCTCACTCCACTTCCTCTCTGCCCTAGACAGGTATACACATTATTCACTTACCCTGCACAAGGAACAGTTTTGGTGGGATTTCTTTCCTAATTTTGTGCTTTATAATTTGGCAAGTGCCATTCAACTTACCAGCATTTCTTGCAAGTAAACAATTTTTCATAGGTGACTGAAGGCATTCCGTATCTATCCTTCATTAAATTGAATTCTGCAACAAATGGCATTTACAATTCTTGTGGGTGACACATTTAATCTTCTGTGCTGATAGCTACTCTCAGTAAGAATACTGAGTTCAGGAAAGTAAAGTCAGCGATAATTCTTACTCCTGATCCTCCCTCAGTAATGCCTGCTAACTGTTTCTATGCCAGCACAGATCTTAAGGAAGAACACCTTTGAGATTGGCTAGAATTTGTTCCATAGCTGAATAACCTGCTGCTCAGTCTTGTCTTCCCCATGAAGAATAATCACAAGGGTCACTGTTACCATCCATGGAATGGGTGGCATGGTGGTGCAGTGGTTAGCACTGCTACCTCACAGTGCCAGGGACCTGGGTTCAATTCCCATCTTAGGTGACTGTGTGGATTTTGCATTTTCTCCCCGTGTCTGCGTGGGTTTCCTCTGGGTGCTTCGGTTTCCTCCCACAGCCCAAAGATGTGCAGATTAGGTGGATTGGACATGCTAAATTGCCCCTTAGGGTGAGGTTACAGGCTGGGGATAGGGTCTAGGCTGGGTGGTCTTTCAACGGGTCGGTGGAAACTCGATGAGCCAAATGGCCTATTTCTGTACTGTAGGGATTCTATGGATGGTATTACAGCAAAAATTTTGTGCATCAAGGGGAGAAAATATGGGGCTGGATTCTCCAGTACCCCCATCCCCGTGTTTCTTTGCGACGCACCATTCCCTGGCGGTGTGATTCATTACTCTTGCCGCTTGTCAAAGGGATTTCCCATTGAAGCCAACGCACCCGCTGGGAAACCCCGGCGGGGACAGTGAATCGCACAACCGGAGAACTCTGGCCATGTTTATGCAATGAAAAGCTAGAAAATAACCTGAAGTAATGGAAGTATGTGTGTTTGCACTACTTTGGTTAAAAGCAGCAATACTGGTGAAAAATAATACACTTTTTTGTTTTTACTCAACCAGTGTAAAACTGCCGCCAATGCATGCGACTTGTCCCGTGTATTCTAAACAGGTAATGACTCGTTCCTAACAGGCTGCCAATAAGATGTCATCATTATTCCCCATGGGGCCTCTGTATTCATCAGTTCCCAGTAACTCTATTGGATGAGAATGAGACACAAAACTTCTTGAGCCGTAACTTGTACGCATCATACTAGCATCATTATCCTGACTGCCAGATTCTGAAGTGCACTGTCGGTCACATTACTTCAGAGAGGAGATTTTTTTTACCCCAACACACCCCCCTCCCCCACCTTAGAGCAATGCAGGGCCCAGTTCAATAAACAATTCACATTTAATTGCTATTATGTAATGAGCTAACTGCAGTAAAATAAGTAATCTCACTGATTATGCATAGTTGTTCAGAATATAGGTCGCCCAGTGGCATTCACAAGGATTATAGATTTATTTTTTCATGGGATATGACTGCCACTCACAAGGCCAGTGTGTGTTGCTAATCCCTGATTGCCCTTGAGATGATGGTGGGCCTTCTTGTACTGCTGCAGTCAATCTGATGTTGTAACACCCACAGTGCTGTTTAGAAGGAAGTTTCACGTTTTTCTTTATAGATTTTAAAGTACCCACTTAATTTTTCCAATAAAGGGGCAATTTAGCGCAGCCAATCCGCCTACCCTGCACATCTTTGGGTTGTGGGGGTGTAACCCACGCAGACACGGGGAGAATGTGCAAACTCCGCACGGACAGTGACCCAGGGCGGGATCGAAACTGGGACCTCGGCGCCGTGAGACAGCAATGCTAACCACTGCGCCACTGTGCTGCCCCAAGTTTCACGTTTTTGACTCCACAACCGTGAATGACCTGTGATATAGGGCTGGATTCTCCGTTTGGGAAGTGTTCTCCCACCGGAGCTGAACTGTACCAGTTTTACAACCCCCTTGTGATTGTAAAGCAGGATGCCATTCAGTGTTTCACACCATGCAAATTTATCCATGGTGTGGAATACAAGGGATTCCCAGGGAATCCTGCTGTCGGGCTGCCATCACTTCTAAATAAAGTTTTTTTTTATAAATTTAGATTACCCAATTATTTTTTCCAATTAAGGGGCAATTTAGCATGGCCAATCCACCTACTCTGCACATTTTTGGGTTGTGGGGGCGAAACCCACGCAGACACGGGGAGAATGTGCAAACTCCACACGGACAGTGACCCAGAGCCGGGATCGAACCTGGGACCTCAGCGCCGTGAGGCGGTTGCGCTAACCACTAGGCCACCGTGCTTCTTCTAAATAAAGTTAACAAACACAGGATTGCTTGCTATTCTCTGGATGGAAAGTTCTTTGAAAGACTGCTTGGAGAGAGAGAGAAGTCCTTTCAGTAAACAGCCTGCAGATACCTGTCTGTCAGATTAATGCTGCTGAGTACAAAAACTGTTGTTCAGCTCACAAATTCCAGGAAATAACTAAAACTGCCTGCTACATACCTGGCTCATTGGATTGGATTTTTTTATTGTCACGTGTACCGAGGTACAGTGAAAAGTATTTTTCTGCAAGCAGCTCAACAGATCATTCAGTACATGGAAGAAAAGGAAATTAAACAAAATTCAAGAAAATACAAGAAAATACATGAGAATACATGATAGGGCAACACAAGATATACCATGTAACTACATAAGCATCGGCATCAGATGAAGCATACAGGGTGTAGTGTTAATGAGGTCAGTCAATAAGAGTATCATTTAGGAGTCTGGTGACAGTGGGGAAGAAGCTGTTTTTGAGTCTGTTCGTGCGTGTTCTCAGACTTCTGTATCTCCTGCCTGATGGAAGAAGTTGGAAAAGTGAGTAAGCCGGGTGGGAGGGATCCTCGATTATGCTGCCCGCTTTCCCCCGGCAGCGGGAGGTGTAGATGGAATCAATGGATGGGACGTCCATTACTTATATCATCTTTATTCCACCAAAATCCCATGATCTGCTTCCTTATGTTGAAACACAATAGACACGATCTATCAGCCTCACCATGCCCAAGTCAGGACGCGAGGTTGATAAAGCACCAGCCTCATCACGCCTCGTGAGATCTAACGGGTAGTCGCGATCCCGCCCCTTGAGGTCATGACCCAGATTTGCATATTCAAGTGAGTAGTTAGTCTCATTTGAATATGTCTATGCTGGATCTACCCAACGCCTGAGATTGAACAGCCTCGACTTGGAGACCCCAAGTGGGAGCCTTTTCGCACTGGGATTCACAAACGTGGACTTGGCCTACCGGCACTTGGAGGATCTCCCAGCCAATCGAGGGTCCCTGGGTAGTCAGGCTCTGGACAGGTAGGTACCCCGGCATCCCTGATGCCAGCCAGCACCTTGGCCCTGGCACCCTGGCAATGCCAAGATGCCTCGGTAGCATCATGCCCGTACCATGGATCAGACCTGGGGGTCCTTATGAGGTGTGGTGCGAGGGTTTGATGACCCCCCTTATTGGTGAGTTGGGCTATTGGGGGGGGGGGGGGGGGGGGAGTCTGAAGGCCACGGTGAGGGGTCCTGAGATCGGAAATGGTGCCCTGATCTCTCCTTGCACTGGGGAGCGGAGCAGGAAATGGGACTAAATGTGGCCTGAGCAGGATGTTCCCCCCGGGGCCCAGAAATGAAGCAGACTCCCATTTAAAAGCACCCGGCTAAATGCGTTCGACATGGGACACTGTTTCGTTTTCTTCAAATTGCGCCCAATGTCTCTAATTATCTAGTCCCCAGAAAGCATAACAAAATCCCACTAGGCCTGACTCTGAGGGGGTGGAGGATGTGTGGGAGCATTCTGGGAGGAGCCTCGCAAACCATATTCACATATTTTGGTCCTGTCCGAAACTGGAGGGGTATTGGAGGGTGGTCTTTAAGGTACATGTGAGTTTTGAACTAGGGCCCCTAGAAGCCATATTCGGGGTGTCGGACCAGCCTGGGCTGGAGGCGGGTGCGAGGGGAGATGTCTTAGCCTTTGCCGATTGCCCAAAGGCGGGCCCTGTTGGTTGGAGGTCAGCTTCTCCACCCTGTGCCTCGGCTTGGCAGGGGGGGACCTGCTGGAATTTCTCACGCTCGAGGAGGGGAAGTTCGAGCTGAGGGGAAGGATGGAAGGGTTCCACAGTTCATGGGCAATGTTTATCATGCACTTTCAAGAATTGGGTGCCATCGAACATTTGGGGGTGTGAGTTTATTGTTTAGTATGTATGGGATGACCGTGGATTCTCTCTTTCTTTCTTGGTTTGTATTAGGGATACAGGGGGGGAGGTTTGGGTTTGTATGATGAATGGGGTTGTTGGTTGGGGGATTACTATTGTATTTGTTATTGTTGGTTATCTTTTGTTGGGTGTATATTTGATAAAAATGTGGAAAATGAAAATAAAAATATATATATTTTAAAAATTTTATTAGGCCTCTCCTTGTAAACATAAGCATGGCTTGAAAGAATGATGATCTCACTTTTATGACATCTTAATTGTGCCTTTTGCAGCTACAAATTCTGGCTTCCTTTTAAACCAGGATTGTAAAGAAATATTGCTGCAGCAGATATATACACACCTTGACCGAGGCTTTTAAAACATTACTGCAACAAATACACATCATACAGTATGTATACTGTAGATTCCACTAAAGCAGCACACTTTGGTTAGCCAGATAGAAAACAAAGATTCTATTTATTCACAATATTACACTCTCCACACCCCAAAAGGCCTCCTCCCGGCCTGCTTCCAGCCTGGGGTTTTTATTTATTTATTTTTAAATTTAAGAGTACCCAATTCATTTCTTCCATTCAAAGGGCAATTTAGTCTGGCCAATCCACCTACCCTGCACATCTTTGGGTTGTGGGGGCGAAACCCACACAAACACGGGAAGAATGTGCAAACAGCATAGACAGTGACCCAGAGCCGGGATCGAACCTGGGACCTCAGCGCTGCGAGGCTGCAGGGCTAACCCACTGCGCCACCCTGCTGCCTTGGCCAGGGTTTTTATACTAGAGAGCTGAGCTTGGGGCAGCACGGTACCACAAGTGGATATCACTGTGGCATCACAGCGCCAGTATCCCAGTCTCGATTCCCCGCTGGGTCACTGTCTGTGTGGAGTCTACACGTTCTCCCCCATGTCTGCCTGGGTTTCCTCCGGGTGCTCCGGTTTCCTCCCACAGTCCAAAGACATGCAGGTTAGGTGGATTGGCCATGGTAAATTGCCCTTTGTGACCAAAAACGTTATGAAGGGTTACAGGGATAGGGTGGAAGTGAGGGCTTAAGTGGGTCGGTGCAGACTCGATGGGCCGAATGGCCTCCTTCTGCACTGTATGTTCTATGTACTATTTATGTACCCTCAGTTAAGGGGGAAACCCTGCCCCTTCATTACCGGGGGAGGTAACCTGGAACCTAATTGTACTGGTCTTGTGACCTCCCCAAGGATTATAACATCCCCCCCCCCCCCCCCAAAGTCCTAAGACATATCCTTGTCTGCAGCTCGGAACACTGGCTCATTAAGCGTTCTAGCCCGGGAACGATCGTCGAGCGGCGAACGTATAGTAGCGGGTGGCATGTACCGGACTGGGGAATCACGCCTTTGCGTGGAGCGTCTTGGCGGGGCCGTAGACGTTGCGGTGACCGGGGCCATGGACACTACTGGCTCAGGCGGTGGCGATATATCCATGTCAACCTCAGAATCAGTGTCCAGTGGATCCTCGTCCGGCCTTTTGGTCTCCTACGTCTCTGGTAGGTACGCCCGGGACCAATGGTGGCGACTTGGGCAGAGCTGTCAGTTCGAGCTGGGGGTGAGTTTGGTCTGAAACCTCCGGAATCTGATCCGGCATCTCGATGATGTGTCCTCGGAGGTGATCCACATGCCCATTCGATTTGCGTCCTTGTGCCCGTACTCAATATGAGACTGGTCCCGTCAGGGCCTGGTGTCCACGTGGCTCCTTCTCCAAAATTCCAGACGTACACTGACTCGCCCATCGTGAATGCCCATAAGGGCAAACATCGTCCAGCATCAGCCTAAGCGCGGTCCTGGCCCTGGCGATTTTCCCACCAATGTCCGGCAGGACTAAACTTAAACTTGTTCGCAGGCGACAGACCATCAATAATTCAGCCGGAGCGACCCCTGGCGTGGTGTGCGGCGTCGTCCTGTCACACAAAAGGAACTGTGCAAGCCACGTCTCCCAAGACACGCAGGTCAGTTTCTTCACCTGTTTTTTAAAATTTGCATGGTGCATTCCGCCAGTTCATTCGACGCGGGGCGGTATGGGGCATTGTGTACATGTCGTATCCCATTGGCGGTCGCGGACGCCCCAAATTCCACACTTGTAGACGCTGTCCCATTAGCCGAGACCGGTATCCCATGCATGCTGAATGATTGCTGCAGTCTGTCTATGGTGGCTTGAGCTGTTGTGCTCTGTATTTTGTAGACCTCCATCCACTTGGAATGGGTGTCTAAGATAATAAGGAACATCACTCCCTCGAATGGTCCCACAAAATCGACATGGAGACGGGACCAAGGATGGCCCGGCCAATCCCATCCTTGTTGGCAGTGTAAAATCTGTTGAAGCAGCACACATGGATCAGCCTGATAGAAAACAAAGGTTTTATTTATTCACAATGTTACACTCTCCACTCCCCGAATGGCCTCCTCCCCAACCTGCCCTCAGGCTGAGGTTTTTATACCAGAGAGCTGAGCTCTCAGTTAACGGGTAATCCCGCCCCTCATTACCGGGGGAACAGGAGGTCACCAGGAACCTAATTGTCCTGATCTTGTGACTAGCCTGAGGGTTATAACATATACCAATTTCTTACATTCAACACAAATGGACTAGCCATTTAATTACTGTGACTACAAGAATGGGTCAGTGGCTAGGAATCCTGCAGCAAGTAACTCACCTCCTGCCTCCCCAAATTATCTATAAGGCACAAGTCGTGAGTGGGATACTCTCCACTTACATGGATGAGTGGAGCTCCAGCAACACTTAAGAAGCTCAACACCATCCAGGACTAAGAAGCCCACTTCATTGTCCACAAATATTTACTCCCTCCACCACCTGCACAGTATCAGGAGTAAGTAGCATTTACAAGACCCACTGCAGGAACTCACCAAAGTAGCACCTTCCAAACCCACGACCACAACCATCTAGAAGGGCAAGATCAGCAATTACCTGGGAATACCACCACCTGGAAGTTCTCCCAGCTACTCACCATCCTGACTTAGAAATATATCGGCCGTTCCTTCACTGTCACTGGATCAAAACAGTGGCACCCCCTCCCTAACAACATTATGGGACTTCCGTTGCTCCAGCAAAATCTCATCCAATGTCCCGAACCAATAATCAAGCTTAAAAGTATTTCTGGGGCAGCACGGTGGCCTAGTGGTTAGCACCAACGCCTCACGGCGCTGAGGTCCCAGGTTCGATCCCGGCTCTGGGTCACTGTCCGTGTGGAGTTTGCACATTCTCCCCGTGTCTGCGTGGGTTTCGCCCCCACAACCCAAAAATGTGCAGGCTAGGTGGATTGGCCACGCTAAATTGCCCCTTAATTGGAAAAAATAATTGGGTAATCTAAATTTAAAAAAAAAAAAAGTATTTCTGTTGTTATGGGGCCAGGGTTTAGAAAACTCCGAAGTATATCATGGAGTTAACCTGACCTACAACTGTTTATTGATTTTGGCTGCGATGGGCAACACGGTGGCGCAGTGGGTTAGCCCTGCTGCCTCATGGCGCCAAAATCGCAGGTTCAATCCCGGCTCTGGGTCACTGTCCGTGCGGAGTCTGCACATCCTCCCCGTGTTTGCGTGGGTTTCGCCCCCACAACCCAAAGATGTGCAGGGTAGGTGGATTGGCCACGCTAAATTGCTCCTTAATTGGAAAAAAAGAATTGGGTAATCTAAATTTATTTAAAAAAGAAAACAAATTGTTGATTGTGATGAATACAAGGTCCTACCTTTCAGGTGTTATTCAACACAGGCCTTAAGCACTTTTAATAAAAAACAAAAGTTTATCCTACAAATTTAGTTAACATTTTTCTAAACACACACGCAAAGCATTTTTATCAATTACCCACATAAATACCCCACACAGCTACTGTACTCTATGTATAACCCTTAATAATTCCCCCTTTAGCTGTTTCAATTTAATAACAAGATCCCATAAACCAAAACAACTCTTTTCAAAGGTGTAGCCCAGCATATGGAACTCTTATTGTCTTTAAGACCAGCATATGGATAGTCTTCTTTCCTTTCCAAAACAGCAGGTTTAAATTCCTTCCAGAAAACAGTTATCACTTTTAAGTTATCAAGTAATCTGAAAACAACTTTTAAAATGCAGACACTCCAAGATACTTGTCTGCCTGAGTACAGCAGCCAAATGTGAAAATGAAAGCAACAAACGCAGAGCCACCAAAACAGCCCCAAACCAAAGCAAAAGTAAAACCAACTCCCAGAGCCACAGCCCAGCTCCACCCACACAATTACATCACTGAAGAAGCCATGTAATAAGACAAAAACATTTCTTAAAGGGGCACTCCCATGACACTGTGCTTAAGGTCCTTTAAATCTTTCCATTGTAAAGCATTTTACTTTACACCCTGCTTTGAAGGCAATCACTATTACTGTGGTAGAGCTAAATAGATTAAGGATATTGTCATAACCCAGTACAATCTGAACTTCAAACTATTTTTAAAGCTGACCAAATGGGGCAGCGCAGTGGGTTAGCACTACTGTCTCACGGCACCGAGGTCCCAGGTTCGATCCCGGCTCTGGGTCACTGTCCGTGTGGAGTTTGCACATTCTCCCCGTGTTTGCGTGGGTTTCACCCCCACGACCCAAAGATGTGCAGGGTAGGTGGATTGGACACGCTAAATTGCCCCTTAATTGGAAAAAATCAATTGGGTACTCTAATTTTATTTTTTTTTAAACAATGTGGTTGAATAGGGCCGTTCAATGGGTAATAAATGCTGGTCCCATGAATGAAAAAAGAATGTCGCTGGCAGCCTTCATGTGTAAATCTTTTTTTTTTAAATAATTTTTATTCAAGTTTTTTAATAACAATAACAAATGTTCTCCCCGCAATTTAAAACAAACAAGGCGTGTTCCCACACCAAAACAAGAAAAGAACTCTCCCCCCCAAATAAATAATAACAAATAGCAATACAAGAAAGAAGAAAATAACATAACAAACCCACCGCCGCAAAAACACACCCCCCCAACCATCCCCAGGTCTCCGAACTCGGGGGCCGCGCATCTCTCCACTGTAACAGAATCCTACGCCGGGCTACTAGAGATGCAAAGGCCAGAATGCCGGCCTCTCTCGCCTCCTGCACTCCCGGCTCCGAAGCTACCCCAAAGATCGCGAGCCCCCAGCCCGGCCTGACTCTAGACCCAACCACTTCCGACAAAATCCCCGCCACCCCCTTCCAAAACCCCTCCAGAGCCGGACATGCCCAGAACATATGGGTGTGGTTCGCCGGGCCTCCCGAACACCTCCCACACCTGTCTTCCCCTCCGAAAAACCGGCTCATCCTTGCCCCCCGTCATGTGAGCCGTGTGCAGCACCTTCAGCTGAATTAGGCTGAGCCGTGCGCAAGAGGAGGAAGAATTCACCCTTTCCAGGGCGTCCAACGACGTCCCATCTTCAATCTCTTCCCCTAACCCTTCTTCCCATTACGCTTTGAGCTCATCTACTGAGGCCTCCTCCTCCTGCATCAGTTGGTAGAGAGCCGAGATCTTTCCTTCCCCGACCCACGTCCCCGAAGGCACCCTATCTTGCACCCCCTCGGCGGCAGCCGCGGAAACTCCTCCACCTGCCTCTTAGCAAAGTCCCTGACCTGCATATACCTAAAAGCATTCCCAGGGGGGAGGTTCCACTTCCCCACTAGCTCCTCCAGAGTCGCGAACTTCCCATCCAAGAAGAGGTCCCCAAACTGTCTGATGCTTGCCATGTGCCAACTCCCAAATCCCCCACCCGTTATCCCCGGCGCAAAACGGTGATTGCCCTGTATCGGGGCCCAAACTGAGGCCTTCCCTTCCCCCCTATGCCGCCTCCACTGTCCCCAGATTTTGAGGGACGCAACCACCACCGGACTCGTGGAGTACTTTGCCGGGGGGGGAGTGGAAGTGAGGCCGTCACGAAGGCCTCCAGACTCGTACCCGCACAGGATGCCACCTCCAATCTCTTCCATGCGTCACCCTCCCCTTCCGTCACCCACCTGCGAATCATCGCCACGTTCGCCGCCCAATAATATCCACACAGGTTGGGCAGCGCCAGGCCCCCTACCTCCCTTCTTCGCTCCAAAAATACCCTCCTTACTCTCGGGGCCTTCCGCGCCCACACAAACCCCAGAATCGACTTATTCACCCTTCTGAAAAAAGCCTTCGGGATCAACATGGGGAGGCACTGGAAAAGAAACAAAAACCTCGGGAGCACCGTCATTTTAACCGACTGGACCCTGCCCGCCAACGAGAGCGGCAGCGCATCCCACCTCCTAAACTCCTCCTCCATCTGCCCCACCAGCCGCGAAAAGTTAAGCCTATGCATAGCCCCCAGGTCCTAGCCACGTGGACCCCAAGATACCTAAAGCCCTCCTCAACGGGAGTTCCCCTATCTCCCTCTCCTGACCCCACAGGTGCAGGTCATGTGTGAATCTAGACAACAGCTTGTATTTATATAACACCTTAAACATAGGGAAAAAAAATCTCACGGCATTTACAGACTATTAATCAACCAAAACTTGACAAAGAGCCCAAGAAGGGGCTATGTGGGATGGTGTCTAAAAGGTAAGCAACCGTGTCTGCTTGGGTTTCAATCCCACAAACTCAAAGGTGTGCAGTGTAGGTGGATTGGCCACGCTAACTTGCTCCTTAATTGGGAAGAAATACTTGGGTACTCTAAATTTATTTTTAAAAACTTAAGCAAAAAGGTTTTGGGCTCTGTACGGCAGGTCATGGGAAGTTCAGTGTCAGAATGCTTTAGGAACAGTAGACAGCCAGAGTTAGAGAGCTGGAAGCATAACTGCAAAGGAAGCTAAAATGGAAGGAACAGCGTGCTCCAGGAGGGTTTTAAGCCTGAAGGAGGCTACAGAGGTAGGGAGGGGTGCGACTCTGAAGAGTTCATGAAGGGGCACTGGTGATGGATGTCGGATTGGAATATGGCGAAGAGATTTTTGCATGATCAGAAGTGGGAACGCTGGCAGATACTCCCTTACTCCCGACCCCTGGCAAAGCCTAATTGTTCTGCCCTTTCTGTGAAGTTGGGATCTTTGGATTTCTATGACTTGGTACTGCACCAGATGTGTCTCTACCTACAAGAACCTTCAGGGAAGTGAGGAAAAATCGGAAGGAAAATTTTAAGATAGATTTACTGCTGCTACAGACAGGGATTTATATATAATTATTGCATTATGTTATTGTCAAGAGTGGCATTAACTGACTGTTGGAGATTTCCAGGTCTTCCTTGCAGGTGGTCTGACTTTATCCTGATGAATTACAACACTTGGCACAATCTCAGCTTGCAGGGTGTTTTAAAAATTCAAGTTTCAGAGAAAACAAAATGTAGGAAATTCTCTGCCATTCCCCCCCCCCCCCCCCCCCCCACCTCACTCTATCATGATTTTTCTTTGGTTTGTTTATTGCCCATGAAAGAGTTTGTTCAGGAATGTAAGAAAATCATTTTGTAACTGAAAGTACAGATGCCAAAAATAATACATGGCTGAAAAAAAAGTTGCATTTTTTTTGTCTGTTCCTGGAATCTTATCGGGATTGGTCGGAAATCTGGATTTGAGTGGAAGACAGCAGATGAGAATCCATTGTGTAGGAAAGAAAGGTAATTTTCTAAAGCCTTTCATACAAACAAGATTCCGAAAGCTCTCCAAGCCTGATTAAATTGGAATGAGCAAGAGGCTAGCAATGAATAAAATGCTAGGAATTTCTACTCAGCTGGGGATCCTGGGCCAAGGGGGAAAGGGCCAGAACGTCTTGCTTTCCGCACGCTGATGCAGTTGCACACATGAGCAGGCAGTCCACTAACTCAAAGTCGTGAACAGATGAAACTGCTCATAAAACCCACCTCGTGGGTCTGCAGTATTTTTTTTAAAAATGACAACACAGAACAGTATTGTTTGTTGAGCAAGTGTTATCCTTTTCGGTCAGGGAAATGTCTCTCCGTTTCTCAAAATAATGTTCTGCGTACTTAGGCAGGAAGGCATTTTGCAGTAAAGTGAGAGACTGCGTGATTTGCAGTTCCAGCTGCCCAGACTGGGAATCTGTTCCAAGAAAACAGGCCAAGTGGTGCGGGTATTTTAGAGTATGTGAGACTGAGGAAATTCTGTATCGCATTTGGCCAGACAGAAACTATTTTGCTGCAGCAATAGACTGTAGGAACATTTTATCATACAGTAGAGACTGAATGTTACCTGTTCAGTGCACTAGACTAGTGGTGGAGGGAAGGGAAGGAGAACAGACAGGATAACATGGATGTTTAGTCTAATTGTTTTATCCGACTAGGAATTTAAAAAGTCTGCAAGAATCCCAAGTATTCAACGTGACTGAAATGTCTGCACTGTTTGGTCTCTGCACTATTGCATTACATAAGCCAAATGTTTTATCACTGAAATTTTCAGATCTTAAGAGAAAGTTACTTAAAGCATAAAAAATTTATAATTTCTAGCATTTTTATCTCATTAAGAGGTTTTTTTCTCATCAATCCCTCTTAATATATTTATCACCCTTAAAATAAGTTTTGTGGGGTGGCACAGTGGTTAGCATTGCTGCCTACGGCGCTGAGGACCCGGGTTCGAATCCCGACCCTGGGTCACTGTCCGTGTGGAGTTTGCATATTCTCCCCGTGTCTGCGTGGGTTTCACCCCCACAACGCAAAGATGTGCAGGTTAGGTGGATTGGCCACGTTAAATTGCACCTTAATTGGAAAAAATTAATTGGATGTTCTAAATTTATAAAATAAATAAATAAATAAAATAAGTTTTGTTTTGGAATAAAGTAATATTTTTAAAATATTTTTTGTTTTCTTCTGTCCCCAGCTTCCTGCCATCTCTCCTAATAGCACTGACTCATGCTGGAATGTAGTCTCACATGCACGACATCACTGCTGTAGTCATTGTTCATCTGTGACCATAAATGGTGAATGTCAACAGGAAGCACAACCATCATGGCCACATCCAGCTTGTCTTCACCTGACATTCGGACACAGATCGCTGGTTAATGATTAGGAACAGGCAGCCCTGGGCAATTTTATTTCTCCCTTTCCTCTGAACCCTATAACCAATTATGGTGCTAAATTTTCAGGTGAGCTAACTCAACGCAAAACTTGTGGCCAATATGATCCAGTTTCACACCAGGCAGAATAAATCAAGTGGGGAACCCTGGGTATCTGTTAAAATAATTCATTGAGTTTTGAAAAGTTTTAAATGTAATTTCATTGTATTTTTAGTGACACGGTCAGCAGGATGTGCGGCGCTGAAGACTGGGGTTCGAATCCCGGCCCTGGGTCACTGTCCGTGAGGAGTTTTCACATTCTCCCCATGTCTGCATGGGTTTAACCCCACAATCCAAAGATGTGCAGGGTAGGTGGATTGTCCACGGTAACTTGCCCCTTAATTGAGAAAAAATAATTGGGCACTCTAGGAAATTCGGGATGTCCACATTAACCCTTACCAACTTTTACAGATGCACCATAGAAAGCATCCTATCGGGCTGCATTACAGCCTGGTATGGCAACTGCTCGGCCCAAGACCGCAAGAAACTTCAGAGAGTCGTGAAGCCGTCCAGTCCATCACACAAACCTGCCTCCCATCCATGGACTCCATCTACACCTCCCGCTGCCTGGGGAAAGCGGGCAGCATAATCAAAGATCCCTCCCACACGGTTTACTCACTCTTCCAACTTCTTCCATTGGGCAGGAGATACAGAAGTCTGAGAACACGCACAAACAGACTCAAAAACAGCTTCTTCCCCACTGTCACCAGACTCCTAAACGACCCTCTTATAGACTGACCTCATTAACACTACACCCTGTATGCTTCACCCGATGCTAGTGCTTATGTAGTTACATTGTATATCCTGTGTTGCCCTATTATGTATTTTCGTTTATTCCCTTTTCTTCCCATGTACTTTTTTTTTTTTGTTTTTTTTTAAATTTAGAGTACCCAATTAATTTTTTTTTTCTAATTAAGGGGCAATTTAGCGTGTTCAATCCACCTACCCTGCACATCTTTGGGTTGTGGGGGCGAAACCCACGCAAACACGGGGAGAATGTGCAAACTCCACACGGACAGTGACCCAGAGCCGGGATCGAACCTGGGACCTCAGCGCCGTGAGACTGCAGTGCTAACCCACTGAGCCACCGTGCTTCCCTCTTCCCATGTACTTAATGATCTGTTGAGCTGCTCGCAGAAAAATACTTTTCACTGTACCTCGGTACACGTGACAATAAACAAATCCAATCCAATCCTTTGTAGCATTGGATTATTCCTTCGATGAGCCCAGTGCCCTAGGCCTTCCTTGGCAATCTATTCCAGCAGTTTATCAGGCTCCCCACAGCAAAACACGTTCTCCCATCTTACCCTGCTTCTATCAAAGTATTGTTTTTCTGTCCCGTTTAGGTACTTCAGGATTTCAAATGGTCAATCACATCCCCCAAATAAAATATAATTTTAAAACAAATTCTGCACAAAGATGTCAAACAATTTAGTGACAAACCAATTTAGTCCTATTCTGAAATTACATCTCATTGGGAAAGTGGTATTTAGTAGAAACTTGGAAACTAATCAACTATCTTGACTGTAATTGGCATCAGCCAAGTAAGACAAAAAAAAACCAGAAGCAAGTTAACTAGGAAAGAAAACCTGGACACTCATTTATCAATAGGCAGCCAGGGTTCCCATGCCTTTTTGTTTTAATTTAGAGTGCCCAATTATTTTTTTCCAATTAAGGGGCAAGTTACCGTGGCCAATCCACCTAACCTGCACAGCTTTGGGTTGTGGGGGCGAAACCCACGCAGACACGGGGAAAATGTGCAAACTCCACACGGACAGTGACCCAGGACCGGGATTCGAACCCCAGCCTTCAGCGCCACAGTCCCAGTGCTAACCACTGCGCTACATGCCGCCCACTCCTGATCACAGTTCAGTGATGTCTGCTGCGAGGTGAACATGCGTGGATCTCAAGCAAGGAGAAATTGAGGTTGATTTTGAAAACTCCTGGTTATAATGACCAGCTAATACACCACCATGTGGACTCACTTGGCCCTTCTCACAGACTGAAGACAGACAGGTTCCTGTGGCACGACACTGCATTGTGAGTTGGCAAGTTGATAACTGAAGGCTTAGAAAAAGAGATTCACACATTTACAGCAATTAACATACTTGAGAAAGAAAAATCAAATTATTTATGCATTTGTCCCAACTATGTTTATCCTGGTCTAATTGGTATCAGACTCCCTGGTCGTGCTACCAGTGTGTATGGGCCAGACAGCTGAATAAATTGGTGCAAATTGGAAAGAGAAAAATAGAGTGAGGTGTTTGTAACCTTCTACCGAGGGGAGACAGGGGCATAGTGGCTGGGCTAGTAATCCAGAAACCCAAGGAAATGTTCTTGGTACTGACGTTCGTATCACACCATGGCAAATTTGAATTCAATAAATATTTTGAAATTAAAAGTCTAATGGTAGCCGTTGTTGTTCAAAACCTATCTGGTTGACTTCCGGTGACGGCGGGCGGGAGGCAGCCGCGCATTCGGGAACGGCATTGTCGGGGATTGACGCCCGGTCCCAGGGGCAGCGAAGGCGGTAAAGGCCAGGAGAAAGCACAGGGAAGGGATATGTCCAGCACCAGAAGAAAAAACGGCTGTGAAAACAGCTGAAAGTCCGTCGGGGAGTAGAAAGGTCACCAAGGAAAATGGAGGCTGGAGCACCAGGGGAGGCCGCATTGCTTACGGCTGAAGAAATAACTACGGTGATGGCTGCGGAATTCTAAAGGCAGTTTACAAAATACATGGAGACAATGAGGAAGGAGATGTGGAAGGTTTTGAGTGTGCTGGTGGGGGAGGCGATTTCCCCGGTGACGACGGCGGTGGCGAGCGCAGTGGCGGAGGTGCGGAAGCAAGGGGAGGCGCTGAAGGGAAGTGGAGGAGACATTATTGCAGCACGGTGATCAACTTACCTCGATGGGGAAGGAGATGCGGAAGGTGATGGAGATTAACAAGGATCTGCGAGGAAAAATGGAAAACCTGGAAAACAGATCCAGGCGATAGAATTTGAGGATTGTGAGGCTGCTCGAAGGAGTTGAAGGGCCGAGGCCAACTGAGTATTTTGCTGCAATGCTGGCGAAACTATTGGGGGAGGGGAGGATCCCTCCCGTTATGAACTGGATCAGGCTAATCGGTCGTGGAGGCCTGTACCAAAGGCGAGTGAGCCGCCAAGGGTAGTGACTCTGTGCTTCCGTAGGTACAGTGTGAAGGAGAAGGTCCTGTGCTGGGCCAAGCAGAAGTGGGTGGTGCAGTGGGCTGGAGCAGGTATACGTGTATACCAGGACTTTACGATGGAGCTGGCGAGGAGGTGGGCTGCTTTCAACCGGGTGAAGAGGGCACTGTACATTAGCATGGTGCAGTGCGGCATTGTATATCCAGCAAAGCTGAGGGTGACTTACAAGCTCAAGGACTTTGATTTTGGAACGGTGGAAGCAGCCGAGGAGTTTGCGAAGGCAGAAGGACTGTGGCAGAACTGAGAAATTGAGAAATGGCCATGTGCCTATGTAACCTCAGGACTGTATTTTATTCTTTTTTGTTTCACTGCGTGCGGGTGTATGGGTGTATGTATATATTTGGACAAGTGATGGGACTTTCACTCGAAGTGAGGACTCTATGGGTGTAGGTGGATATGCGGGGTTTGTGCGCTAAAAGGGGATTTCTGGGCTTTCCTAGGGCCGGGCAAGGGGGAAAGGGACCCGGGCGGGGGCCTCCACGCTGGCCGGTTTAAGCCGGCCAGTGAACAGGAGTGAGGTGGGGGGAAGGGCTGCGGCCATTGGAGCCTGGTAGAACAGGGTCCGAGTGGTCTAGCCAGGATGGAAAGTTGGGGGGAAGGAACTGAGGTTGGGGGAAGGTGTTTTACAAGAGGCAGTGGACGGGAGGAGTTGGGGAGGGTGGTGGGGTTTACAACTCTTGGGTATCATGTACGGCACTCGGAGATTGGATGGCGTTGAGTATGTGGGGGGGGGAGTGGACTCTTTGGTGACCATGGGCGGTCCCGAACTCCTTTTCTCTTTTTCTCCTTTGTTTATTTTGTTTCCACTGTGGGAGGGTTTGTTTTATTGGATGCATATGTTGACATGCGGGCTGTTGTTTGGGGTGGTGGGAGGACGGGATCATTGTTATTGTTAAGGGATTGATTTTGTATTTGTTACCGTTTACTGTCTGTGGGTGGGGTGGGAATTTTGGAGGGAAATGTGAAAATGGAGAATAAAAACATTTATAAAAAAAAAACAAGCCTATCTGGTTTGGCATCACGGTGACACAGTGGTTGCCATTGCTGCCTCATGGCACCGAGGTCCCAGGTTCGAATCCTGGCCCTGGACCACTATCCATGTGGAGTTTGCACATTCTCCCCATGTCTGCGTGGGTATCACCCCCACAACCCAAAAGATGTGCAGGGTGGTGGATTGGCCACGCTAAATTGCCCCTTAATTGGGAAAAGAAAATCGGGTATCCTAAATTTGAAAGAAATGCTACCGAAAAAAGACTTGGGCAGAAAGATTGGAAGACTCTGAAATACAAACAAGAACGAGTACTTGCAGGTTTAGAATTATGAGAGGAGCAAAGTGCCGTCTTTCCCGGGGTTGCTGCCTCTGGTGCTGCAAGATAAGCTTCTGTTGGAGGATGAATTAAGGGAGAGGAAAGTGTCGGATATTTACAAGGAACTGATGGAGGGTGCCTGGGTTGAGGATGTTTTTTTTAAATAAATTTAGAATGTCCGGGACGAGGATGAGCAGGTTTTTTTGGGGTGAGGACAGGTGCATTAGGTGTTCGGGGAGTCCAGCGAACCACGCCCATATGTTTTGGGCATGCCCGGCACTGGGGGAATTCTGGAAGGGGGTAGCAAGGACGGTGTCGAGGGTGGTAGGGTCCAGGGTCAAGCCAGGCTGGGGACTCGCGATATTTGGGGTTGGGGTGGAGCCGGGAGTGCAGGAGGCGAAAGAGGCCGGTGTTTTGGCCTTTGCGTCCCTAGTAGCCCGGCGGAGGATCTTGTTGCAATGAAAAGATGCGAGGCCCCCAAGTGTGGAGACCTGGATCAATGACATGGCGGGATTCATTAAACTGGAGAAGGTCAAATTCGCCCTGAGGGGGTCGGTACAAAGGTTCTTTAGGCGGTGGCAGCCTTTCCTCGACTTTCTGGCTCAACGATAGGGAACTAGGTCAGCAGCAGCAGCAACCCGGGGGGGGGGGGGGGGGGGGGGAAGGGGGGGGGGGGTTTCAGGGGGCATTGTTTATGTTAATTTATTTATTGTTAATTTATTTTGTTGTTTATTGGGTTGGGGGGGGGGGGGGGGTTTCGTTATATGCGTTGTTACGGGTGCCGGGGATGTTTATTATTGTTATTATTATTATTGTTCTGTTGTTATACATTTTTCAAAAATTTCAATAAAAAGTATTTTTTTTTAAATAAAAATAAATTTAGAGTACCCAATTATTTTTTTCCAATTAAGGAGCATTTTATTGTGGCCAATCTACTTATCCTGCACATCTTTGGGTTGTAGGAGTGGAACCGATGAAGACATGGGAGAATGTGCAAACTCCACACAGACAGTGACCCGGGGCCAGGATCTAACCCGGGTTCTTGGCGCTGTGAGGCAGCAATGCTAACCACTGCACCACCGTGCTGCCCTTCGGGCGGAGGATGTTAAGCACAAATGGGAGGAGGAGCTGTGAAAGCAGCTGGGGCTGAGACATGGGCTGAGCTTTGTGGAGGGTGAATGTGTCCTCATCCAGTTTAAAGTGCTCTTTTATCCTGTGCCACTTTCCTCGTTTATCCTTGTGTCTCTGCCACTCTTTGTGTTCTTTTATCCTGTGCCTCCTCTGTTCTCCATGCACCCTTTTACTCTGGGTCACCATTTAAAATCCCATCTGAGAGATGGCACCTCCGGCAGCGTAGTCATCACTCAGTACAGCACCAAGTGTCAACCTAGGTTATTTGGCTCATGTCCTGGTGTCCGATTAATACCTACTGCCTCAGATTAAGAGTGCTATCGTGGGCCTTGTGGAAGTGGAGGAGAGGGGTTGATTAATTCTTCGATGGGGTGCTTCCATTATCTTCGTAACAATTGTTGGAACCAACATCACATTCACCACAACAATGTAGATAGTATAACAAGAACACTCATGAGATGAAGAGCGGAAACGAGGATCAGTGTTTACTGTATGTGAGTAATTTTGTTATTGAGTAATAGTATAAACCAGGTGATAGAGTAATGGGCAAATGAATCAATATTGTTTTACACTATCCCCAGGTCAAAATTACCCCCTCTACGTGTAGCTATAATAATGATTTTCAAATGAGATATTTGACAAGAAAGGGCCATAAATCATTTCTATTCTACTTTGAAAAAAAAACATTTATGTACAATTTATTAATTGGTTTCTTCTTCTATGTGACTACCAATCATTTTGATATATCTCTTGCATTATTATTGATGTTAATTATGATAACCTTATACTATAATGTGGCACCAGAGCAAAGCAAAGTTGGCGTAGAAGAAAATACTCTGTTTTAAGACTGATATTTTTAAATTCCCCCCCCCTCTGAAAGTGGTAATTCAGGCTGGAGCCATAGCCCCACAGGGGATGTCAGCCCTCCAGTACTTAATCCAAGTAGCAATTTTTTATGTTGGGAGCCTAAATATTGAATCTATTCAACCATGCAAGGATAGTGGGGAGATTATTAGAAATGCACTACTAGCTGCCCAATGCTCATTCATTTTCAGCCACAAATGATCAGATAGTAATCCGTCGCTGTATCCCTGACTGATTTGCTCTCTATCTAAACCAGACACCTGGTGATTAATTGTAATGACCCTCTTCAATTAGTGCATCTTAGCAAACCTAGCACAAGACACAACCTTCTGAGTTCTGTGCTGGGCACTTACCCGACTAATAATTATATGCAGAAAATCATCGGACCTCCGACACAACGTGAAAAGCACGTCGTAATAATAATAATAATAGCTTATTGCCACAAGTAGGCTTCCATGAAGTTACTGTTAAAAGCCCCTAGTCGCCACATTCTGCGCCTGTTCGGGGAGGCCGGTACGGGAATTGAACCCGCGCTGCTGGCCTTGTTCTGCATTACAAGCCAGCTGTTTAGCCCACTGTGCGATAAGTCAAAACGCTGAAAGTCTGAACCAGTTTTCCCACATACCAATGGGGATTGGTTCCTGAACCAAGGCTAGAAATCACTCATGGGGCGCCTGGCAATGTTAAATGCTCTCAACCCTTGCCCTGTCAAGGCTTTAGTGAGACTCTTGACTGTTGCTGCCTGCATGACTTAGCAGAAGGTTCTCGGTTAGCTTGGGGATATAAAAGTGGAGGGGGGGGGAGGAAGGTGGGGAAACCACAAAGGAGGAGGGAGCTTTCTCTGAAAATAAAAGCTGAAGCCCAAGTGAGTGCGGGGGGCGGGGAGGAGGGGGGACTATAGACCGATCCAAAGGATGGCAAAATGTATATAAGGTCAATTAAATGGAAGACAAAATAAATCTCTCTGTACAATAAAGTAAATTAACGCCGGTAAGAAAAATGTGATGTGTATATATATAATTGTTTATAAATATGAGAAATGCCAATAAAAAGATTTTTTAAAAAAAGGTTTGGGGTTATAATGAAGCCATCGATCACTGTTGGTTCTCTATTTAACCTTGAACTTTTGTGAATCTGAACAATTATTAAATGCAACATAGCGTATAAATTAATTAAAAACACGGCAGTTGTGCCAAAGAAATTAACAGAATAAAACACTTATTTCCAAACTAATAAAGAAGGTTCACCCTGTCCAGTTAAACAGATCAGCAGTACAGAACGCCAATGCACGTGTACGAACCTGCTGGAGTGGCGTTGCAAAGTCAAAGCCGCCATTGCAAAGTTGAAATGGGCTGTCAATTTATGAACATTGTAAGTGCCGGTTGTTGTAACTCGAATGTCATAAAGTCAAGGACTGCCTGTAGATGTTAAGGTCTTCTGTCCTAGAAGTGAAATACAGCTTTATTGCAGACATGTGTAATGTTCCATTAATATTTGCACATATGTAAAGAAAGTATAATCTTTAAGAAGTTGGAGCATGAGTATAAATGCAACCAGATCAATAAATCAGGCAGGCAAACTTTAAACGACTACTATTTACAGAAAGTGTTTTTTTATTTGGAAGTCACAAACCTTTAAGTGTCTAAAGTTATGATCAAATGTCTGGTAATTACTATTCAATGAGACAAATGCTAAATTTGAATTTACCTACGCACATACCACACAAATTGGAGGTAAGACCAGTGACGACTCACTAATCATTCGTAAAGAATTATTGCACCAAAACACCCAATCAATTAAAATAGTTTCAGCAATAGTGCCTTAGGATGCTGATGCTAAGAACGGCCCATTTTTATTATGTGTTGACTGCATAACACCGGAAGAATAGAAAAACAACAGCACACGTACAAGTGAGCACATGGACCACTGTTTATGCAACTCTGTGCTTCCCCGATGACTGGCAGAAGGCCCTCAAGGTCAATGAGTTATAATCTGCATTTCCACCTGAGTTAGGATGAAGCAGGCAACATTCTAGCAGCTAGAAAGGACAGCAGCCTCTTCTGTGGGGGTGGCAATGTCTGCACAAGTAGTAGCAATAAGCTCTTCTCTTTAGTTGTTTCATGGAACTACAATAGAGGGCGAAATTCTCCGACCCCCAGCAGGGTCGGAGAATCGCCTGGGGCCTCCGAAAATCCCGCCCCCGCAGTGGCAGAGATTCTCCGCCACCCGGGAAGTGGCAGCGGCGGAATCTCGCCACTCGGATCGGTGAGGCCCCTGCAGCGATTCTCCGGCCCAGATGGGCTGAAGTCCTGCCGCTGGGAGGCCCCTCCCGCCGCCGAGGTTTGAACCACCTCTGGAACGGCGGCATCAGCGGCGCGAGCGGGCCCCGGGGTCCTGGGGGGGGGGCGGGGGGCGATCGAACCCCGGGGGGTGCCCCCACGGTGGCCTGGCCCGTGATCGGGGCCCTCCGGGCCAGTGCCCTGGGTGCACTATTTTCCTCTGCGTCCGCCACGGCCTCCGCCATGGCGGAAGCGGAAGAGAAACCCACATCGCGCATGCGCCGGCAGTGACGTCAGGGGCCAGCTGCCGCTGACGTCACTGTCGGCGCATGCGCTGACCGGCGAAAGCCTTTCGGCCAGCCCCGCTGCCGGGGGCGCCGGTTTTTTGCGCCAGTCTTCTGGTGCAAACCGCTCCGGCGTGGGGCTGGCCCCCAAAGGTGGGGAGAATTCCCCACCTATGGGGAGGCGCGACCTCTGACTGGTTGGCGCTACTCCCCTACGCCGGCACCCTCCGTCACGCCGGGTAGGGGAGAATGTCGCCCCGAGAGAGCAAACCTGCCTTATTTACACAGTAAGAAGTCTTACAACACCAAGTTAAAATCCAACAGGTTTATTTGGAATCACTAGTTTTCGGAGCACAGCTCCTTCATCAGGTGAGTGAAGAGGTGGGTGACACAAGTGATGAGCCATCAATTGCACGAGAGACGAGTTGCTATACAAAAGTTAGGCTTTATTAAGCTAGAACTTAGCCCTGCGGTTGTCTACAATAAAATGGACGACCGCCGGGCGCTCCGGCTATTTATACCTCGGTAAGGAGGCGTGGTTAACTCAGCCTCTCGACCAATCGGAGAGCTGTCACATGACTGGTCTCAACCAATCGGTCGAGAGGCACATGACTGCCAGGGCCAATGGTAAGCCGGTGTTTTGCACCAATGGCAGACAGCTATACAAATCATATCACCACAACAAGCACAGCATATACAGACAAAGTCAGTAATGTAAGATGTTACTTTGAATGCAAGTCTGTGCAGGTAATGAAGTCTTTACAGGTCCAGACTTTGCGACTGAAGAGAGGGATAATCACAGTTTAAAGAGGTGTGAATTGTCTCAAGCCAGGACAGTTGGTACACATCATTATTTACATAGGGGATGGGACTAGCGTTGGCAAAAATGAAAGAAAGACAAACTATGACTAGTTGAAAGTGCCAAATCTGCATTATTGACAAGTGGGATGTGCAAAGTGACAATTATGCAAGGATGCCTCATGGTTGATTCAGTTTACCTAGTTAGTAGCTGACCTATCAAAATCAATTGAATGGACGAGCTAAAATCAGCCATATTGCTTTCCTCATTTGCGCTGACCTCGTGAGAGCCCGACATGGAAGGTACAATCTGTATTTACATGCACAGTAGTCCCTTTGCTGAAGGGTCACTAGGTGCTTGTGGACCTACAGCTGAGCAATGAGCCAACACATTGAAGAAAGAAAAGGAGGGACAAAAACTAGCAAAGTTACAAATAGCAGCTGGATATGAGCAGTTAATTGTTTTTGTGACTAACAATCTGCAGAACATTCCCCAGTGTTAGTTCAACAATGTCACAAGCATGTTACTGCTCTAAACAAATAGGCAAATAAGTGAAATTTGTAGTATACGTTCAGAGGAGATTTGCCATATATGGCAATTTCAAAGATCTTATTTACACAAAGCATGGGCGAATCTACTTAAGGAAGTTGTATCATATGGGGTGCAAAATGTCCAAAACTCATAAATATGAGATAGTCACTGACAAATCCAATAGGGAATTCAGGAGACACGTCTTCACTGAGAGAGTGGATAGAATGTGGAACATGCTATAGAAAGTGAGGGCAGCACAGTGGCGCACTGGTTAGCACTGCTGCCTCACAGTGCAGAGGTCCCTTCTTCGATCTCGGCCCTGGGTCACTGTCCATGTGGAGTATGCGCATTCTCCCCGTATCTGTGTGGGTCTCATCCCCACAACCCAAAGATGTGCAGGGTAGGTAGGATTGGCCACGCTAAATTGCCCCTTAATTGAAAAAATATAATTGGGTACCCTAAATGTTTTATTTTTTTTTCATCAAAGAGCAAGGAATAGAAGGATGAGAGGAGGTTCATGTGGAACACAAACACTACCATGGTCCAGTTGGGTGGAATGGCCTTTCTGTGCTCTAAATGCAATGTATGTAAGAGGCAACATTCAATTTTTTGTTTCCACAAAATGCAACAGATCCAAAATTGAAATCAACCCGTGAATGTTCTCCGTTATCCCAAGTGCCTTTCAACACATCACATCAAAGATGCACTGATTGCTGTATACTGGAGCCAGTTTCTGCAACACTTGTGTTTGAAAGCTGCAGATGGCCAGTGGTATGCATGAATAATTCACCAAATATCAAGGCAAAGGATTTACAAATGCCACTGCGGTTTGTAGATCTCGTTTTCACTCCTATATTTAGCTGTTTGCCGAGTGAAACACATGCTACAGTTGTTGCTGTAAGTGCAGAAAGTATGGAATCTATGTTATTATGGTCCGACCATGTGCTGTTTTAGTTGGAAAGAAACTGATATCATTTAGTAAGGAATAATTGTGAATATCTGAATTCTTTATCTTTTAACACCTGTTGAATTGTTCTTGTGCCTCACTCATATCTGCTGTCAAGATGTCGCTGGTAATATTGCTTCCCTGACGGCCCAGCAGATAAATGGACCTCCGTATTGAACCACAAAGACCCAGAAATCTTGGGATTGACCCCTGGTCTGTGCTGAGTTAACTGATTTGGGTTGGGTTGCAACACTTTGGAGGGCGCGGCTGCGTTGCCAGCACTCTTGACCTGAATCAGAAGATTATGGATTCAGATTTCTCCTTCAGGACTTGAACACAACAATCTAGAGCAGGAGTTGGCAACTTTTTTCACCTGAAGAGTCTTCTTTTTTTTTTTAAATTGCCTAAATGAAAAGCTATAGAGATCACGTGATGTGAGCGAGGCTGTAGGTGCTTTTTCGCGAAACCTGCTCTGCCCTTTTATAACCCTTCATTTCATCCTGGTGCACGTTCCCTATTTACCTTTTATTGGGCTACATGGCTTGTGCTTTGTCCTTGCAAGTTTCTAAATTGGTATTTTTGTGAGAAAGAGCCGAAATAAAATGCTAAAATCCTCACTTTGAGGGGAGGCACTGGCATAGTGGCACTGGAGTAATAATCCAGAGACCCAGTGAGTAACATTGCTGCCTCACGGCGCCGAGGTCCCAGGTTCGATCCCGGCTCTGGATCACTGTCCGTGTGGAGTTTGCACATTCTCCCCGTGTCTGCGTGGGTTTCGCCCCCACAACCCAAAGATGTGCAGGTTAGGTGGATTGGTCACGTTAAATTGCCCCTTAATTGAAAAAATGAATTGGGTACTCTAAATTTATTTTAAAAAGGAATGCGGAAGCAGACCTCTGGTCCCACGGAGACTCGCCAGGCCCGTTTCCTCTTCTGTTAGCGCACCACGCCTCACGCCACTACCGGGGTAGCACCTTCAGAGTTGTTAATTGGCTGGCGGCCGCACACATGGTTGAGCCTCGGCCTGCATGCCATTGGAGAGAAGGTCTGCGACCAGCAGGAACAGTCAAAGCGCATCAATCCAGGCCCGCGAAGGAATTCTCTGCTCTGACAAATAATCATAGAATCATAGAATTTACGGTACAGAAGGAGGCCATTCAGCCCATCGAGTTTGCACCTCCCCTTGGAAAGAGCACTCTACTTAAGCCCACACCTCCACCCTATCCCTGTAACCACACCCAACCTTTTTTGGACACCAAGGGGCAATTTATCATGGCCAATCCACCTGACCTGCACATCTTTGGACATGGGACGAAACCGGAGCACCCGGAGGAAACCCACGCACACATGGGGAGAACGTGCAGACTCCGCACAGACAGTGACCCAAGCCGGGAATCGAACCTGGGACTCTGGAGCTGTGAAACCACTGTGCTACCGTGCTCCCCCATCCTGACTCGAAACATTAGCTCCCTTTCCTCTCCACAGAGACTGTCAGACCTGCTGAGATTGTCCAGTATTTTCTGATGTTGCATGGTGGCAGCGATGGCGCCTTGTGCTTTGATCGCTGGAATCCTGGAGAGTAATCGTTGATGCTGCTTTATTCTTTGCCTTCTTGTGCAACATTAAAGATGCCTTTATCCTGTAACTTACTCTGCGGTTCTTCTATAATCCCAAACATTACTCCCTGTTGATCATGTTGTCCATTGTTTGTTGTTGTCTTTTTTGCTGTAGGGGAGTGTGAAATGTGAGCATGATGGACTGTGTCATTGATTATCCTGTTCTAGCAAAATCATATTGAGTCAATTATGGGAACAGTTTTGCTCCTTCTGGTTATGAAGAACCAGAGCCAGGGCTGGGTGGATAGGGTTGGGAGGGTTAGTTTAGTCTTCACAAAGATTGAGGATAGCCCCCCCCCCCCCCCCCCCCCCCCAACACACACATACATGCACACACTCCCAGTTAGAGCTAATCTGTTTCAGATTTTTCTTTTGGATTTAAATTTTTTAAAATGTTGTTTCAATTTAAGAATCTGTGTTTTTATCCTTTGTTGGCCTGGCCAAAGTTATTATCATGGAGAGGACTGGGTTCCTTCTGAATCATCTATAAAGTTGAGTTTTTCTTTTCCTCTACTTGGCTGTCTCTCTTTACCCCGTCCCTTGAGGTATCAGAATGTGATGCTTAGTTTTGGTGCATGTTGAGAGACCGTAATTGTGGTTGGTTTGCAGAGGGAGGAGGTTTCTCTGGGTATCCTTTCTGCGAGGGTGGTAGCCTGCAGCTAGTCTGGGCGTCCCTTCCTTTGCTTTTTTCCCTTCTCTTTGCCCAGGTGAACGTTACGTTGGTTCTTATCCTGATCTGGTTCAGGGAGGGTTTTCCTGGTTGTGCCTGGGAGGAGGGAATCGGTTCTCCCTCCTAATTGTTGGATGTCTTGATGGTTCTTCTTCTTCTTGGGCTGGGGCTGGAGTAATTATTCTCTATCTATTTGCGTGTGTGGGGACAGGGCGCTGGCCTGGATGGGGTTTGAAAGGTACGGGCTCGACGGAGGTGAAGCTTTTTCGGATGCACTGGAGGTTCTGGGGTATAGTTTCTTGTATATTGGATGGTGCTGGGTCAGACCCAGTGATAAGGCTATTATCCTGTTACCCCTGAGGATTGGGATGTCCCTCTTTGAGGGTGCTTGCGGAGGCTGGGTTTTGCTTCTTTGGTATACAGGGGCTTGTGGATGGGCTGAGTTTGGTGCCCTGGTGGATATTTTGTTACCCCTCTTTGTTGGTGAGTGGCCTGTACTCCGCTTCATTGGTGGGTACTGGGTGGCAGCCAGGGAAGTATGGGTCTGGGATTGGTCCTGATCCTTTGTTGTCAGATGGGTTAGTTTTGGTTGTGTTCGTTCTTCCTTCCTCCTTTTCTCTTTTGGGAAGCTCTGAAGGTTAGTTATTTGGTGATTTTGTTCTGGTAGTTTAAGCTCTTCTTTTCTCCCTTTTCTCCCTGAGGAGGCCCTGAAAGCTTGATCGTAATCCCAACATGTTGTTGTTGCCGGTCCTCTCTTTATATTGTGTGGATTGATTTTAGCTCTGCACTGGGCCAGTATTGGGGTTTAGTTACGTTGTGTGGTATTTATGTAACTCCCCTTAAAACTGGGTGGGTAGGGGCGGCATGTGGCGCAGTGGATAGCACTGGGACTGCGGCGCTGAGGACCCGGGTTCGAATCCCGGCCCTGGGTCACTGTCAGTGTGGAGTTTGCACATTCTCCCCATGTCTGCGTGGGTTTCACCCCACAACTCAAAGATGTGCAGGTTAGGTGGATTGGCCATGCTAAATTGCCCCTTAATTGGAAAAAAAATAATTGGGTACTCTAAACTTATGAAAAAACAACTGGGTGGATACGATGAATCCATTCTTGGCTCCCACATGGGTGCAGATCAGACTGATATCCGGATAAAGGGGGGGGGGGGGTCGTTGGCGCTGCTGGAGTTGAGGTGAATGTACGTTGGTGCGCTCCCCAATCATGGCACGGGAAGTTTATCCTGATTTCTCGTGAAGATTGCAGGCTTGTACGGCGTTGGAGGGTTTGCACAGTTTTGTCATGTTTTCATGATCTTATCCTGTTTCTCCCTCGGTCTCTGGTGGGGCTATATGAGTATCTAGTTTTGTCTAATGATTGTATTGAGCTGGACGGCATGGTGATGCACTGTTTAGCGCTGCTGCCTCACGGTGCCGAGGACCTGGGTTCCCGGCCCCAGGTCACTGTCCGTGTGGAGTTTGCACATGTCCTGTGTGGATCTCACCCCCACAACCCAAAGATGTGCAGGGCAGGTGGATTGGCCACGCTAAATTGCCCCTTAATTGGCAAAAAAAAAATAATTGGGCACTTTAAATTATAAAAAGAAATAAATGATAAACGAGCTGGTGGTGATGTTCTCCTATTCCATTCTGTACTCATGTGTATTGAGCCGTTTGTTCTCCCTGTTTATGGAAATGTATGATTTTGTAACTTTGTTGCTTTATTCTCTAAAGTGTAACCTCAATAAATACTTATGTAAAAAATAGAAACTATTGGCAGCCACAAGATGGAAAAAAGTAAAGAATGAAATAAAGATATAAGCATAACAAAAGAGGAAATAATAATTTATTGAGAATTTAAATAATATTTTGTACTTATTTAATGCTGTAAAAGGTTATTTGTTTTAACTTGTCTAATGCTTATAAGAATGGTTACAGTTACCATTGAATTCCATGTAATTTCAATCTAGGTTGGGCAAAAATCCAGTTTCTGCGTCCCAGGAATAGGTAAAACTTATTTTTGTTTTCAAAGTTGACTGTTGATGCTTGCTTCTTCTTGGGGTCCCTCTCCAAAGGCAGGTCTAACCCACAGCACCACGATCTCCACCACAGATCAGACAAACGAGCATGTTCACACTTTTCATAGAATTTAGGAGGCCATTCGGCCCATCGAGTCTGCACCGGCTCTTGGAAAGAGCACCCTACCCAAGGTCAACACCTCCACCCTATCCCATAACCCAATAACCCCACCCAACACTAAGGGCAATTTTGGACACTAAAGGCACTTTATCATGGCCAATCCACCTAACCTGCACATCTTTGGACTGTGGGAGGAAACCGGAGCACCCGGAGGAAACCCACACACACACGGGGAGGATGTGCAGACTCCGCACAGACAGTGACCCAAGCCGGAATCGAACCTGGGACCTTGGAGCTGTGAAGCAATTGTGCTATCCACAACGCTACCGTGCTGCCCTAACTTCATCCGAGCCAGAATGACTTTGCTGGGTATATTTGAACATGTTGAATTTTAAAATTAATTAATGTATTCAGTTAGCGAAAGGTGTTATGGGCTGGAATGTATGCTCTGCTGGCAGGTTTGAATGCGGGGCATGTAAAATCCAGCGTTGGTGGAGCCGGCGGGGCGGGGGCTGGGGTGGGCGGGGGGGGAAGGGGGGGGTGGGGGGGACTGGTGGGCAAGGAAATCATTGGTGACCCGCCCATCCTTGGGCCAATCGAGGCCATTAAGGATGAGACCACACTATGAGGGAGTGATGTCAGTCAAGGGGAGACCTCCTTTGTGGCTCCACTGGGCCCAGCGGAAGCAACCTCCTCAAGCATCAGCCCCTTTTAACCCTCTCCCCACCTGCCTCTTAAACCTGCCCCCAGGACACTCGCTGAGACCTCCTGACCCCAGATTTAGCGGAATTTCTCAGTGTGTTGGGGCTGCTAATAATAGAGCCCAGCACTGGACCCTAACTAAAACTATGGGAGAGATGGCCTTATCCTCCCGAAATAACCTAACAGGGGTCTGTAGCTACTATGAAATGCCATCATTAACATATTAATGGAACGTCTTCACTCCAAAGAGTAAGGCTGGACCTTTTTTGATTTGAGAGGGTTCAATTCCCAGCTTGGGTCACTGCGGAGTCTGAACGTTCTCCCCGTGACTGCGTGGGTTTCCTCCGGGTGCTCTGATTTCCTCCGAAACATGTGCTTATTAGGCGGATTGGACATTCTGAATTCTCCCTCTGTGTACCTGAACAGGCGCCGGAGTGTGGCGACTGGGGGATTTTCACAGTAAGTTCATTGCAGTGTTAATGTACGCCTACATATGACCCTAATAAAGATTATTGTTACTGTTTTCATTTACAGAACCCAATTCTTTTTTTTTTCAATTAAGGGGCAATTTATTGTGGCCAATTCACCTAATCTGCACATCTTTGGGTTGTGGGGATGAAAACAATTCAGACATGGGGAGAATGTGCAAACTCCACAAGTCCAGTGACCCAGGGCCGGGTTTGAACCCGGGTCCTCGGCGCTATGATCATGAAGATTATTATTGAGTAAGTTTGTTCAGCATCAACCAGAATCCTCAAGGCATAAGCGATAGGTCTGACTGCACCATCTTCCATCTAATGCGATAAAACCACTCCGATTCTGTTAGTAGATGCGTCGCAGATAAGTATGATCTCTTTTGGAGGTCAAAATTAACAAAGAGACTGGATGACTGCAAAACTAGTTTAACCTGTTGAAAGGCTTCTTTCTGTTGTTCTCTCCAATAGCACCTCTGGCACTTTTTGAATGGTGTGTGGAAAGATTAGGAATAAATCTTCTGTAATAATTCACCATTCCTATAAAGGATTTCAATTCTGATACATTTTTGGGGGCCGTGCTTCCTTAATTTTTTTTATCTTCTCCTCCGTAGGGTGCAACCCCAACTAAGTCACTTCATGAGCCTGGAATGTACTTTTCCCTTTTTAGCCTTCTTAAATCTTTTTTAAACTTATATTTGCGAGGTACTCCTCTTTGGAAATTCTATAATCTGTATATCATCCAGATAGGCAACCACCTTAGGTAGGTCCTGTCGTAAGCTTTCCATCATGTGCTGGAAAATCGCACACACCGATGAGACAGCGAAAGACAGCCGGGTATACCTGTACCAGTATCTGTGTGTATTTATCGTGACAAGCTCTCTTTATGCCTTGGCTAATTCTAATTGCTGGTATGCATGACTCATATTAAGTTTAGTGTAAGGTAAACCTCTTGTTAATTTAGCATTTAAATCTTCAATTCTTCGTATTGGGTATCAGTCCAATTTTGCTGCCTTATTCTCGGTTAATTTATAATTCTCATGTGTCCTATTGGCACTATCTGGCTTAACCACAGGCACGCTGGGAGACGCCCACTCCAAAAACAGTACAGGCTTGATGATGCATAATTCTTCTAGCCACTTCAGTTCAGCCTCAACCTTCTTACGTCAGGCATAGGAGACGAAGTGCAGCACGGTGGCACAGTGTTAGCACTGCTGCCTTATGGCGGCAAGGTCCCAGGTTCGATCCTGGCTCTGGGTCACTGTCCGTGTGGAGTTTGCACATTCTCCCAGTGTTTGCGTGGGTCTTTACTCAGAGAGTAGTGGGGGCATGGAATGCACTGCCTGTGGAAGTAGTTGAGTCGGAAACATTAGGGACCTTCAAGGAAAGGAAAGCAAGATGATGGGGCAGCAGGGTAGCATGGTGGTTAGCATAAATGCTTCACAGCTCCAGGGTCCCAGGTTCGATTCCCGGCTGGGTCACTGTCTGTGTGGAGTCTGCACGTCCTCCCCCTGTGTGCGTGGGTTTCCTCCGGGTGCTCCGGTTTCCTCCCACAGTCCAAAGATGTGCGGGTTAGGTGAATTGGCCATGCTAAATTGCCCGTAGTGTCCTAATAAAAGTAAGGTTAAGGGGGGGGTTGTTGGGTTACGGTTATAGGGTGGATACGTGGGTTTGAGTAGGGTGATCATGGCTCGGCACAACATTGAGGGCCGAAGGGCCTGTTCTGTGCTGTACTGTTCTATGTTCTATGTTCAAGCAGCTATTGGATAGGTACATGGATTACGGTAGAATAATGGAATGTAGATTAATTTGTTCTTAAGGGCAGCACGGTAGCATTGTGGATAGCACAATTGCTTCACAGCTCCAGGGTCCCAGGTTTGAATCCGGCTTGGGTCACTGTCTGAGCGGAGTCTGCACATCCTCCCTGTGTGTGTGTGGGTTTCCTCCGGGTGCTCCGGTTTCCTCCCACAGTCCAAAGATGTGCAGGTTAGGTGGATTGGCCATGATAAATTGCCCTTAGTGTCCAAAATTGCCCTTAGTGTTGGATGGGGTTACTGGGTTATGGGGATAAGGTGGAGGTGTTAACCTTGGGTAGGGTGCTCTTTCCAAGAGTCGGTGCAGACTCGATGGGCCGAATGGCCTCCTTCTGCACTGTAAATTCTATGATAATTCTATGATAATCTATGAAACCCAAAAATGTGCAGGGTAGATGGATTGGCCACACTAAATTGCCCCTTAATTGGAAAAAAATGATTGGATACTCTAAATTTATTTTTGAAAAAGGCAGAAGAGACGAGTCGGGCTCTGTAAAACTTGGCCATGTTCTCAGGATCCATGTAAATCTTTGTATTTAGGCCCTCTATCTTGCCTAATTCATCTTGGAATGCCTCTGGGTTTTTTTTTAAGATGTCATAAAAATCTCCTCCTTTAAGTTCGAAGATTTCTAGCCAGTATAATGTAATTTGGCAAAGCCAATCTCTACTCATCAGACTTGGCCCTTAGCCACCCACTACACTTCGAGCAATTTGAGCTGACTGGTGCCAACAGATTACGGACGTTATGGTTGTTTCTAAGATCCTCAAAGCTTCCCCAGTGTATGTGGCAAGCCTGGCCGTCTTGCTTCTTAACTTGAGGGGCTGGACCTCACCTTGTTTTTCCACCTACAACTGTCGGGAGGCACTCCATTCTGAATGGCTGACTGTTTACCATCAACACATCGTAATTGGGGCCGTCTTGTCCACCTTAATTTTGTTTAACCTGCATACTTCAGACCCGTTTTCAGTATTAGTCTCAACAGAATACTGAAGTCGGAATTTTTTTTTTGTTGACCCCGGTTGGTTCTGCTTAACCTTGTACTTTCTCCTAATGTGCCCCCTCCTACTGTGGGCATAAATACAGCCTCCCTGAATTTATTCCTCTCCTGGGGGTGATCTCCCCCACACCGGGAGCATTCTTCATTAATCCTGGTCTGTGGACCAAATTCCTTATAACTCTGCACTCCCTTTTTCTCCGAGTCCCGCTGCTAATTACTTGCTGCACCTTCACCCCTGGCGCCACAGCTATCAGCGGCTTCCTGCCAAACTTGGTGGACCTTGCCCTGTTGCACACTTTGCAGTTCCATTTCCCCCCTTTCGGCACTTTCCATGAGCTGAACGAATCTGATGAGTTTTTTACGGTAACCTCTGCCTCAGCTAGTAATTTCCTTTGTATAGTCATATCATTAACACCACAGACTAGCCCGTCTCTTTTCTCTCTTCATGTCATTGAGTGCAGGCCCAATCTCGCATTTTTCAGCCATTTGTTTTAGGCGAGCCACAAACTCCGCTATCATCTGCCCTGGGGCTGCTGTTGTTGAATTAAATTTGTATCCGTGTTATTACTAAGTGCTTTGGGCGAAAATCTTCCTTGACTAATTCCACAAGCTCCTCTAAAGGTTTGTAGTCGAGGGCTTCTGGAGAAGTCAGATTCTTTATCAGGTTATAGGTCGGAGCTAGCAGGCAGTGAATAGAATTACCTGTTGCTTCTATTCCCAACCTCCCCCCTCCAATTTCATTGGCCATAAAGATATAGCAAATGCATTTGACATATGCACCCACTGCTCCTTGTTAATAATATTTGCTTATTATCACAAGTAGCCTTCAATGAAGTTACTGTGAAAAATCCCTACTCACCACATTCTGGCGCCTGTTCGGGGAGGCCGGTACAGGAATTGAACCCACTGCCTCGTTCTGTATTACAAGCCAGTTATTTAGCCCACTATGCTAAACCAGCCCCTTATGATCAAATGGCTCAAGTTTCCTAAAAAGGGACACTTACAGACTGCAGAACAACTTTTCTTCAAAGATAAAAGGTTTCCACATGAGGTTTTTGTAGCAGTAGGAAAGGCACTCCGATTGATCCTCATCACCAAATGTAATATCTTGAATGACTAGCGAGTAGATTAACGAATAAATGGTTTACCAGCGTGAATAACTATTTACGGAGAGTGAGATAACTGTACTCCACGACTCCAAACTTCAAATCTGCCAGGGAAAACCTAGACTCAGTCCCAGGATTTGCATGCTCCTGCTCGATGGGCCGAATGGGTCTCATGATCCTCTGAGAATACGGCCCTTAAAGGGGCACGTTACCACATTTACCATCAGGGGTTTAGAGATTTGGATAATACAAAAATAGGGTGGATAATCACTAGCTTCCATTCTTGTTCCAGTTCTACAGTGCCGGCTTCGTCCTTCTGGTCACAAGGGCAACCAAAACAAAACAGAATCCAGACAAATAAAAGCTAAAATCTATGGTTGCTGGAGACTGAAATCAATGCAGAACATGGTGGAGAAACTCAGCAGGTCTGTGGAGAGAGTTAACTATTTGAATCGAATACTCTTCTTTGGAACAGAAGCAGAGTCATATTCGACTCAAAACATTAACTCTTTCCCTCCCTACAGATGCTGCCAGACCTGCTGAGATTTTCCAGCACTTCCTGTTTTTATTTCGGAATCCAGCCAAACTGGGAGGATAATTAAAAAACAGGAAAAATTTCTTAGGGCGGGATTTTGCTATTTTTCTGGCAAATTGTCATCTTGGGCGGGAAAAACAAAGGGTAGCCCCTGCGGTGCTGGGTTTTCCCGTCGTGTTTCCCAAAGTGTTTTTAAACACTTTGCCAAAAAAAATGAAAGGGCGGGTCCCACGTAGTCAGAGTTTGCCCCACCAGCAACTTTGGCTTTTAGGGTCCCCTGGGGTAACAAAAAACTGAAACCCCCCCCCCGCCCCGCACCACGCAACCATCCACAAACCATCGGAAATGTATGAATTTTGTCTGGTTAGATAATTAGCCATGGTCCACGGGCGTCACTGTTTAAAGATAAGGGGACACTCATTTAAAGCTGATATAAGGAGAATTATTTCTCTCAGAGAATTTGGAACTTTTCCTCAGAAGGCGGTGGAAGCAGAATCTTTGAATATTTTTAAGGCAGAGCTAGAGAGATTCTTGATGAACAAGAAAAGTTATCAGGGAAAGGCAGGAATGTTTTTTTAAAAGATAATTTATTGAAGGTATATCCAGAAAATATAAGAACAGGAACTGTCAAAAAAAACCCCGAATAATCCAGATGGAGCTGGCCGATAGCTTTAAGTTCCTGGGGGTCACCAACACCAACAGACTGTCCTGGTCCACTCAACAGTCAAGAAAACCCAACAACGTCTCTGCTTCTTACGGAAGCTAAAGATATTCAGCATGTCTGCATCAACTCTCGCAAACTTCTGCAGATGTGCCATAGAGAGCATCCTATCCGGCTGCATCGCAGCTTGGTATGGATACTGCTCAGCCCAAGATCACAAGAAACTGCAGAGTGTGGTGAACTCAGCCCAACGCATCACACAAGCTTGCCACCTGCACATTGATTCTGTCTACACCTCCCACTGCCTCAGGAAGGCAGACAGCATTATCAGAGACCCCTCCCACCCAGGCTTTACCTTCTTCCAGACCCTTCCATCAGGCAGATAGTGCAGAAGTCTGAGCACCCGCACATCCAGACATAGGAACAGCTTCTTCCCCACAGCTACAACACTCCTGAACGACTCTCCCTCGGACTGATCTGTTCCCTGTAAGAACACTATTCACGACGCCCTATGCTGCTCTTGTTTGGCCCTCGTTTCGCACTGTAACCAATCACTATTTGTCGATGTACCATTTGTCAATGTACTCTGTCGATTACTGTGTACGTTCCCTTGGCCGCAGAAAAATACTTTTCACTGTACTTCGGTACACGTGAGAATAAATATCAATCACAGGCAACACCAGAGTATAATGGACATACTTGAAGGCACCTGGCGTGTGATGCACTAACATTTTTAGGCAAGACTTTAGGCAAAGAATCAGAGGTTCTTCGCATTTCCCATGAGATAGAGAGGAGGAGGGGTTGAGGAACCATTTGGTGCGGAGGGGCACGCTTCTAATTTCATGCCTGGCCAATCGAGTCTGCTTGAATTACTATAATTAATCCACTGTTGTTGTAACTTACCTTTAAAAATGTAGGTTTTTTGTTCTTGAAAATATTGCTAGCTGCCTGAATGTGGCTTACCTATATAGTTACTTCCTGCAGCCAGCAACATTTATCAGAACCATGTGTTTCCTGCAGTCAACGAAGGAAAATAAAGGTGCAGACGAGCAGTCTGATAAATGTGTGTTCAATGGGACAAAAAGCCTGCCAGAGTCTATTCTGGTTCTCTGTTTTAAACAGGGTGACATTTTCCAATAGCTCTTGAGTGTATTTATTTAAAGCACAAGTTGGACACAGAAAGAGTTCTTATGATGGCTCAGTTGGTAAATCTAAGAATAGCCAGTGGGCAAGGTACAGGAAGGTTGCCGTGACCCTGCATGAGTCATCCTTCAGGAGCAGAAGGTAAAGGAAAAAGATGTATAATACTAATAAATCTCTCGTGATGTTGTTTGTGGTATGATGGAAGAGGCTGTTGCAAGAAGGGTTTTGGGGTTGAGGGGAGGATATATGGCAGCAGAATAGATTTGGAAAGAAAATTGTGAGATCTACGGTGAAATACAGTAAAGGACATACTTTCTGATTGGTTGCTGGAAAGTTTGACCCTAGTAGGATATTTTTGTGTGCAGGCTTTTTGTGTGAAATATTAATATCAGGAAGCTCTTTTTCCACATAAATAGTGATGGAAATCTGCCCCCAAAAATATGGACACAGGGTGGGATGGGTGGTGGATCAATTGCAATGTTTGAATCTGAGACATATCGATTTTTGTGAGATAACTGTATCAAGCGATGAGAAAAAGAGGTAGGTTCAAAAGGGTGAATTGGCCAGCCCCTGATATTCCTCCAATATGTTGTGATCCTGGAGCTCACAGAGCATTGTTCGCAGATGAAAGAACAATCGTCAGAATTCTCCGGTCGTTGCAATTCTGTTTACCTGCTGGCAGCGCCACCCCGCCTGCAGGTTTCCTGGTAGAGCGGGGTGGTTTCAACAGGAAATCCCATTGACGCTGACTTCCGGTGGTGGCCATGGTGTGAGTGGTCCTTTTCCCAGGTTGCCGGGTGGATGTTTTGAAGGAAAAAGGTGCAGAGGTGATGGGGGAAAGCTATACCCCACAGGTGGGATCGGTGGATGGATCCACGGACCAGAAGAGGGCCTCGAAGAAAGGAACTGCAGGAGCTGGAAACTCTTTGTGCGACACGGGGGAAGATGGCAGAGGGTAAAGGGTCAGCCCTACCAACCCAATGGTCAACGGAGCAGTTGGTTGACTTTCTTAATGAAAAGTTCTGCCAACAGATGAGGGGGGCTCAGGAGTACCTGGCGAAGGTGGTAGACCTGCTGAGAGCAGGGATTGACCATGTGGCACTGAGGCTGGAGACCCAGAACCAGGCGATCCAGAAAGTGGAGGAGGCGGTAAGGGTGCATGAGAGCAGCTTACCTCGTTGGCGGCCGAAGTTGGGAGACTGAGGGAGACTCAGAAGTGGCTCAAGGAGAAAGTGGAGGATTTGGAGAACCGCTCCTGGAGGCAGAATGTGAGGATTGTGGGGATGCCAGAGGGCATCGGGGGGGGAGCGGATGCAGGCTTTTATGTGGTCAAGCTGTTGGAGAAGCTAATGGGGGAGTGGGCCTTCGACCGGCCACTGGAGGTTGATCGGCGTATAGGGCACTTATGAGGAAGCCACAAACGAATGAGTCACCGAGGGCGATGGTGGTGATGCTGCACTGGTTTCTGGAGAAAGAGAAGATCTTGCGGTGGGCCAGGTAGACCAGGAGAAGTACCTCGGAAGGCAACAAGCTTCAGGTATATCAGGAATTGGGCGTGGTACTGGCAAAGAGGAGAGTCGGATTCAACCGGGTCAAGGCTGCCTTCTTTAAGAAGGGAGTGAAGTTTGGGATGCTGGAGGGCATTGAACTTTGGAGGGAATGTAAGGTGGTGTTGGTTCTCCCTGCCCCTCTTTTGCTGTATTGTGCTGGGTTCTTTTGTCTTGACCGATGGCCAGGGGAAAACTTTTCTTTTCTCAGGGGCTGTTTAGCTCTTTCATGGGGTGCTTTGGTGGGAGGTCAGAGATGGTGGAGGGTGAGTGCACCTTTTTCCTTTTTGACCAGTGGGGGTCAACAGGTGGTTAGAGTTTTAGAGTGGGAATGGGATTGTTGTTTTGATCACGGGAGGGGGGGAGCTGCTGATGGGGGTGGGGCAGTTGAAGTGCAATATGGAGGAAGTTGGTGACGGTGGACATCCAAGGGTGGGGCTGACGGGTTGCGAGATGCAGACTGGGGACTGGTCCAAGAAGGGTTATGGTTGATTGGCAGGGGAGGGGGGCGGGGTGCCCTCCCCCTGACCAAGCTGGTCACATGGAACGTGAGGGGGCTGAATGAGCCAGTCAAACGGTCGTGAATCTGAGGAGTTTAAAGGCGGATGTGGTATTCCTACAGGAAACACATTTGAAGATTGGGGAACAGATTAAGCTAAGGAAGGGGTGGGTTTGACAGGTTTTTCATTTAGGGTTGGATTTGAAGACCCGGGGAGTGGCGGTGCTAATAAATAAGCGGGTAGGATTGAGGTGGGGAACAGATGCGGGGGGAAGGTTTGTGATGGTGAGCGGGAAAGTGGAGGCGATACCAGTGAATGTTTATGCCCCAAATTGGGATGGTGTCGAGGCGGGTGTTGGAGAAGATCCCGTACCTGGAGTCATTGATTATTGGGGGGGGGGGGGACAACACTGTAATACCATCATCGAGCCGATGTTGGACCGGTCAAGACCACTATCGGGGAGGTTGTGTCGTGTGGCGTGTTATGGGCCAGGGTTTAGAGAACCCCAAAGTGTATCATGGAGTTCACCTGACTCACAACTTTTAATAGATTGTGGTATGGGGAGCACACGGCCCACTCTACAGGTGTGGTACAGCAGAAATGGAAAAGTATTTTTTAAAGCAAAACAATGTTAATTCTATGAACTCAAGTTAACCTTTTTAAAACATACAGTGAACATCTTAGCAACCATTAATTCAAATACAACCCACAAAGAATACAACACTAAGTAATCCGTTAAGCTTTCCTTTTAATATCCGTAAGACTTCAAAACAAAACTTTTAACAGAAGCACATCAGGTTAAATTCACTACTGAGAGCAGTTATTAGTTTTAAATCACCAAAGGATCGATTTACAGTTTTTAGATTACAGAGAGAGAGACTCATACACCTTCTGGCTGTGACTGCAGCTATCCAGCTCTGAAAACGAAACTAAAACACACCCTGCAGCAAACAGCCTAAAACAAAAGCAAAAAGCTGAAAGACAGCCCAGCTCCACCCACTCTCTGACATCACTGCAGTAATAAACACCCATTTCTTAAAGGTACTCTCACATGACAGGCGAAAGAGCTAAAGAGGTTCATGGAGCGCGGGGGCGGGGTGGACCGGACTCATAGAGGTTTGGGAGGCAGAGGGTGAAGGAATTTTCGTACTTCGCCCATGTGCATAGGTGTGTTCGTGGATCGATTACTTTGTGGTGGGTAAGACTCCGCTGGCGGGGGTAGTCGACTCGGGGTACTCCGCGATTGTGGTTTCTGGCCATGTGCTGCACTGGGTAGACTTTGCAAGCAGACCGGGGGTAGTGCGGGGGGGGGGGGGGTGTGTGGGGGGGGGTGGGGGGGGGGGGGGGGGGGGGGGGGGGGGGGGGGGGGGGGGGGGGGGGTGCGGGGGTGCAGTGACCGCACTGAGAGATTAGATATGGACTGTTAGCAGACGAGGAGGTGCGTGAGCGGTTGATGACTGCCATTGGGTGTATGTTGGAGCTGAATGACACGGGGAGGTAATAGCTGCCACGCTATGGGAGGCACTTAAGGCAGTGGTCAGGGGGTCAAGATCTCCTTCCCTAAAATGCTTTACAGCTGGTAACAACCTGATGTAAATGACCAATTAAACTGCTTTAGTTTATGTATAAAAGTATAATCCCAGTCAACTTTCCTGCTCTTATTTGAGAAGTGCCATGGGATCTTTTACTTTCACAAGGGATGGCTGACAGAGCCCGACTGAACTTCTCATCTGAAAAATGGCACCTCTAATGGTGCAGCATTCCCTCAGTGCGCCACCAAAGTATGAGCTTGGATTAAGTGCTCTGGTCTCTGGAGTGGGGCCTGAATCTAGCATTTGATCAAAGTGGTGAAAATGCCACCAACTAAACCAAGGCTAAATGTATATAAATAAGAACCTTCCTTTGAGCCAGAACAGGAATTGGCAGGCCATATGGTGAGGGAGCTCAAAATGCTGATGGGTAGATAGCCCAAGAGTGTTAACACATCGACAGCGAAGGAACAGTGATATATGCTAAAATTGGGATATGTCTTGTAGGGGAACTCGGAAGTGATGATGTTCCCATGCTCCTTGCTGCTGTTGTCCTTCAGGGGCTGTAATCGGGCCCGGCGCCGTTCGGCGATTCTCCAGGCAACAAAAATCGGCGTCACCGTGGAGCATGCCGCGCCGCCGGGGCCATTGCCAGAGGTCCACTCAGCAATTCTCCGCTCCCGACCGGCCAAGTTCCCAATGGCGTGGAACTAACCTGCTATTGCTGGTCAGGCTGCTCGCATGGCGACTGTGGACTCAGTTTGCGGCTGCCCTGGTCCGGGGGAGGGGGGGGGTCAGAGACGAGAAGGGGGGCCTTATGGGCAGCCGGGGATTAAATGTGCGCAGTTTTCTAAAAAAAATGTTTTCTCCATGTTCACCTTTTCTTCAAAATTTACACCCCACCAATAAACAGTAAACGGTAACAAATACAATGTCCTCTTATAAACAACAACAATCCCATCCTCCCCCCCCCCCCCCCCCCCCAACAATGACCCACTTGACAATATAAGCATCAAATAAAACTAAACCTCCCAAGGGAAAAAAAGAAAAAGGAATCAGGAATCGCCCATGGTCACCGTTGACACATATAGTCCACCCCCCCAAATCCCCCCTAATATTCAATGCCATCCAATCCCTGAGAGGGTACCGTGAATGACACCCATGAATTGTAGACACCACCCCACCCCCCCTCCCAGACTCCTCCCCTTCACTTCCTCTCCTAAACTCCTCCCCCCAACCTCGGTTCCTTCCCCCAACATTTCATCCCGGCTAGACTCATCAAAACCTGTTCTACCGGGCTCCGATGGCTGTAGCCCCTCCCCCCACCTCACTACCGTTCGCTGGTCGGCTTAAACCGGCCAGCATGGAGGCCCCCGCCCGGGTCCCCTCCCCCCTTGCCCAGTCCCAGGAAAACCAAGAAATCCCCTTTACCACACAAACCCCGCATACACACCCAAGGCCCAAAGAACCATCATAACAAATGAAAGTCCCAACTCTTCCCTTGTCCAAATATACAGCGTCAACTCATTTAGTACATACACCAACACACAGTGAAAAAATTAAATTACATGAGGCTACATCGGTATAAGACCCGCTCTTAGACCCATTTCTTAATTCTGCCACAGTCCTTTTGCCTTTACAAACTCCTCCGCCACTTCCGCCATCCCAAAATAAAAGTCCTTGGATTTGTAGGTCACCCTCAACTTAGCTGGATATACTATGCTGCACTGCGCCTTGCTGATGTACAGTGCCTTCTTCACCCGGCTGAATGAAACCCGCCTCCTCGCCAGCTTCACCGTAAAGTCCTGGTATATGCGTATACCAGCTCCAGCCCATTACACCACCTGCTTCTGCTTTGCCCAGCACAGGACCTTCTCCTTCACGCTGTACGTACGGAATCAAACAGTTAGATTTTTAGATTTAGAACAGTACAGCACAGAACAGGCCCTTCGGCCCTCGATGTTGTGCCGAGCAATGATCACCCTACTCAAACCCACATATCCACCCTATACCCGTAACCCAACAACTCCCCCTTAACCTTACTTTTTAGGACACTACGGGCAATTTAGCATGGCCAATCCACCTAACCCGCACATCTTTGGACTGTGGGAGGAAACCGGAGCACCCGGAGGAAACCCACGCACACACGGGGAGGACGTGCAGACTCCGCACAGACAGTGACCCAGCCGGGAATCGAACCTGGGACCCTGGAGCTGTGAAGCATTGATGCTAACCACTATGTTACCGTGCTGCCCACAATGAGTGAGCATGAGTTACTACTCATGGCGGCTCACTCGCCTTTAGTATAGGCCTCCACAACCAGATGAGCCCAATCCAGTTAGTATCGAGAGGGATCGCCCCCCTCCCAGTGCCTTCTTACAACTTTTTCAGCCTCCTTTGCCCCTGGGACCAGGCGTTAAAACCCAGAAAATTCTATTCCCGAGCGGGAGCCCTCCAGTGTGCGGGTTCCAAAGGTGAGATATAAGAATGAAATGCGACCCACTTTTGGTGGAGCACTTTGTGGCATATCAACTGATCAGTTGGCATCATCTTTAATGTTAAATTAACCTAAGCTATGAAACATTCTTTCACAGTACTGAGGAAAACAGGAGCCTTTCTGTGAAGTAATATGGAGCTGACGTTTTCAGTCAGTCACAAAGGCCTATTTTTTCTCTTCCCCTTGTTCCAGCTGTGCGAGATAATAAGTGAGAGGCTTTTCCTTTTTGGTGGGAGAGAGTACTTACTGCCTTATACTGCAGGTGCTGTTATTGTGTATCCCACAGTCCATGTACGTCAAATAGTAAATAAAGGTGTTCCCTCACTCAACCAGTGCCACATTTTTAAAAGAAGGCTTTGTTTTCACGAAACTGCACAGGGAGTGACATCGAAAGTGGATTCAACTAAAAATACCTGATTTGGCTTGTATTTCAGGATTAGGAATGCAGAAAGGGATCAACATATAAAGCACTGGAATGCCCATTTTCTTATTAATTTAAACTTTGCTGAAGCATAATCATGCAACCACCTTCTTCTATGACAGGCAGTCAACTAAAATGCCTGAGCATCTTTCCTCTTGACAATCCAACTCAATGCTGTCTTCACATAGAAACCTTGACACTTGGTACCAGCAGACACTTCAGCTCTTGGATGCATGACAGCTTATTCAAAAATTCTTCTTATTTGAAGTCTACATATGCCATTGGATTCTGATTAGGAGTAGCAAGTCTGGGGCGGGATGCTCCGACCCCCCGCCGAGTCGGAGAATAGCCGGGGGTCGGCGTGAATCCCACCCCCACCGTCCTCCGAATTCACCGGCCCTCCAAAAGTCGGCGAGGTGTGAGTCGCGCCGCCCGCCACGGAGAATGGCGGGGACCGGTACGACTTAATGGGCCCGGGGCTGCCTGCATTCCCCGGCCTACAATGGGCCGAAGTCCCGCTGGTTTTTTGCTGGTCCTGCCAGCGTGGATCAGACTAGGTCCCTGACCGGCGGGACCTGGTGGCGTGGGCGGGCTCCGGGATCCTGGGGGGGGGGGGCGCGGGGTGATCTGGCCCCGGCGGGGTAACCCCACGGTGGCCCGGCCCGCGAACGGGGCCCACCGATCCGCAGGTGGGTCTGTGCCGTGGGGGCACTCTTTTCCTATGCGTTGGCCGTGTCAGCCTCCGCGATGGACGGAGGCTGATCAACATTCGGTGGGGATCATCGCATAGGTGACCCCCACCCTGCGCATGCACGGGGATGACGTACCCGAACGGGCGCCGGATTGTGGCGACGAGGGGATTGTCACGGTAACTTCATTGCAGTGTTCATGTTAGCCTACTTGTGACAATAAAGATTATTAAATTATTAAGCAGATTAGACAGCAGTTTAAACTTAGCTCCATGTCTTTGCTGGCCCCTATCTGCAGTAATGATCTCTTTGTGCCCACGAGTTTAGATTCAAGGTTTGGGTCATTGCAGGGGAAGGATTTGGAGAGATTTGGGGATCTGTTTGTGGAAGGAAGGTTTGCCAGTTTTAGGGAGCTGTCAGAGAAATTTCAACTCCCTGGTTCCAATCCGTTTGGATATTTTCAGATTCACGATTTTTCACATGAGGCTTTTCCCGCCTTTCCCTTTGGCACCATCTTCCTCCCTGTTGAATGGAATCTTTTCTTTGGCCGAGTCTGGTGGAGGGAGCAGCTCGGATTTTACAGTCAATCCTGTCCGCGGAGTCCGCTCTATTAGATGAGATCAGGATGAAATGGGAGTGTGAACTGGGTCCTATACTGGATGATGAGGTGTGGAGCGGGGCTATTTGCAGGGTCAATTCCACGTCATCCTGTCCTCAGCTTGTCTGATCCAGTTCAAGGTGGTGCTCAGGGCTCACTTGACCAAGGGGAAGATGAGCGTTTTTTTCTCTGGGGTGGAGGACAGGTGCGATCGTTGCTTTTGGGGGCTGGCTAACCACACGCATCAGTTCTGGTCTTGTCCCACGCTGGTGAGCTTCTGGGTCTCTTTCTTTGACATCATGTTAAAGTTCTGAATGTTGATCTGAGCCATTTTCAGGGTCTCAGCTTCGCCGGTGCAGCGGACTTGGGGTGAAGGTGGATGTCCTCACCTTTACCTCATTAATAGCCCAGAAGGGCAGCACGGTGGCCTAGTGGTTAGCACAACCGCCTCACGGCGCTGAGGTCCCAGGTTCGATCCCGGCTCTGGGTCACTGTCTGTGTGGAGTTTGCACATTCTCCCCGTGTCTGCGTGGGTTTCGCCCCCACAACCCAAAAATGTGCAGAGTAGGTGGATTGGCTACGCTAAATTGCCCCTTAATTGGAAAAAATAATTGGGTAATCTAAATTTAAAAAAAAAAAAAAAAAAAATTAATAGCCCAGAGACAAGTTGTCCTTGGGTGGTGATCACCCGCTCTGTCCAGTCCTCGGCTTGGCTGGGTGACCTCCTGTTATTCTTGCATTTGGAGACAGCCAAGTACACCATTAGGGGGTCAGTAGAAGGGTTCCACCTAAGATGGCAACCATTCATTTCCCTTTTTAAGAGTTCGTCACCGTCAGATGTTAAGGGATATGGTTTTATGTTAGGAGGTTAAGTTAGTGTGGGTTCTTGATTGTTTATTGTGGCCTTTTTGAATTGTAACTTGTAATAGATGTTTCATATTATTGTGTTTAGAATGAAAAATCTTTAATAAAAATATATATATTTAAAACACACCCTATGGTAGAGTTGCCTGCTAAATTCTCAGGAGGAAACCAAAGATCTGCTGTACCATAATCCCTCAGCACTTTCCCCAAACCACATAAACTAGATAACTCATCAAATGAGAACAGAACAATCACTCTCAGCTTCTCCTGATCTCTGGCCTAATCTATCTTTGTTTATTCCTTCTTGGGATGTGAGCTTCACTGCCAAGGCCAGTACGTGTGGCCATCCCTAATCACTCTTGAGAAAGTGGTGGTCAGCCACCCTCTTGGACCGCTGCAGTGCATGTGATGTAGGTGCACCTACAGTGCTGTTAGGAACAGCAACAGTAAAGGGACAGCAATATCATTCCAAGCCAAGATGCTGTGTGGCTTGGGAGGGAACCTGCAGGTAGTGATGTTTCCATACCTCTGCTGCCCTTGTCCTTCGAGGTAGTAACGGTCACATCTTTTTTTAAAATTGAGATTGATATAAACTAGATAAACCTGTAAAGCTGCATGGTATGATCCCAACAGCTCATCACGTCTAAAAGCTGTAGACACTCTGCATTAAACTGTTTGATTTTGCAGCATTACCTCTTGATTTCTGTATTGCCTGGATGGAAGGCTCTTGGAATTAATCAGTTCAGATATGAATATGATGAAGTAACAGACTGTAAGTGAAACTGACAGACAAAATTGACATTCACACTGGAAAACAAAGCTGTGGTTTTTCCCGTGGAATAAGGGAATCATGTGACTAAATAGTCTAACCACTGAGGTTTCTTGCTGACGGTTGTCAGCAGATCAAGCCTCATGTCAATGATATCACATTCTCAGTCTGCTGCAGTACCGTTTGGTTGCCACATTTTGGCACCTCTGTTAAAGATTGGATTGGATAGGGGCAGGGCAAAGTGGTGGGAATATCAGTTCAGTTCTGATTTTGGTTTTCAGTTGATGGAAATTCATTGAAGATTATAATAACTGGGCAGCATGGTGGCACAGTGGTTAGCATTGCTGCCTACGGCGCTGAGGACTGGGGTTCGAATCCCGGCCCTGGGTCACTGTCAGTGTGGAGTTTGCACATTCTCCCCGTGTCTACATGGGTTTCGCCCCCACAACCCAAGGATGTGCAGGGTAGGTGGATTGACCACACTAAATTGCCCCTTAATTGGAAAAAAATTATTGGGTACTCTAAATTTTAAAAAAAGATTATAATAACTAATGTTGCCAACATCTTGAAGTACAGAAATGAGAGAAGGGTTTTCTGTCAACTTAGTAGAGGTCCTCCAATTGGCCTGATTATTCAGGCAAAGGCAGAACAAAAACAGACAGAATTCCCTCCACAGAACTATCCAAACAGCCCTGCATACCTGGCCGGGATTATTTTCTTTAGAAAAAAGTCTAACCTGATTGAGGTCTGTTTTAAAAATATAAATTTAGAATATCCAATTAATTTTTTCCAATTAAGGGCAATTTAGCGTGGCCAATCCACCGACCCTACACAGCTTTGGGATGTGGGGGCGACACCCACGGAAACACGGGGAGAATGTGCAAACTCCACATGGACAGTGACCCAGAGCCGGGATCGAATCCTGGGACCTCGGCGCTGTGAGGCAGCAGTGCTAGCCACTGTGCTCTCCTTTGATTGAGGTCTTTAAGACTGTGGACGGGTTCAATGGATTAGACATAGAGATGTTTTCACTTGCAGACCATAAATATAAGATAGAATGTATAGAATCCCTACAGTGCTGAAGGAGGCCATTCAGCCCATCGAGTCTCCACCGACCATCTGAAGAGCACTCTACCTAGCCCTACCCCTGTAACCCCACGCATTAATCATGACCAATCCACCTGACCTGTACATTTTAGGACACAAAGGGGAATATTAGCATGGCTAATGCACCTGACCTGCACAATTTTGGACTGTGGGAGGAAACCGGAGCACCCGGAGGAAACCCACGCAAACATGGGGGGATCGTGCAAACTCCACACAGGCACCCAAGTCTGGAATCAAGCCCGGATCCCTGGTGTTGTGAGGCAGCCGTGCTAACCACTGTGCCACAAAGCCAAGATAGTCACTAATAACATTCAGGAGCAACCTCTTTACCCAGACAGTGATTCGAATGTACAATCCTGTTATCACAAGGAGCATTTGAGATGAAATGCACAGCAATTAAGAGGGAGTTAGACAAACACAAACACAAGAGGGAGAAACAAATAGAAGGAAAAGTTTTTTTTATAAATTTAGAGCAGCCAATACATTTTTCCAATTAAGGGGCAATTTAGTGTGTTCAATCGATGGGATGCATGTCGTCCTACAAGCACCTGCAGGTGACAGGCAACTCTTCACCAACCAAAAGGGTTTCCACTCGATGAACGTGGAGCTGGTGTGTGACCATCAGATGCGTATCATGCACATCTGCGCAGATACCCTGGCATTGTGCATGATGCCTTTATCCCAGCACACTCAACGGTTTTGGGTCTCTTCAAGCCACCCCCCACCCCCGGCTGCGGGGTTGGCTCCTCGGCAACAGGGGCAATCCGCTGTGGTTGTGTCTGATGATGCCTATCCGAAGGCCACAGTCCGAGGCAGCAAACCGCTACAACATTGCCCATACATTGGCAGCATGGTGGCACAGTGGTTAGCACTGCTGCCTCACAGCACCGAGGACCGGGTTCGAATCCCGGCCCTGGGTCACTGTCCGTGTGGAATTTGCACCTTCTCCCCGTGTCTGCGTGGGTTTCGCCCCCCACAACCCAAAGATGTGCAGGTTAGATGGATTGGCTACGCTAAATTGGAAAGAGATTATTGGGTACTCTAAATTTACTTTAAAAAACAACACCCCAGGGTGGAGCCATGCCCGATAGTGGCGGTCTTCGGGGTTTCAGACCAGCCAGATCTATTCCTGGGGAGGAGGGCGGACGCCCTTGCCTTTGCCTCCCTGATCGCCCGCCGTCGAATCCTGTTTGGCTGGCGGTCAGCAGCACTGCCCAGAGCTGCAGACTGGCTGTCCGACCTCTCGGAATCTCTCCAAATGGAGAAAATCAAATTCGCCATCCGAGGGTCAGACGACGGCTTCCACAGAACGTGGGAGCCATTCATGCAATTGTTCCGGGACCTGTTTGTGGCCAACGAACAAGAGGAAGAATAGTCGGGTGGCCAAGAATCAGGGGAAAATGGCCGGGTATCGGGGGAAGGTAGCCGGGGGAGGGGGGGGGGGGGGGCTACGGGTTCGTTATGGGGGTCTGTTCGCATGGTTTTACGCTTATTTCTTTTCCTTGTTAATTTATTGTTTTTGAATTGGAGGGGAGGGGTTACTGTTTTTCTCTGTTGTGATAAAATTTGTTGTTGAAAACTTGAATAAAAATTATTCCAAAAACAAAGGAAGGACAAAGCCGCAAGCGACAGTCTGATGGCAAGCTAAGGCCCAAAACCAAATTGTAAATAAATGCCTATAAACATGTGCCTCGGCCATATTGGGGAATGTAAAATATGTATGCTGGCTAAAGGGGGCGGCCACAGTTGTTATTATCAAGATGCTTACCTGTAAATATACATGTTAATTTTGCGTGTTTTTTTTTTCTAATAATTTGTAATTTGTTGGATATAAAATATGAAAACTCAATAAAAAACATTTCCAAAAAAAAACCAACACCCCAATCAAAAACAGAACTGTCTGAATCAGAACCGGAAAGGTGCCAGTGTTTGAATCTTCACATCCCGTTTGTTACGTTTACAGACAACAGCGGCTCCTTTGGTCAGTTCTTCCTGTGTATCGTTTGGATCTCAGGACGAGTAGACAAACTGAATCTATTACGATGAATTTATAGTGCCATTGTTTAGCGACGTATTTCCTCAATATAAAGCAATGGTTGAGTTGTTGTCATTTTTTTCCTGAAATGGAGGCAATACTCAGTGGAAGGTGATCTCCTGCGGTCCCCTGGTGGAGGGGAAATCAGGCAAGACAGTGGAGCAGCGGTTCTTTTACTCAAACAGCTGAGGAGTAACTTTTATGTGAGCTTCCTGTTCTGAGTGGCAGTTTCCTGTTCCATGGTGCAGTTTCTAAAAGTAGTTCTAATTTCCAGCGCTTTGAAATGACTTGGTTCAGCATGAACTGTCCACTGGATTATTGGAAAATAAAACAATATAATTAGCTATCTTGTGACATTCTGTGGAAAATTGTAAAATGCATGATAGCGCTGAAGTGCAAGTGGTTTTGACTGACTGAGTAGGTGCAGTGTCAGCTGTGATACCCAAGGTGTGATTTAACAGAAACAGTGTGATTTTGGATGCGTGTTTCGGGGAGTATCTCAATGGCCGCGTTAGCGAGATCGCGACCCGTGTTTAATGTCAGTTAGTGGAGGAAATGAGCCCCATGAGCTTCTCGCCATTACTGGCTTACTCACCATCTGATTCGCCTGGCGCACGCCTCATCTCGCCTCTAACAAGACGGAGATACTTTTACTCGCTCCATCACCACTCATTCCCAGTCAACACACAAGCATGGCAGCGTGCAGACCTGGCCCTCGCTTTGGGCATGCCAACCCGGCCAGGCTTCTCAGAGCCGTCGGTGCGAGACGCGACGTCTTGGACGGGATTCCCTGATCCTGAGGCTAAGTGTTGATGCTGTCGGAATCGCCGTCGCGTCTCTCGACGCCGTCAACACAGCTTCAGGATCAGTAGTTCTGGCCCCTACAGGGGGTCAGCACGGCACTAGAGCGGCCCACGCCACTCCAGCTGCTGATCCTTGCATGAACTGGGCGCTGTGGGGTCCGCACATGCGCAGCGGCACCGGCACCAACGTGCAACGTCTCCCTTCTCTGCGTTGGCCCTGACGGAACATGGCGCAGGGCTACAGGGGCCGGCGTGGAAGAAAGGAGGCCCCCAGCCCGAGAGGCCGCCCCGCCGATCGGTGGGCCCTGATCGCGGGCCAGGCCACATCGGAGGCCCCACCCGTGGTCGGAACCCCCCCCCCCCCCCCCCCCCCCCCCCCCCCGCCACAGGCCACCCCCGACCCTTCCATGCTGAGTTCCCGCCGACTGAGAGCAGGAGGTCAGAACGGCGCCGGAGGGATTCGGGGTTTTTGACACGGCCGTTCAGCCCATCCCGGGCGGCGAATCGTTGGGGGGGGCCCCGTAGAGCGGCCCCTGGCCGGTGCCGCGCCAACCACGCCGGCGCCAATGATGGCGAGAATCGTGCCAGTCGTGGAGATTCCCCGGCCCGGCCCCGGGCTGAGAGAATCCCACCCCCAAGGGTGTAGGAGGACTGACAGCAGGTTGACCAATACCACCTCGGAGACAGCGGGCAGCATAACCAGGAGGGCCATTGTACAATGTCAGTAACCAGGAGGGCCATTGTACAATGTCAGTAACCAGGAGGGCCATTGTACAATGTCAGTAACCAGGAGGGCCATTGTACAATGTCAGTAACCAGGAGGGCCATTGTACAATGTCAGTAACCAGGAGGGCCATTGTACAATGTCAGTAACCAGGAGGGCCATTGTACAATGTCAGAAGAAGACCAACGACCGCCATCAGGTGGCTTTTTAAAAAATTTAGAGTACCCAATTCTCCCCCTCGCCCCACACAAATCGCGGAGTACCAGAGATTTGAGGCCTCACCCCCTATGAGGAACGGGCCTACGATGTGGCCTGGCCCGCAATCAGGGCCCACCGATCGGCGGGGCGGCCTCTCTGGCTGGGAGCCTCCTTGACCCAGGAGAGAGCAGCCACCGACAGCGAGGTTGGCCTGCGTTGCAGAAGCTCCTCCGTCAGCTAAACCTTTCAGTTTGAAAGTCCACAAGTTACTCCATCGATTACTGGGCAGGCAAGGCAGACCCTTTACCCTCCGCCATCTTGTCCTGTGGTGCACAAAGAGTCCCTTGCTCCAACTGTTCCCTGCTTCCCGACGCACTTCTGGTCTGCGGATCTATCCACCAGACCCACCAATGGAATCAAACATTTCTCCAGCCAGTCGTACGCTTCTTTTCTGCAAAACATCCACCCGACAAATGGGAAAAGGTCCAAAAATACAGCCTCTTGCGGGAGCTGCCAAATGTGCGACCACTCACAGCAAGGCCGTCACCGGAACTCCGCCAATTCTCAAACTCAACCAGAATTCACCTCCCATCTCTTGCCAGGGACTGCGCTCAGAGGGGTCATCCCGCCCAGTCCTCATTTCCCGAACCCGGAAGGAGAAACGACACACCAGGCAACAGGATTTCGACAATATTAAGGCGGGCCCTTAATCAGGGAAAGTGCTCTTTCAAGTGCAAGAATCTTCTCATGCACCTGTACCTGTCATCTGAAGGTACCCTGCAATCCCTGTAAGTGAGTTCTAATGACTTGCACTGCTGAGCCGGAATTCTCAGTCAAGGCAACATCTACAATACTGGCCATCATCCAATGCAGGCAGAACTGCCAAGGAAAGAGCCCGCTCAGCAGCAACTATACCACTACAAGCTGGGCCCCACCCCAGCCCACTCCAGCTGCCACGAGCAAACGAGGATTTTAGTATATAATCTCGGCTCTTTCTCACAAAACGACTAATCAGGAGCTTCCAGGGACATGATGCAAGCCATGTCGCCCAAGAAAAAACAAGTATGAAATGTGCATCAGGATGGAACAATGAATTGGCTGCACGGTGGCGCACTGCTGCCTCACGGCACCAAGGTCACAGGTTCGATCCCGGCTCTGGGTCACTGTCCGTGTGGAGTTTGCACATTCTCCTCGTGGTCTGCGTGGGTTTCACCCCCTCAACCCAAAGATGTGCAGGGTAGGTAGATTGGCCACGCTAAATTTCTCCTTAATTGGATAGAAAAGAATTGGGCACTATGAATATATTTTGAAAACAGGATGAAACAATGAATTAAGAGGTGAACAGACTGGAGCTGCCGAAAATGCAACTTCTCCGTCAGGGTGCTCTTTCAGAGGGTACGCAATTTCATCAGCCAGGTTTCCTCCACCAAGCGTGAAGAACGGCTCTGTGCATAATTTGGAGTAAGATGAGAAACAGATTTGTGAAAATTTATTTACATTCCTGGTGGAGAGGAGAGTTTCCAACACTATTTTAATTCAGCAACCTCTGGTGGAAAATGTTGACGTGGGGATGGGATCTTGGGATCAGCAAACAGTCCACGGTTAAATAAGCCGGCTGACACTGACTGCCTGGCTAATTTGGGTGGGATACTGGGACCATATGTTTCCCCTGGAAGTGCACTTCAGTGTGAGTCACTAAAGTGAAAAGGAGAAAGTTTGTGGGGCGGGTGGGAAAATCTTTTTAAAAATTACGATTGTACTAAAATTATCTGACTGAGCAGTCTAGACTCACAGCAATAGGGATGACTGACTCATTACTTATTGATTCTAACCAGAGAGGACCAAACACTCCTTTAAAAATGAGTAACAGACGAAAGTAAAGAAACTCTAACAAGCCTCATGGTTTAGCAACTCACATGTTCAGCTCTGTTTCCAGTGACAGAATTGAAGGACCTGATGGTTAGCAAATATGAGCCGGGCCATTAGAAAGATTTACGACACTCCATTTAGGCATAATGGGTCCAGAGAGGAACCTAGCTTTGTTATAGAGATTTAGTGAAGGTTCAGGGAACGTGCCATACTCGCTAGCAGATGTCTTTGAGTGTAGGGTCATTTGAGCGCACATAATTCCAGATAAAGAGTGAAAAGTCTGACCCATTTGTTTGGAACTTGAGACAAAAGTAAACCTGGTGGTGCAATTAAAAAGAATGGGTGAAAATAATTAACTCCTTCTGAGAACATGGAAATAAGGGAGCAGGTCGCCAGTTGATATTGGGGCAGCACTGTGGCACAGTGGTTAGCAGGGACCCGGGTTCAATTCCAGCCTTGGGTGACTGTGCGGAGTTTGCACGTTCTCCCTGTGTCCTTGTGGGTCCTGTGTCCCTGTTCTCCCTGTGTCCTGAGATAGGATGTGGGAGTGGACCTAGTAGGGTGCTCTTTCACAGGGTCAGTGTAGCCTTGATGGGCCAAATGGCCTCCTTCTGCACTGTAGCAGTTCTGTGGTTCTCTGGATATACAGTAGGATGAATTTGGACTCAACTAGGGAGGGAATTATCAAACAGGGTTCCAATTCCAGATCGATCTTATTCCAGTGATCACCTAGCCCCCATGCTTGCCACCACCCACCTCTTGGAATTGTTTATCTGTGGACACCCACTATGATGAACATTTCCTCAGGTATTCCCAATCAGCCACTGTAACTTTCGCACAACAATAGGAGATTCCTGTCAATCTTCTGCCAAAGTTACAGCAGCTGATCATGGGAACCCTCAGGGAATGCAACACTGTCAGAGATGTTGCGTTTCAGATTAGACCAAGGCCCCATCTGTATTCTTATGTACAAAAGATTGAGCTTTGAAGAAGTGCAGAGGAGTTCTCCCCAGTGGCCTAGTTTCAACCATTACCATTAAATATATTGGGCGTGATTTAACCACGGGGAGTAAACTGGCTCCCCAGTGAGAAATCACGTCGGTGTCGTTTCGTACTCCGTTTTCAAAACGCGAAATGCAATGGCTACTGAGGAGGGCACTGGAGCTGCTGCCCCACTGCTTGGCGGAAGGCTGAACAGTTCCAAGTCGAGTTCACCCCTGGGCCAGAGGCGGGTGGGGTGAGGGGCATTTCAGCACTCTGAGAGAATGTGGGAATGTAAGGCTGGGGGAGGTTTGGGGAATTCAAGGGTCCCGCGGTTGAAACCCGAACTGATTGTTGGTCTCTCTCCTCTCCAATTCCTTTCCAATACCAAAACGGATGGTGGTGTCACCCCACAAAGGATGCCGTTGTGATGTTGGGGACAGTCCAGGTGACCAACTGCTGGAGAAGGCAGCAGTGCGGAACAGGCTGGAAGAGGCACCCCATGTGCAGAGGGCCGCTGCACACCCTGTAGACCCAGCCATCATCAGGCCAAGGAGGAGTCCAGAGGGAGACGCCATTGACAGCCCAATATGTCCAGGCATCGTTGGTCTTTTGAGGAAATTACGGACAGCATCTGCCGCAGGAGACTCCATTTCAACAAAGAAACAGTGCGGCACCTGTGGCACCTCCTTGCGGACTTTGCACCAGGTGGCCGCAAAGATCACCACAGCCCTGAACCTTTATGCAACCAGTTCAATTCAGAGCTCATGCGGGAACTTGTCCGGCATATCACAAACCACAGCCCACAAGTCCATCCGTATGGTCATGGATGCCCTGTATGCCTGGGCATCAGAATTTATTAACTTTGACCTGCACTAAGCCCATCAAGATGCCTGGGCTGCAGGACGCTCCGCCATCACCGGGATGCCACAGGTCCATCGGGTAATTGGTGGCATGCATGTTGCCTTGCTCGCACTGGGGCATCAGGGAGTGGGGGAGAGGGTGGAGCCGTGCCCAAGAGCGGCAGTCTTAGGGGTTGGGTCCAGCCAGAACAACATATAGGGAAGAGGCCCGATGACCTGGCTTTCGCTTCCCTAATCACCGGAGAATCCTGCTTGGCTGGCAATCAGCAGCACCACCCACAGCTGCGGAATAGCTAGCAGACCTATCGGAATTTCTCCACCTGGAAAAGATCAAGGACACCATCCGAGGGTCGGACGAGAGCTGCCATAAAGCATTGGGGCCATTCATCAGCATGTTCCAAGACCCTGTTCGAAGCAAACAGCGACCAGGAAGGGGGGGGGGGGGGGGGGGGGGGGGGAGAGGGAAACAGCGGTTAGAGGAAAACAAATAAGGAGCAGAGGGGGAAGGGGAGCGGAGGTGAGGTGGGAACCCTAAGGGAGTCACAGATGCCCCCTCTATTCACAGCATCAAGAAGCCTGTCCAAGGGCAGCACGGTGGCCAAGTGGTTAGCACAACCGCCTCACGGCGCTGAGGTCCCAGGTTCGATCCCGGCTCTGGGTCACTGTCTGTGTGGAGTTTGCACATTCTCCCCGTGTCTGCGTGGGTTTCACCCCCACAACCCAAAAATGTGCAGAGTAGGTGGATTGGCCACGCTAAATTGCCCCTTAATTGGAAAAAATAATTGGGTAATCTAAATTTATAAAAAAAAAAAAAAAAAAAAAAAAAAAAAAAAAAAAAAAAAGAAGCCTGTCCAGGTTGGCACCCCCAAAGTGAGGAACAGGTCTGCACGTTGCCATGCTTGTGTGTCTAAAAGCAGCTCCCCTTTCTAGCGGCAAGACGCTAAGGCGTGGGTCTGGCGAAATCAGACAGCGAGACAGCCAGTAATGGCGACATGCTCTCTGGGGCTCACTTTCAGCACCATGCGCCGTTAAATACAGGCCCTGATCTCGCCAAAGCGGCTGTCTAGAAACATCCCGCCAATTGAGCCCAAAATTACACTTAGAAATGTTTCCGTCAAATCGCGCCCATATTATCTCGCCATTTATCACATTGCTGTTTGTGAGACCTTGATGTGATAAAATTGGCTGCTGTGCTTCCTACAGTACAGTAATAGCCATACTTCATGTCATAATCTGCACCCATACACATCATGAGGTAAAAGCAGGCAGTGACAGACACCCAGGTGAGCCAATCAACATACAGGACAGAACACAACCAATCACCAGGCAGAACACTAGAGGGTGGTTTCCCACTATAAAACACACGAGGCATCAGCACTCTGCCACTTTCCACTGGTGACAACTGTAGTGACAGTCAGGGTGTATATATCAGTTAGCACCTTCTACACGTGGATCAGAGTGAGCCTGGTCTAGATAGAGTTAGTTTACTTAGAGTAGTAGAGAGTCAACCCACAGCCAGCTGTGTGCATAGAAGTTCAATAAATTGTATTGAACCAACGCCTACATTTCGTGTATACTTTATAGTTTATCTGCATCGTGTTGCAGTCCGTGTTACCCCAGGGTGAATAACACGACACTTCAGGAGTGCTTGCTTGACAGTAAAGTGGGGACGTTGTGAGGTCAAAAAGCACTATATTAATATAGTTTCTCTTACCATCATTACAAAAGTACCCCTGTAAGGTCGCTGTAAGGTCACCAGGAGACGACAAGACAATTTTAAATTATTTTCAGGATAGCATTGTTCTTTCGGTGCAACTCGAAGATTCAGCCTTTAATGTAAAAAGCTGGATTTGTCACTCTTCCACTTTTGCTACTGGCATGTTGTGTTGGTCTCCCCTGTGCCTGCTGGGCTCTGCTGTGTACTGGCTGCTTTTGCACTGCAGCCTCGATCTGCAGACAGCGAGAGAACTGTGTCCCTTTCCCACACGTGGCTGGAGATGGTACAGCCTATCTTCCTATAAACCAGCTGCCTTGGGGGCAGTGGGGAGAGCAGAGAGAAAGGGAAGGGGTGGTTGTCACTATTTTGGTCTACATAAATCAGGCCAAGGCAGTTTGGCAGTGCACATGTGAGAAGTTCCAATGTTGTATCACAGCATTAGTCGACAGAGCTGCAGACTTACTGGCTCCACTCAGTTGAATGCCAGTGAGGAAAGCCCAGGTCCGGTTTTTCTTGCTGTTACCACCAGGCCCAGGCAATGGGAGTCTGTGGCTGCAGGCCAATATTCCACATCACAGCAGTGACAATGTTTCAACGGTACTTTGTTGACTGTAAAGCACTTTAGAATGCCTGGAGGTTGTGAAAGATGCTACATAAATGCAAGTCTTTCTTTTCGTTATATAAAAGTAGTTACCAAGATCCGAGTGCACAGGTTTGGTCTGCATGGGTCTAAAGTCAGTTCCCTGTGGCTGTTCAAACGTGGCAGTGAATGATGTATCTGTAGTTGGTTGCAAACCTGAGTCTACCTGTTGGGGTGATATGCATCACTGTAAATACACAAGGGGTTAATGTAGATACACTAGGACTGAGTAAACACTAGAGGGAGCACCAGAGACATTATGACACACAGACATTCAACCAATAGGTCAGTAAGATAGGACACGACCAATGGGCAGCCAAGACACCCAGAGGTGACACTACCACAAGGGGGCTACCCATATAAAAGGACAGCGTACACATGCTCTTTCCTTTTTCCATAGGCGACACTCAGAGAGACAGGGGCAGATCAGAGCATCACACCCACCGCGTGGCTTAGAGCAGACTGGTTAGTTGGATTGAGTTACTATAGTTAGATTAGCAGGAGAGTCAAACTCAAGTAGGAGAATTGTTAACTGTTCACTAAATGTGTTAAACCGATCTCCAAGTCTGAACCTTCCTTTGTCAGAGTATACATCAAGGAAGCAGCTTATGCTACGTGAAGAAGCAGAACACAACACCTGTAAGTCCTGACAGTCTATACTGCCTTGAATGTTGGACATTACATTCCAAGGCACTTCACAGGCGTGCTATGAAACAAATTTATTTTCACTGAGCCATATCAGGAGATATTGAGGCAGATGAATCTCAGCTTTGATAAAATAGGTAGGGTCTTAAGGGGGATTGGAGAACTTAGGGTCCAGCTGTCTAATCACACAGCCGCCTAGAGGCGCACCGGGATCTGTGAGTGTTGTCGTGTCAGAGGAGACGTACGAAGGATGGCAGGGGGTAGTGGTGAACTAGGGCACGGAATTTCCAAAAATGAAAAAAAAAACAATCGCTCCCTTTGCTGAGCAGAAAGGGAAAATGACCCACTTTCATGGCCCTGTCGGAGGCACAGTCTGTACAAAGCCCAAACACACGGCTGCAGCAGTTAAGACTTTCCACTCGGTTGGCAATGGGACACTTGGGTTTATTCTTTTCTCTTAAATTTACCCAGATGAATGATTAAGTTTCCAGAAACTAAGACTGGAAACCTAACTGGAAAGAAGCGTGCACTGAATTGAATTGCAGGCAGTTTCTTAGAAGCAAACACCACAAAGAACAGACGGGGAAGTAGGAAAGTAGGAGAGCCAGTGGAGGAGACAGAGGGGCTCCGTGCTGGAGACAATCTCATGCTTCGAAGCCGACTACTTGGTTTGTTTTACAGTTCACCACACCTGGAAAATATCAGCCTCCTTGCAAAGTTGGCCAAGAAAACTTTCCATCACTGAAAAGATGTTTTAATATAATACCCAGCCACTAAATGTCCCTCTTTATGTGCCTAAACCTCCCCACACCCTGTATCCGCCCCCCACCCCTTTTAATGTATTCCTCATGCAATGCTGCATTTATAGTAAAGCACTGCAATGAATCATTGATGTAAATAAATGAGGTGACACAGGTTTCAGCTCAAGGGGTTTCTCCAAAACTGACAAAGGAAACCACAACCAATAGCTTATCATGATTCAGCGCTGCAGCACCCATTCTATGCCAGCTACACACACTGAGCTAAGACTGTCATTCTTGCATTTCTACCCCTTTACAGGCTTTTCCCCAGAATCCAGTCATTTCCAAGAGTAAGGGAATAGAAATTGTAATTGCAGGATCATGTGAGCTGAGCAGCTCCATTCTGCTAAACTTGTCATCCTTTATTTTATCCCAGTGCACATTTCATATTTATCTTTTCTACGGATATATGTCTTGCGCTATGTCCCTGCAGGTTCCTGATTGGTGCTTTGCAAAAAAGCGACAAGATAAATTGCAAATAGTCCTCATTTGACTATGGTGATTGGAGTGGGCTGGATGAGGGGCTGGGTGGGGGGGGGGGGGGGGGGGGGCTGGGTGAGGGGCTGGGTGGGGCTGGGTGAGGGGCTGGGTGGGGCTGGGTGAGGGGCTGGGTGGGGGGGGGCTGGGTGAGGGGCTGGGTGGGGCCCAGTTTGCAGTGGCGTTGTTACTGGTGAACGTGCCTTTGCCTCGGCAGTACAATGTGCATCTGGATGATGGCTGCCATTGAGAATGTTGTTCTCAATGAAGATCTCGGGCGAAATTCTCCCCTACCCGGCAGGGCGGGGGTCCCGGCGTAGCGGAGTGACGCCAACCACTCCGGCATCGGGCCTCCCCAAGGATTCTCCGCATCTTTAGGGGCTAGGCCCGCGCCGGAGTGGTTCCCGCTCCACCGATGGCGGCAAAACTGGATCCAATGGCCTTTGGCGCTACGCCGCCCGGGCTGGCCGAAAGGCCTTCGCCGGTCCGCGCATGCGCCGGAGCGTAAGCGGCCGCTGACGTCACCACTGGCGCATGCGCGGTAGGGGGGTTCTCTTCCACCTCCGCCATGGTGGAGGCCGTGTCGGCGGCAGAAGAAAAAGAGTGCCCCCACGGCACTGGCCCACCCGCCAATCGGTGGGCCCCGATTGTGGGCCAGGCCACCGTGGGGGCACCCAGGACCCCGGGGGCCCGCTCGCCACGTCCGCAGGATAGGCCTGTCAGCGGCAGGACTTCGGCCCATCGAGGGGCGGAGAATAGCTGCGGGGACACGCCAATCGGCTCAGGGGGCACGCCAATCGGCGGGTCGTGATTCCCGCTCCCGCCGATTCCACGGCGGGGGCGGGATTTACGCCGGCCCCGGGCGATTCCGGGTTAGAGACCCACTCCAGGGAGCTGAGTGGATAATCAAAGCTGTCACTTCAGGACACAACTGAGGCAGTGCTGCACTGTCAGCTGGGCGGTCTTTCAGTTGAGTTGTTCAATTGAGGCTCCGTCTGCCCTCTCAGATGTATGTAAGGCCCCCACAGCATTCTACATAAATATCGGGGAGTGCAACTCTCTCTTTTGGCCTCTCGCTTTCAGCTGATTCCCTGCTCCTCAGAATATGTTCCTTAAAACTTCCTCCAATCCACTCAACAGCTGTATAATAGTTTACGTTTCTCTCCAGTTACATCTTGTGGCCTCGTTGCTAGCCTGTATCTGATTTCTGGTTTGCATTCTTTAATCGTTCTGCTGAGAATTCACCAGGCCTGATTGTGTAACATCTACTACCAAGATCCTCAAATGTGAGGTTAGCCCAAGTTAAAAGAATGTTATCGGAATCTTTTTTAGGCCTTCCCAGATATTGGTCATGTGCACCGTAAGTAACTAGAAATTGTGAAATGACCCCTAGCACTTGCTGCAAAGATTGCAAACTTGTTTAAATCGTTCAGAAATCTGGAAGAACTCTTTTTTAAAAATGTTTTCAGTTCAGACCCTTTCTGCATGCAGTTTCAGGAACCCGCATTTTACTCCCTTACTTGTGTTTGAGATATAGGCTAACATCGGAACTTCCCTTGAACAATTGATTCACAATCCTTGCTGGACTGTCACCCTATTGTTATTTCTCTCACTGCCTCAAAGAGAATCACCACTGACAGTTCACCCAACCAAGATTTAAAACCAGACTTTATTTGGAATCTGGGTCAGCAGTACAGTTTCGAACAAGGCTAAGGGCTACTGGACCAACGAGGAAAATAAAAGTTTGTGAAACAAAATATATTCATTTTTTTTTTTTTAAATTTTAGATTACCCAATTATTTTTTCCAATTAAGGGGCAATTTAGCGTGGCCAATCCACCTACTCTTCACATTTTTGGGTTGTGGGGGCGAAACCCACGCAGACACAGGGAGAATGTGCAAACTCCACACGGACAGTGACCCAGAGCCGGGATCGAACCTGGGACCTCAGCGCCGTGAGGCGGTTGTGCTAACCACTAGGCCACCGTGCTGCCCTCAAAATATATTAATTAATGGCTCCTCGATGCATACAGCTGAGTATGATAGGCGAGAAGATCTCTGGCCAATTTATAGTCTGTGCTGAATTAGCTGATCTCAGTCTCTTTTGTGTTTACAATCATCTCAGTTCCAGGACATCACTGCAGGGGAGTTCCTCAGGGTAGTATCCTCAGCCCAACCATCTTCAGCTGCTTCAACAATGACCTTTCTTTCATCATAAGGTCAGAATTGGGGATATTCGCTGATGATTGCACAATGTTCAGCACTATTTGTGACTCCACAGATACTGAAGCAGCCCTTGTCCAAAATGCAGCAAGAGCTGGGCAACATCCAGGCTTGGGCTGACAAGTGGGAAGTAATATTTGCGCCACACAAGGCAATGACCATCTCCAACAGCAGAAAATCTAACTATCAGCCCTTGACATTCAATGGTTTTGCCATCACTGAATCACCCACTATCAACATCCTGGGGGAGTTACCATTAACCAGAAACTTTTTTTTTTCTCCTTGATGCCTGAACTTTAATGCAAGGAGCAAGATTGAGCCACAGCCCTGTCAGTAAAGCAGTGAGGGTGACAGCAACGGTACCCCCTTTACAGTAAGCACACCTCCACTTTAGGAAGACCCCCATGATCGGAGACCCACATCCCCACTTTAACGCTTTGACTTGGAGACCAGTACTGAACGGCGCTTCCCTGAGGTCATAGATTATAGAATTTATAGTGCAGAAGGAGGCCATTCGGCCCATCGAGACTGCACCAGCCTTTACGAAGAGCACCCTACTCAAGCCCACGTATCCACCCTATCCATGTCACCCCCACTTAACGTTTTTAGACACTAAGGGCAATTTATCACGGCCAATCCATCTAACTCACACATCTTTAGACTGTGGGAGGACACCGGAGCACCCGGAGGAAACCCACGCACACACAGGGAGAACGTGCAGACTCCGCACAGACAGTGACCCAGCCGGGAATTGAACCTGGGACCCTGGAGCTGTGAAGCAACAGTGCTAACTATGCTATCGTGCTGCCCTTTATAATAATCGCTTATCGTCACAAGTAGGCTTCACTGAAGTTACTGTGAAAAGCTCCTAGTCACCACATTCGGGGGGGCCGGTATGGGAATTGAACCCGCGCTGCTGGCATTTTTCTGCATTACAAGCCAGCTGCTTAATCCACTGTGCTAAACCAAGGCAAAGGGATAAAATCCCATGCCTTGGGTAGATCACAGGAACGCATATTAGAATGAAACGCGTTGTCTCTAATATGTAGATTTGCCAGAAAGTGACCCCCCCGAAAATGGGTTTGATTCACATCGCAACATCTCAATGATGTTAGATCTCGCAAGGTGTGGCGAGACAGGTAGATCCCAGAAGTGGGATTCCCGGCATCCGCCAGTCCCGTTGCACTGCGCTGTTTTTCAGGTGCAACGCGATCGGTAGATCCCGCCCAAGAATTTTTTTATTCAGAGTATTGTTATTTTCTGGAACGCACTGCCAGAAAGGATGGTGGAAGCAGATTCAATAATAACTTTTCAAATGGGTGTTAATCATAGAATTTACAGTGCAGAAGGAGGCCATTCAGCCCATTGAGTCTGCACCGGTTCTTGGAAAGAGCACCCGACCCAAGGTCAACACCTCCACCCTATCCCCATAACCCAGTAACCCCACCCAACACTAAGGGCAATTTTGGACACTAAGGGCAATTTATCATGGCTAATCTACCTAACCTGCACATCTTTGGACCATGGGAGGAAACCGGAGCACCCGGAGGAAATCCACGCACACACGGGGAGGATGTGCAGATTCTGCACAGACAGTGACTCAAGCCGGAATCGAACCTGGGACCCTGGAGCTGTGAAGCAATTGTTCTATCCAAAATGCTACCGTGCTGCCCTTGTGTTGGATATATACTTGCAAAGGAAACTTTTGCAGGGCCGGGAGTTGAAATAATTTGATTAATCTTTCAAAGAGATAGTACGAGTGTGATAAGCTGAATTAACAAGGCGGGCGAAAGGTGATCGGGGGTGGACAGGAATGTGGAGTTGAGGTTACAATCAGATCGGCCACGATCTTATTGGATGGCGGAACAGGATCGAGGGGCCGAGTGGCCCACTCCTGCTCCTAATTCGTATGTTTGAACGTTTAGATGATTGTGCTGCCACCTAGGAATCTGTTGGAGACATAACTAGGCAGGGCAGTAATGTATAGAATGCAGAGTCAGCTCGGAATGTATATGGAATCTGATGACGTAGATATGGACAGTAGGACAATCTGTCATAATTCTGACTGGTTAAAGCAACAAAAGGTTGATGTAGTTGTGATGCTGGTTCGAACACTATCCTTAGGGGTGGGATGGGAGAATACTGGGTTACAAAGCAGGTTGATTGAGATTCAAGTTTATTTTGCAGTACTTTAAAACTTTGTAAGTTATTTATAGATTATTCTCTTCTGTATGAAAAGTCTGTGGGGATTCACTTTGCTATGGAATAAGGTGTGTCCTCAAACAGTCCAATAAAACAATCCAAACTGTGTCTTTACTCTGTTCCGCCCAGTAAAAATATTATTGACTAAACTGTTGGAAAGAAAGGATGTATATTTATTTTCTTGAAGAGCAGATCCTCCCAGATCTGCAGATAGGAATTTGAGTTCCTCCCAAAGTTTGTTTTGGGGAGCCCTGACCTATGACGGGGTTCGAGGCCTCCATTACCTGTTGCCAGTGATGTGTGGGCCACCAACAGAAGCTCACAGTGAAGGGGACAGGTGATCCTCGGATGGAGATGATCCCCAAACTAACCAGCTGCAGCTAGTGTCGTTTGGTGGATTTAGCAGGAGCCCTTTACGAACTGCTGGTTATACTGGAAATATGACACCAGTGCAGGATCCTGATTTCCCTATTTAAGCTGCCTTGCGTGTGATGTGACCATCAATTCACTCGAGACACGAGAGGAAGTAAACTGTGGCTTTAATAGACTTACAACTGAGCCTGCCTGCGACCAGAAGAACTGAGGGCAGACCCACGAGGCTGCAGCACTTTATACTTCCGGTAGTGGGAGGGGCCATGGGCGGAGCCAAGGGTGGAGCCCTGTACAAGCTCCTCATCTCCCCCTGTGGGCAGAGCCGTGCAACTGCTCACAGACAGAGCCCACAAGGACACAATGCTATACAGTGTGAATTAAGCAAAATACATTCACCACAGCGTGCTCACACACTTACTTATGCATATTTGGGTGTCATTGAGGTGGCTGAGATACACTGATACACCCACCAACCCCAATTCTCAACAGCACACCAACTGTTCTGCAGGGTAGAAACATATAGCCAGCCATTGGGCAGGTCCACTATTCACCAAATTCAGCTGCCCAGATGAAAATCGCTGTTGCCTGTCTATAACAATCTGCGTGACCAGTTTGAATCATTTACCAATAACAAAAGTAGCAGGTCTGGCAACATCTGTGGAGAGAGGCACAGAATTCATGTTTCAGGACAGTGTCCTTTCATCAGAATTGGGAGGAGTTGAAAATGTTGAGAAAATGGAAGGGGGAGGGTTAGGAAAAAGAACCAATGGGAAGTCTGTGGCGGGGGGGGGGGGGTGGCAGGGGAGATTCATTTTCCGGAGATGTTGTGCCCAGCGCACCTCCTGCTATTCCTGGAGAATAATGGGATATCCCACCGGATGGCGAACGAATCGCGATGCTCCTGACACGCGGTCACCAACACATAGAACATACAGTGCAGAAGAAGGCCATTCGGCCCATCGCGTCTGCACCAACCCACTTAAGTCCTCACTTCCATCCTATGCCCGTAACTCAGTAACGCCTTTAACCTTTTTTGGACACTAAGGGCAATTTACCACGGCCAATCCACCTAACCTGCAAGTCTTTGGACTGTGGGAGGAAACCGGAGCACCCGGAGGAAACCCACGCAGACACGGGGAGAAAGTGCAGACTCCGCACAGACAGTGACCCAGCAGGGAATCGAACCTGGGACCCTGGCGCTGTGAAGCGACAGGGCTATCCACTTGTGCTACTGTGCTGCCCTTAATGCAGTTTGCAATCCTGACACTCTTACCATTCATTTCCCTCATCATCCTTCCCCTCCGTCAAAACCTCATACATTTTATTTTATTTTTTTTTTTAATTTAGATTAGCCAATTATTTTTTCCAATTAAGGGGCAATTTAGCGTGGCCAATCCACCTACTCTGCACATTTTTGGGTTGTGGGGGCGAAACCCACGCAGACACGGGGAGAACGTGCAAACTCCACACGGACAGTGACCCAGAGCCGGGATCGAACCTGGGACCTCAGCGCCGTGAGGCGGTTGTGCTAACTACTAGGCCACCGTGCTGCCCTAAAACCTCATACATTGGGGAAATGATCTAAAGGTCTTTCTTGTTTAAAATAAAATTAGAGTGCCCAATTCATTTTTTTCCAATAAAGGGGCAATTTAATGTGGCCAATCCACCTAACCTACACATCTTTGGGTTGTGGGGGTGAAACCCACACAAACACGGGGAGAATGTGCAAACTCCACACGGACAGCGACCCAGAGCCGGGATCGAATCTGGGAACTCGGCGCCGTGAGGCAGCAGTGCTAACCCACTGCCCTGATCTGGATCACACCCTCACTGGTGTAAACCGGACTCGCATATTTAAAAGAGGCTTTAACCGCACAACCGCCTCACGGCGCTGAGGTCCCAGGTTCGATCCCGGTTCTGGGTCACTGTCCGTGTGGAGTTTGCACATTCTCCCCGTGTCTGCGTGGGTTTCGCCCCCACAACCCAAAATGTGCAGAGTAGGTGGATTGGCCATGCTAAATTGCCCCTTAATAGAAAAAAATAATTGGGTAATCTAAATTTTTTTTAAAAAAAAATTTTTTTTAAAAGAGGCTTTAATCTCATTTATATAAACTCAGCCCATTTGAGGCCCGAGGATCTCAGTTTCTGGGATTCACTGGCCCCACTGGCAAAGCGTGAAGCCAGCGTGAATCACTACTGTTTTCCAAAACAGAAACCAGACATGATGACCGCACTGGGGAGGGGGGTGGGGGGGGGGGGGGGGGGGGGTCGGCGCTCGGAGGCCTTTGGAGTGGATGATCGGGGACAGGGCAGTACCCTAACACTGCCTTGGCACCCAGGCAGTGCCAGCCAGGGGCAAGGGACATTGTCAATGGGTGGGGCCTGAGGGGGGGGCCATGGCAGGGGGGGGGGTGAACTGGGTGAGGCCTGAAGAGGGGGCATGAAGGGGGTATGACAGGTGGAGAGGGTGAAGGGGAGTGTGAAGAGGGGGGGGGGGTCTTGCAGCTCTTACCATTACATGGAGGGGTGTCCTGAGGGACTGAAAGCCGGGCGGCCCTCAGAGACCTCATTGCGGGGGTGGGGGGGTTATGTACCGTTGCTGACAGGGAAAGGTCACCCTCATGCCTGCATGGTGTACTGGGCATGGCATCGATATTTAGTGATAGGGGGCGGTTACCCCTCTGGTGTCCATGTTTCAGGGTATTGCCATGTCTGTGGGGGTTCACAATGTCCATGGGTGGGTGAGGGTGGGGGGAGATAGGGGGGGATCTTCAACATAACTTTGAGGACTGAGCACCTTTTAAAGAGGCCACCCCGATCTCTGAGCACACTGTCGTGCTGGCATCTTTAGTTCCCCATGCCAGGAAAAAAATCTGTGGGAGAATTCAGTGAGAATCTCCCCGTGCTCCATAAAAAATGACAGGGGGCTGGATTCTCCCAAAATGGGACTGTCCCCACACTGGCTTAAAAATGGTGGAGTTTTACTCCCGAAATTCCGATAAAAACGTTGACCTAATTCACTGCCCTGCAGGGGGCTGGGAGGGACCTGGAGTAAATCTTGCAGCTTTAGCTATGGATACGGACCCCGTATTTCGGAATCCACACACGGGCACGGCGGCGGCCTCCAGCGGCCGCACCAAACTCCATGGCGGACTTGGACCACAGAGACACACCCAGAATTTTTTTAAATATAAATTTAGAGTACCCAATTAATTTTTTCCAATTAAGGGGCAATTTAGCGTGGCCAATCCACCTACCCTGCATATCTTTGGGTTGTGGGGGCGAAACCCACGCAGACACGGGAAGAATATGCAAACTCCACACGGACAGTGACCCAGAGCCGGGATCGAACCTGGGACCTCGGCGCCGTGAGGCAGCAGGGCTAACCCACTGCGCCACCGTGCTTTTCCCAGCCGCACCAAGAAATGAGACCCCTCCCCGATCGGCCGCGTGCCCGAGTAAGTAACCCCCCGGATCTAACCCCCGGCTGCCTATCAGGGCCTCCCTAGTCTCCAATCCCCCCTGCGGCTGCGGACATTGTGGGGGGAATCACTTTTTGGCAAATCTGCATATTAGATCAACACAGCTGGTCTCACTCCAATGTGCAGATTACCCAGGTACCTGAGGCTTGGGATTCACCTCTTTTGCTTCAGATACCTCGGGCAAGTGCTGTTCAGCACTGGTCTCCACAAACAGGGACCAGACAGAACGGCATTCCTGGGGGTCTCCCAGGGGATTGGAGGCTCCCAGCTGCATGCCCTATGGGCAGGGTGGTACCCTGGCACTGCTGATGATGACACCTGAGCACCCTGTCAATGCCACACCTGGGTGCCAGCTTGGGTTATCTGTGGCCTCAGCCACGTGTTCTCTGCTGAGGCCCCTCATACAATGTGAGAGTTGGGAAACATGTGGCTAAACGCACTCACTATGGGACTTTGTTCCAAATTGGTTGAATTGCATACTTCATTCATGAACATAAAATGTATTTATTAATAAGTATTGTACAGCAGCGTGGTGGTATGATATTGATGGCTCATCAAGCAGCCTTATGGCTGCCCTTAGCTCCCAAATTGTCTCTTTGTCTTGGAGCCTCTCTCACCATGGGGGCGATTCCACATTCTGAGTCCTGGTTGGTTGCACAGGCCATGTGACCCTTGTGTTGCTTTTAAAAGGACAATCACCACATTTTTCAAGGAGTACATACATGGCTTTCTTATTCCTCCTGTTAAAAAGCACCAGCACAGACTTACCTGGAAACGAAGGTGCCGTTTCCACACCCATACTTCAAGTTTATTAAAATGCCTTCTTGTATTTTGTCACCTGGGGGACCATTAGTCCATCAGAGAAGAGTTAATAAATTAACCTTTCAGACACTGTTGATTTGGGACAAAGGAAACTTATTTGAATTAAAACAAAAAATGCTAGAGAAAGTCAGCGTGTCAGGCAAATGTTTCAATTGAAGAGTATTTGAATGCTGAGCAGTCTCTGCTTAGCTAGCTGTTGTCAGTGTTGCTCTGGACTATTTAGACATCTGATTGTGGCTGACAGCCAGCATGTGCGTGATCTACATAACAATAAAGTCAAGCTTTGAACATTGTGAAACAGCAAGAAATCAGTTGGGGCACTCTGCCCTGTGAGAGCAGGTCTCTGGAAATAACAGGACATTCTCAACTCATTTGAAGTGAACATTAGAAGTTGTTTTTGTAGATGTGGTGATTAGAAAAATGATGCTTATTCTTCGTATGAATTTAGACTTTCTCCCACTCCACCCTTTCCCTCTTCTAGTATCACCGTTCCTCTCCCAAGGGCACAAACTCTTTGTAGAGCATGGTTTCTGCAGGCACAGCTGCCCTCTGGAACTGAGTCAAATGGTTGGTGTCCGTCCTTGTACCAGGTCAAGGCAATTCAACCACAGGGGATATCACAGCAATGCCTGATCCGTAATTTATGAATTCCCATCCTTGTTTTTAGAGCTTCCCATAAACTCAATCCTCCCTATCTCTGTAACCTCCTACAAATCTCCAAGATATCTGCACTCCTCCAATTCTGGACTTCTGCTCATCTCTGATTTTTATCGCTCCGTCTTTGGCAGCCGTTCCTTCAGCCACTTATACCCAAGTTCTGGAATTTCCTCCATATCTTTCTCCCCCTTTGAGACGTTCCTTAAAAATGACCTCTTTCAGGGCAGCACAGTGGCGCAGTCGTTAGCACTGGGACTACGGCGCTGAGGAACCGGGTTCGATTCCGAATTCGCTCCCAGCCACAGCCAGGACCCCAGATGCCGAGCAGCGAAGAGGATACCGAGGCAGAGGGGACCCAGGAAACCCCGGAGCTTGAGTCCAAGGATGGCACTGATTTCTCGTTCCAGCTGTCTCCAATACCCTCCACCATCCTAGAGACACTCAGCTTTAGGGAAGAAGCTTCTGAGACACAATCTGGTGCACACCACACAGCTGCCCCAGAACAGCAGGTGGAGGAAGGAATTCCTGAGGGGGCGGACAATCGGAGGGCAGGCTGACCCCAGGGACTAGCTGCCATCCAGACAGGTATCAGGCTTCTGGGATGGACAGTTCCATCAATCGTGGAGATGCAGCCACAAAGCCAGGGACAACAGGAGGGTTTGTCGGCGAGCATCCAGCACCTGCAGGCGAAGGTGAAGAGGTCCAACCGCGTGCAGTAGTGCCAGCCATGTATTCCCCCCCCCAGGCCAACACCGCAGGGGTGGCATCCGCGCTGCAGACCTTGGGCGCAAGGTTATCGGTTATGGATCAGCATTTCCAAGACCTGGGGCATCCCAGGACAGGGCTGCCCTTTCACAGGCAGCCATGTGCCAGAGCCACCTGGACATTGCAGCGGCCCTCCTGAGCGTGGCCCAGTCACAGCGGGCCATGGTTGAGAGCGTTGGCGGCATTGCCCAGTCACTGGTCAACATATCGCAGACATAGGGAGGTGGCCCGGACCCAGAGGGAATTGGCACAGTCATTGGCTGATGTGATACAGACCCAGAAGGTGGTGGCACAGTCACAGCCGGATGTGGCGCAGTCGCAGACGGAAGTGGTCCACTCCCTGTGCTCCCTGGCTGGTAGCACGCAGACCCTGGTCAAGACAGCAGTGGGCCTCCAGGACTGGCAGTGCCAGGAGGAGGGGGAGCCTCAGGGGATATCACCGCTCACACCCCCATCCCATGGAGTGGCCCAGGGGGAGGGGGAGGTGATGGCGCCTGTGCCAGTGGCTCCCGAATGGGAGATTCCGGAACACCGCAACACGTCGGACTACTCCACTCCTGTCCCGGGCGGATCTGGCGGGCAGTGGGCAGAACAGGGCAGCGGCAGCACGGTGGCGCAGTGGTTAGCACTGCAGTCTCACGGCGCTGAGGTCCCAGATTCGATCCCAGCTCTGGGTCACTGTCCGTGTGGAGTTTGCACATTCTCCCCGTGTCTGTGTGGGTTTCACCCCCACAACCCAAAGATGTGCAAAGTAGGTGGATTGGCCATGCTAAATTGCCCCTTAATTAGAAAAAATTAATTGGGTACTCCTGTATGACACAAGACAAGATGCATGATTAGACCGTGCGCGCGGGGTGGGGGTTGACACACATGTCACAGGGTGCAGCCTGGCCCATCCAAGTCTAATCGCCCCAGAAGCCGCCAGTCAAAGAGGACCCAGGTCACAGGGCGAGAATCACAGCAGGGCGCCTCCACTCCTGATATACCACCTGGGGATCCACCTAGATCCACTTTAAACACCTGTGCACCATGTTACAACTGCCTCAATGCTCTGTCAGATGGGCGTGAGGGGTGAGATGGGTGTGAGGGGTGGGATGGGCTGGGCTGGTGGCAGAGGGGGCACGTGGGGAGGTGGGAGAATGGTTGGATGTTGGGGGTGGGCTTGTCAAACGATGCAGAGCACCAGAGCTCATCCCAGACTGGGTTGTCATCATCCTCCATCCCATGGACCCAGACCTGCTGTTATGGCCAACCCAGGGCCTGCACCCCGTGGAGGGTGTGTGTGTGTGTGGGGGAGGGGGGGGGGGGGTTATGCCTGGCCAGTCCCTCCCCTAGTCGGTGAACCTGGAGGCAATCAGAGCATCCCGTGCACATTGGCCCTGGTGCACATGTGTGACCTCAGATGCCTACCCAGGCCCCGTGCCCTATCCATCCTTGCCCTCATCCTCCTCTTCAGCATGGCCTGACATTCATCCTCCAACAGGTCGCCCCTCTGTTGCACGATGTTGTGGAGGGCGTAGCCCAATGCGGGCAACCTTCCCAGGCCTTACTGGAGGACACCTCCAGCCAGAGCGGCCCAGGCATCTGAATCGCATCTTCAAGATGCCGAAGCACCACTCGATCATGTTCCTGTTCGCTGCATGGGGTGTCCTTGTATTAATAATAATCTTTATCAGTGTCACAAGTAGGCTAACATTAACACTGCAATGAAGTTACTGTGGAAAGCCCCTAGTCGACACATTCCGGTGCCTGATTGGGTTCACAGAGGGAGAATTCAGAATGTCCAATTCACCTAACCAGCACCTATTTCGGCATTTGTGTGAGGAAACCGGAGCACCCGGAGGAAACCCACGGGAGACCGTGCTGACTCCGCACAGTCAGTGATCACAAGCTGGAATCAAACCTGGAACCCTGGCACTGTATTCCCCAAAGGGGAAAAAAATTGTTCATGAAGATACCAAACAGACTTGTTATTGAAGTTTCCTTGAACATCTCTTCCAGCAATACAGTTCCTGGAAATATTGATTAATTCATCAAAGTCACTGACCTTGCTAGTGGAACGCACAGAGTGATTTAGAGTAGTACAGCACAGTAATGGTCAAGGCTCACTGAATTGGAAGGTGACTTTTGTCATAGCTCCACACCATGCCCATGCACACAGCGCAAGCCCCAAGCAGACATCTGCTGCATGTGTCTCTGTATCTGCATGACAATAAACTCCACAGCCTTGTACTCCGACATGTGCCAATATCCACATAGCAACGGCCATGGTCTCACTCTCCCTTTGTCCTGCCACATGTGCCGGAATCTACATAACAATGCCTGTGACCCTGTGCCCCTCCCGCGTGTGCCCATATCTGCATCACAATAATACAAGCTCGACAGCTGAAACAGCCAGTAATCAGCTTGAAGAACCTGCTGTGCTGCAGAAGGCAGTCAAATGGCCGAATTGGATGCTTCTTTGTTTGAGAGCTGTAGGTATTTTCCTGTGAGGAGCACATCCACACACACAGACACACACACAGACACACACACAGACACACACACAGACGCACACACACACACCTGGCACCATCTCGTCTTTATGTGATTATTTCTTCATTTCCAATTCCATCTCCATCCCCACTGCCCTCAGCCCGATTTTTCCTGATGGCACTGACTCATGTGGGGGTGCATTTCCCGAAATGTTGCCAGCCCATTGCTAATCTCATGCATTCATCAAGTAGCGAAAGATAAAGGCAGGTTTATCCAGCTGTGGGTGCTGGTAGGTCGACCCAACTGAACTCTGCCCTTAACTGCACACTGGTCAAACAGTGGCCACCGAACGCTGACTAAAGAGAGCATAGACTGATTTACTCCTTCCTGGCTTCAGTAACTGGGATTTTACTAATCAAGTTGAAATTAGCCCACAGAAGAGATTAAATTTAGTACTGAGGGGCAGCAGTGGTTAGCTCCCTGTGTCTGCGTCACCCCCACAACCCAAAAAGATGTGCAGGCTTGGTGAATTGGCCAGGCTAAATTGCCCCTTAATTGGGAAAATAAAGAACTGGGTACTCTAAATTTATTTTCAAAAACATTGTTGCAACCTTTTGATCTTCGGAGTTCAAGGAAACATTTGAAGGAAATGCACGAGCTGATTTGTACACAGCAAGGTCCCCCAATCAGTGCGTTAATGACCAGATCATCTCTTTTAGTGACACTGGTTGAAGGATAAATACTGGCCAGGACCAAGGGGCAAGCTGACATGCTCTTCCTCAAATAACTCCATGGGATCTTTTATGGCCACCTGAGAGGGCAAAAAGGGGGCCTCCCTTTAACGCCTCAAACAAAAAGCACCGTCTCCAAAAGTGCAGCACTGTTGGATCATCCTCATTCTTTAGAACACCAGTTTCTCTGGAGAACCCACAACCCTTTCTGATATATTTGTAACAGTGAGTACTCTGCAAAAGTACACCACTTGGCCGTAAAGTACTTTTGTGGCATCCGGTGATTGTGAAAAGTAAATGTAAGTTTGTCTTCTGACCTGGAACTGAAATGCAACTAATTGAGCCACAACTGACTGTTCAGTTGTATCTTTGCATTAAAAGTGAGGCAGATGCCCACAAACTAAACAAGGGGGATAAAAGTTGAAATGTAGCCATCTCCTGTCTCACAGCTCCTATTTAATCTTACGACTGGCTGCACACGGGTTAGGCAGACGGCTTTGTGGAGGAAATTGCTTCTGAGCAACAGGGTGTTAAATGGAGTAACCTGTGATTATAAAACTCTGAGCAGTAGACAGTGTGTAGTCTGTGGTAGTGGAACGTGTCCTTGTTTGGTGCACACCCTTTGAGAATTCTTCAAAAGCCAAAATATCCGCCCCTCCGCCCACCATATCCACAGAAACTTTGCACAAGAACAAGGATTGATTTGTTTTGGGTGTACAAGTTTTGAACAACTCAATCTCCAGACCCACCTCCATTAAAAGAAATTACTTGGGCACTAGCTTACTAGTAATAGTGCATATTTGTGCAAGAGCTAAGTGGAGCGGATTGGCACAACTGTGATGCTCACTGTGGTCAATAGCTTGTCAACACTTCACTAGCTTGTGTTCACACAAAATAAATGGCTACTCGGGCAAGTTACTGGAGGTGGCCTCGTACCCTGGAAAGAAGTCTTCAAAAGACGAAGTGGAGGGAAAACAATGGGCAGAAAATAGCTTTTGTACAGACTTTTCCTCCTTTTTTATAACTCTCACCTCTGAGTCAGAAAGTTGTGGTTCAAATCCTCCCCCGTAAACTTCAGCATATTTGTGCAAGTAGCAAAGGTTTGCTGCATAATGGCATGTGCTGTCCTTTGCATCCTACATTAATCCAAAGCTCCATCTGCCATCCTTAACATACATAAATGATCCCTGGGGACAGTATTAAAAAAAAAGAGAAGGAACTCTTCCAGTGTCCTGATCAACCAAACAACCAAAAGGCAGATTGTGTAGCCATTTATCTCTTTTATTATCTGCAGCACCATTTTGTGCGCCTTAATTGTTTTCCTGCATAACAGCAGGGACTGTATTTCAAAAGTTTTCCAATATCTGTAAAGCACTTGAGATGCCCTGAGATGCTGCATGAATAAAAAATTGAACTAAAAACTGGGAGAAATGGATTGCCGATTCACTGCACCCATTTTACCCCATTTCACAATGGTATGCATTTGCCAATAAATCACCAGATAGAGTTACATATTTTAGGAGAGATCTTTGAACAATTAGAGCTCACCGTAGCAATAAATACCATTTTTATTGCAGTTGTATTACAGCACATTTGATATGCAGCCCTCCCCTGATCACAGTCTGCCCTTTCTGACTGTATGAACCTTGCAGAAAATCAATTATGTACTTAACAGGGTCGCCATGTGCAGTTATTATCTCAGTGTCTTCCAGATGCATAGCACACAAAGAAAGGAAATATAGAAAGATCACATTTGTAAACAGCTGTAGCTGTCAGTCATTGACCCAGGCTGGAAGTATGGTCAAAGACACAGGGATAGAGCGCATTCGGAGAGTCGGGGGATTGATGTGCTGTTTAAGGCAATCACATGTCAAATTATAAAGTAAAAAGCATTTTGATTAGTCACAGACTGCTGTCTCTTTCCCCAGATACAGGCATGTGCAAGGATCTGGGCAATAGCTGGAACAGGAGGCCAACACAATGCGTCTAATTACAACTGGGACCTGCTGGCCATCGGAAAGGTCACATGCCGACCCCAACACAACACTGAATTTCCATTTCAGCTTCAGAGTTGGAGAAAGTGTAACATCAGAGGATAACATTCTGACTAATTTTGCAGACGTTTGTCAGCAGCGATAATGCAGTGGCGAGGCAAGGAAGGGAATCATGATATCAATATCAGGATATGTATCGGAGTAATGAAGGAGTCATGGCATTCGGATGCAGTTGTCTCTTTTTTAATAGCCCTCTGGCACCTCATCCTGGTGTCTGTTCATTATGTGTCAGGACGTTATTTGACCGTGGGGACAGCACAACGAATCTTGCCTAATTCGATGCCCACGCAAGCATTCTTACCAGAAGGAGTCACCGGATCACAAGTCATGAACAGGAATTTTGGCTGCTTTTACCCTCGACTAAATCAGGAGCCAGTTTTGAGCCAGCCAGGATCAGCTCACCCAGCACAGACTAATCAATCTTAGTATTTTCCTCCTCTGTATATCTCAGGCCTTCACTGGACAGTCCATTTCTAAAGACCAAGTCACCGTGAAGAGGGGCGACTCAGGGTTAACAGTAGAGGGCCGTCAATGTGTGTAACACACAGATAATCCGAAACTAACAAAGAAAGAAAATAATTGTATTTATATTGTTTCTTTCACCACCTCAGGATGGCCTGAAGTGCTTTACATTTAATAAATTGCCTTTTGAAGTATCATCATTGCTGTAGGAAATACTCCCATGTCTATGTCTTATGTTCTCAGAACTCCCCTGGTCTTCTTCAGAATAGTGCTGGATATATAATGACCATCTGAAGGAACTGAAATGGTCTAGATCTGTCTCATTCCGAAAGGTAGCGCATGTTCAAATATCCTTCCACCAATCACTCTTTATACTCACACTGGAGAGGTCGTTATTACCACAGGTAAGTAGAGCCCACCATGCACATACCTTGAGGTAATGTCAGCAGGAGAGGAGGGGAGGAAGGTTCAATTTCTTTTGAAATTAATATTTGGGGATGGACCCCAGTTTGGAAGAATGAAGTTCTGCTGCAGATTGCTGTTGCAATCTATGGAGTGATAAACAACCTTTACCCTCTCCGCTGTGCTCCCCACCCCTTCGGCATGCACATGGCAAGCTCTCCATCAGCTAGCCTTTCACTGCCAGCAAAAGCTTCAGATAAATTTTATAAGCAGTGTAATTCTCGTTCCATTGGAAGTAGAAAGATATTTGTCAATAATTACACACACTCTCTCGCTTCCATTCTCCCTGTCGGAGCAAGGGCAGGCTTCGTGTGCCTGCTGCCGTATGCCATTCAATCAATGATTTCAATAGCAGATAAAGGAGTGAGACCCCCATGAGCAGCTGTGACTGAGTCAAACAGATGAGGCACACGCCAGCTGATCCTAACACAAGCTCTGCACTTCAACAATTGGCATTTTGTCTGCAGCCTGTGACACACATTCCAAGGGTTCACTGCCCTCACAATAAAAGCAATCTTCCTCCAATAATCTACTGCAGTGCAGACTGCTATGTTACACCAGGTATTTTGCCTCCGTTCATTGAGTCTTCCAATAAAAATCAACACACCTTCAGTGAGGATAGAAATTGATGTAAAAACATGTAGTAAAACTGCACAATCAGACCTGAGGAATAGAATAAATTGATTACCTTCTCATGAGCTTTGTGTAAACTAAACACAAAATAATTGGTACCTGCTGATGACAACAATTTTACTGAACACTTTTCCCCCCTAAGCTTTATTCCCTCCTCCCCTGCCTAGTTGCACTGTGCCAGAGAACTCTGCAAAATTTCACGGGGGAGGGTTTTCTGCTTCAATGGGTTTAGTCGTTAAGTCCAGTTGCTCAAAGGATGGAGACTGTGGCCAAGAGCTATAACCGAGATCATCTAACTCAGTGCGAACCAGGAGTTAAACCTCATTTGGAGTTTAAAAAAAAATTTAGATTACCCAATTATTTTTTCCAATGAGGGGGCAATTTAGCACGGCCAATCCACCTACTCTACACATTTTTAGGTTGTGGGGGCGAAACCCACGCAGACACAGGGAGAATGTGCAAACTCCACACGGACAGTGACCCGGGATCGAACCTGGGACCTCAGCGCCGTGAGGCAGCTGTGCTAACCATTAGGCCACCGTACTGCCCTACCTCATTTAGAGTTAAAGATCACACCCTATCATTGGGTCCCTGTGAGCAAGGTTCTTGTCAGTAATTTGTGATTCTGGAGCAGCACGGCATTGGGACCTGCAGAGATTAAAAGATTATCACTTTGTTTTTATTAAAATAAGGTCAACTAGGGGAATAACCTGAGAAGTACAAGATGCAAGGGAGTGCTGAAGTATTGGAGATGACATCTTTCAGGTGCGACGTTAAACTGAGGCACTTTTCTCAGATGAACAAAAAAGGTCCATGATCCAACTCAAAGACAAACCGTGGGGCTTCCCCAGTGTCCTGGGCCAACAACGCTAAAACAGATTACTGCTATTTGTGGGAGTTTGTGTGTGCAAATTCCTGCCATTTTCCTACTTTACAACAGCGACTGCACTTTTAAAAGTGTAGCATTGGGGGGGGGCAGCACGGTGGCACCGTGGTTAGCATTGTTGCCTACGGCGCTGAGGACCCAGGTTCGAATCCCGGCCCTGGGTCGCTGTCCGTGTGGAGTTTGCACGTTCTCCCTGGGTTTCACCCCCACAACCCAAAGATGTGCAGGTTAGGTGGATTGGCCACGCTAAATTGCCCCTTAATTGGAAAAAAATAATTGGGTACGCTAAATTTATTTTTTTTAAAAAGAAAAAAAAAAGTATAGCATAGGCTGTGACCGTTCTTCAGGGTTTCCTGAGATTCTAAAAAAAGTCGTAGAAATGCAAGTCTTTCTTTTCTTTCACACAACCAAACTGTGTGCGTTTGACAGAAGGAAAAATAAATATGATGTATACTTTATCTTACTATCTGGCAATAATCCTGAACTCTCAGGTCAGCACAAGGCTGTCTTAATATTCTAAGTGTGTAGGGTGCAGACCGGTGTTGGGGGGGTCACTGCATTTTTCTTCCCTTGTTACAGAATGCTGGCGCGTGCTTTGTGATGGTCCAGAGTGTAGCAATTGTCATTGTAATTGTGAAAGAGGACAGACGCGTGCCTTGGGACAGACTGCCTGGGTTTCTATTCTGTATGTCTTCTCATTGTTATGGTGCGAGTGCTGTAGTGGTTTGCACCTGTCCTCCCCTGGCCTTCCATTCATGCCGATGTCAGTACCAGCACCATCTGCTACCCCATGTTAAAGGGTCTGTCCATCAAACTGGGGGGTGTGGGGGGTGGGGGGGGATGAAAATAGCACACACATACAGACGCACGCTGTACTAAAGGCACAATAGCTTACCATTTGTTCCTGAAGGTCAAAGGGCAACTCCATCAAAAGCAACACAATGAGCAAAGACCACTGCCAGCATAAGTCACAGTCCTGAGCTGTTAGCATGTGACTTCATACCGCCCCTGTCCCCCCACTAAGTGGCGTTAGGATTCCTTATGATGACTGTGTGCAATATGCACTTTCTTTTTTTTTTATAAATTTAAAGTACCCAATAAATTTTTTCCAATTAAGGGACAATTTAGAGTGGCCAATCCACTGACCCTGCACATCTCTGGGTTGTGGGGGACGAAACCCACGCAATGACGGGGAGAATGTGCAAAGTCCACACGGACAGTGACCCAGAGCCGGGGCCGAACCTGGGACCTCGGCGACATGAGGCCACAGTGCTAACCACGGCGCCACCCTGCTGCCGGAGTCTGCACGTTCTCCCTGTGTGTGCGTGGGTTTCCTCCAGGTGCTCCAGTTTCCTCCCACATCCAAAGATGTGCAGGTTCGGTGGATTGGCCATGCTAAATTGCCCCTTAGTGTCCAAAAGGTTAGGTGGGGTTACTGGGTTGTGGGGATAGGAGGGGGACCTGACCCTTTCAGAGGGTTGGTGCAGACTCAATGGGCCAAATGGCCTTCTTCTGCACTCTAGGAATTCTATGAAATATCTATGTCAAGGTCAGCCGCACAATTTGCGTCACTCAATCCTCAACATTACTTTTTTCTACAAATATTCCATGTTGCTTTGTAAATTATTTATTTTATACATTATTTTAATTAAAATGATTTTCTGCCCTTATCCCTTGAAGGTGGTATCTTTAGTTGGCTTGTAGGGAACTTGATAGGATCGATGATAGGACTTAATTAGGGCAGCACGGTAGCATTGTGGATAGCACAATTGCTTCACAGCTCCAGGGTCCCAGGTTCGATTCCAGCTTGAGTCACTGTCTGTACGGAGTCTGCACATCCTCCTTGTGTGTGCGTGGGTTTCCTCCGGGTGCTCCGGTTTCCTCCCACAGTCCAAAGATGTGCAGGTTAGGTGGATTGGCCATGATAAATTGCCCTTAGTGTCCAAAATTGCCCTTAGTGTTATGTGGGGTTACTGGGTTATGGGGATAGGGTGGAGGTGTGGACCTTGGGTAGGGTGCTCTTTCCAGGAGCCGGTGCAGACTCGATGGGCCGAATGGCCTCCTTCTGCACTGTAAATTCTATGATGTGGAGAAGATGGGCGTGATCCAACGGCCATGCTGCAGATGAAACGCAGTTCGCTGTGACGCAGTGTGACCGCTAAAAGCCGGGGACCCCGCTCCCGGGATCTACTCGGCTCACAACGCCTCGTGAGATCTAACCCAATCTCGCAAGACGTTGTGATGTAAATCCCGCCAATTGTGGATGGGATCACTTTCGAGCAAATCTACATATTAGAGCGAGACAGCTAGTCTCGCTATTAAAATGTACCCACAGCATTGGGATCTATCTCCTCCCCCTCGGAGATCTCGGGCAAGAGCCGTTCAGCACTGGTTCCCACAAACAGGGACCAGGTAGAACGGCACTCGTGGGCATTTCCCATAGGATTGGAGGCCCCCAGGGGCATGCCCTTTGGGCACACACCTCAGTGTGAAACATTAGTGGACAGGCTTCAGGAGCACAATCTGGTGAGCACCACACCGTTGCCGATGCACATCGGGTGGATGCAGGAACATCAAAGGCAGTCAGCAGTCGGAGGTCTGCTGGATCCCAGGACTCAGCTGAGTCCCAGTCAGATACCAAGCCTCTGGGAAAGGTTATCACAAAGCTGATGGAGGCACTAGGGCAAGACCGGGAGACCCAACGGGGTGTCAGTGATACTCCAGCGAGTGCATGGCCGATTGTAGGAGTCCCAAAGGCTACTGGCACAGGAGATGATGCCAGCAATGTGTGGCAAACACGGCTAGGGTGGTGGTCGCAGTGGAAAACCTGGAGCATGATGTCAGCACCTTGAGTCATTCACCTGAAGAAGGAGCCGTGCTCCGAAAGCTCGTGTTTGAAACAAACCTGTTGGACTTTAACCTGGTGTTGTAAGACTTCTTACTGTGAGCACCTTGAGTGGTAGCGTCCAAAACATGGCAGTCAGTGACGGCCATGGCTGAGGGCTTTTCACATCACCTCCAAGTCACTGAGGGACGTGGCTCAGGCGCAGGTGGACAATGGCGGGCACTGCAGTGCGTGGCCCAGTCACTGAGGGACGTGGCTCAGGCGCAGGTGGACATTGGCGGGGCACTGCAGAGCGTGGCCCAGTCACTGAGGGACGTGGCCCAGGCGCAGGTGGACATTGGCGGGCACTGCAGAGCGTGGCCCAGTCACTGAGGGACGTGGCCCAGGCGCAGGTGGACATTGGCGGGGCACTGCAGAGCGTGGCCCAGTCACAGTGGACCATCACTGAGGGAGACAACTCCATGGTGCGGCCAGGGCTGGAAAAGCTAAATGACCCAGAGGCCTCTGAAGCTCATTCCAGCAGCCCCTCCATCCCATGGAGACCCCAGGGGCCCTATGGGCACTGTCTGGGATGAGGGAGTGCTGGAGGCCCACCCGTGACTGCCACCAGGGTGACTAGGGCAGTTTCCACCCGAATCCCGTCCCCTTCCTTTTTAAAAAAATATATTTAGAGTACAAAATTAATTTTAAAATTTCCAATTAAGGGGCAATTTAGCGTGGCCAATCCACCTACCCTGCACATCTTTTGGGTTGTAGGGGTGAAACCCACGCAGACACGGGGAGAACGTGCAAACTCCACACGGACAGTGACCCAGGGCCGGGATTCGAACCCAGGTCCTCAACGCCGCAGTCCTAGTGCAAACAACTGTGCCACATGCCGCATTTCCCGCCTCCCCTTCCTGACAGCGGTGTGTCTCAAGGTCAGCAGGCAGAACAGGGTGGCACGGCTCCAGGGCCTTCAGAGGCCATCCGCCAAGAGCATCAAAGGCCACAGGGCCTCCATCTCTGATGTGCATCCTGGGGTCACACCTAGACGTAGCAGTAGAGACCAAAAGATTAAGAAGATTCAGAATCAGTGAGTGGGAACTGGGGGATGGGGACCATCACTATCTGTAGCTAGGGACAATGGCAATATCAAATGTTCAAGATTTCATGGTCAGCACTGTTGCTTCACAGCGCCAGGGCCCCAAGTTCGATTGCCGGTTTGGGTCACTGTCTGTACGGAGTCTGCACGTTCTCCCCGTGTCTGCGTGGGTTTCCTCCGGGTGCTCCGGTTTCCTCCCACAAGCCCTGAAAGACGTGCTTGTTAGGTGAATTGGACAATCTGAATTCTCCCTCAGTGTACCCGAACAGGCGCCGGAATGTGGCGACTAGCAGATTTTCACAGTAACTTCATTGCAGTGTTAGTGTAAGCCTATTTGTGACACTAATAAAGATTATTATAATAAAAAATCATGTAACATCTTACACATGTGCAGCCTCTGTCACATTATTCCCCACAGCAGGCCTGCCTGCACCCCCCATCCCTGTTGCCCTCTGCTCCCCCCACCCACCAGCACACTGTGGTCTGCAAAGGTGCCCGGGATGTCCAGTGTGCCAGGATGTAGCTGTCATGCATGCTTCCTGCGAAGCATGCACACACGTGCATGATCCAGAGATGGTGGTTACACAAGTTGAACATTCAGGGAGTGGCACCCCTTCCTGTTAATGAAAGGCACTCCCTGATGCCTCGGTGCGCGCAAAGCAACATGCGTGCCATCACTTACCTGCTGGACATGAGGCATCCAGGTAATAGCGGAGCATCTTACTGTCCAGGCATCTTGCTGGGCTTGGTAAATTAATCTAGTCAGCCTACCGGTCATACAGGGCATGCATGAGGTCATCCATGAGAGATGCCGCTCAAGTCCCCTCTCAAGCCCAGAAATGAACTGGTGGCATTAACGTTCAGGGCTGCGGTGACCTTCACGACCATCAGGAGCGGGCGTCATCCTCCTTCACAGGGTGCTACGTCTGCGAGGATATGGCACTGGTGCTGCACTGTCTCTTGGCTGAGACGCAGTCTCCTGCGCCACATGCTGTCTGTCATCTCTTCGAATGACCAACAACACCTGTACATCTTGGCCTCTTGCCAGCGTCCTCCCCTGGGTCCCTCCTCAGCCTGATGGGCTGCTAGGTCTGCAGGTCGTCCGCTACCCCTTGTACATGGAGTGCCGCCTCTAACCTGCCCTGACACTACTGCCTTCGTAGGCGTCTCTCTGCCTCGTCTGCAGATGTATTATACACAGAAGAGTATTATTGCCCCGCATTCCAATCAAACTGTGAGGCCTGGACACTTTGCCTGAATGCTGGAGGCGTCAGCACCACAGAGGCAGCGGCCAACAATCAGACACTCAGGATATCCCTGTGACCAAAGGGTGAGTGTGAGGACCAGGGAGGGCACCTGAGCACCATTTCCCCAATGTTCCCAGCAGGGGTCTGGGGTCTAGGGGCTCCTATTGTGGGCGGGGTGAGTGTGCAGAGCAAGATTTGCCAGCTAATTTTCACAAACAAAAAGCAAAGACACGGTATCGCCCCGCACAGGATCCTCAACAGAAACAGGGGCTAAGCCTGAGAATGTGCTCTCATTTCCAGATCTTTGTCGTAGATGTTGCACGGTAGCATTGTGGATAGCACAATTGCTTCACAGCTCCAGGGTCCCAGTTTCGATTCCGGCTTGGGTCACTGTCTGTGCGGAGTCTGCACATCCTCCCCGTGTGTGTGTGGGTTTCCACCAGGTGCTCCGGTTTCCTCCCACAGTCCAAAGATGTGCAGGTTAGGTGGATTGGCCATGCTAAATTGCCCTTAGTGTCCAAAATTGCCCTTAGTGTTGGGTGGGGATATTGGGTTATGGGGATAGGGTGAAGGTGTTGACCTTGGTAGGGTGCTCTTTCCAAGAGCGGGTCAGACTCGATGGGCCGAATGGCCTCCTTCTGCACTAAATTCTATGAAATAGTAATCCATCAATGTGCGACTCGTTCCTCGTATCAGTGCCATTCTCCATCCAGGAGCCGCAGCTGTGCAGGTCCCTCCCACACGGCCCAATCTCACCGGAACCAAATCCTGGCATCTACATATTCCACTGATGCTCAAGGTGCAGTTGAACATCCGTGACTTCCAGCGTGTTTAACCCACGGTGACATGCCAGCCACATGCAACATTCACCACACCAGCAACAAAAGCATCAGCAATCTGCAAAAGCATTTCTTCAATGGTGTTAGCAGGTGGCCCATTTGGATCAATGTCGAGGACCAGGTCCCACAGCTTCTGCTTGCTTCAAACTGGATTGCCTTCTGTACTCACACGCCCCCCTGAGCCCAGTGTTCAGGAGCCAGGTATCTTAGAATATATTGTCCTTCTTTCCGGCTACCGAAAAGGAAGGAAACAGCAACAGCAGCCCCCAGGCATCTGCAGCCACCAGCAGGAGCAAACAGCAAACACAACCTGCAGCTGTGAAGTGCTCACATAACTAATGACGCCAATTCCTCATTCGCAATAGCCCATCCCCTCACTCCCCCTCAGCAGCCATTCCGCCAACTTCACGTTTTTAAAAAGGAGTACTAAACGATGCCACGTGATTTCTTGCTGGGGAGTTGGCTAATTCCTTGCATTAGACTTCAATCTCGCTAATGAGATGGAGATCAGTACAAACTGGGGTCAATAATCTTCTCGCCACGCTAGGGATGGATCCGGCACCCGCTACCAGGCGCGGGCCGGGTAGATGGTGAACTGATTCGCGCTTGCCATGGATCCTGATTTTGGCCTCTCCTGCTATTTAATCGGGTGCCCAGATCAGCGCCGGGCGCAACGCGGTGGTTAAATCGTGCCCATAGTCTCCCAAATGGAGCATTCCGTCCAGAGGTTTTAAATATTTGTAAGGCAGAGTTTTATAGATTCTTGATAAACAATAGGATAAAAGGTTATTGGGGTAGGTAGGAATGTGGAGTGGAGCTGGCGAGGAGGCGGGCTGCTTTCAACCGGGTGAAGAGGGCACTGTACATTAGCAAGGTGCAGTGCGGCATTGTATATCCAGCGAAGCTGAGGGTGACTTACAAGCTCAAGGACATTTATTTTGGAATGGCGGAAGCAGCGGAGGAGTTTGCGAAGGCAGAAGGACTGTGGCAGAACTGAGAAATTGAGAAATGGCCATGTGCCGATGTAACCTCATGACTGTATTTTCTTCTTTTTTTTTTGTTTGTTTCACTGCGTGCGGGTGTATGGGCTAAAGGAGCTGGTGTTGTATATATCTGGACAAGGGAAGTGATGGGACTTTCACTCGAAGTGAGGGCTCTTTGGGGTGTAGGTGGATATGCGGGGTTTGTGCGCTAAAAGGGGGATTTTTGAGCTTTCCTAGGGCCGGGCCAGGGGGAAAGGGACCCGGGCGGGGGCCTCCACGCTGGCCGGTTTAAGCCGGCCAGTGAACGGGAGTGAGGTGGGGGGTGGGGCTGCGGCCATCGGAGCCTGGCAGAACAGGGTCCGGGTGGTCTAGCCGGGGTGGAAAGTTGGAGGGGAAGGAACCGAGGTTGGGGGAAGGTGTTTTACAATTCACCTGAGGAAGGAGCTACGCTCCGAAAGGTCGTGTTTGAATCAAACCTGTTGGACTTTAACCTGGTGTTGTAAGACTTCTTACTGTGCTCACCCCAGTCCAACGCTGGCATCGCCACATCACAGTTTTACAAGAGGCAGTGGACGGGAGGCGTTGGGAAGGAGTGGGGGGGGGAGTTTACAACTCTTAGGTATCATGTACAGCACTCTTTCAGAGGTTGGACGACTTTGAGTGTGTGTGTGTGTGGGGGGGTTGGGGGGGGGGGGGGGGGGGGGTGAACTCTATGGTGACCATGGGCGGTCCCGGACTCCTTTTTTCTTCTTCTCCTTTGTTTTTTGTTTCCACCGTGGGAGGGTTCATTTTATTGGATGCATATATTGACAGGTGGGCCGTTGTTTGGGGTGGTGGGAGGATGGGATTGTTGTTATTGTTAAGGGGATTGATTTTGTATTTGTTACCGTTTACTGTCTGTGGGTGGAGTGTAAATTTTGGAGGAAAATGTTAAAATGGAGAATTTAAAAAAAGGAATGTGGAGTGGAGGTTACAATCAGATCAACCATGATTGCATTGAATGGCAGAGTAGACTCGAAGAGGGCAGGACGGTGGCCTAGTGGTTAGCACAACCGCCTCACACGCTGAGGTCCCAGGTTCGATCCCGGCTCTGGGTCACTGTCCGTGTGGAGTTTGCACATTCTCCCCGTGTCTGCGTGGGTTTCGCCCCCACAACCCAAAAGATGTGCAGGGTAGGTGGATTGGCCACGCAAAATTGTCCCTTAATTGGAAAAAATAATTGGGTAATCTAAATTTATTTTAAAAAAGAATAGACTCGAAGGGCCGAGTGGTCTACTCCTGCTCCTAATTCATATGCACGTTTGCATGACCGTACAGAAGCCGATTGTACCCGTACTCAACTCTGGCTTAAAGCAGCTAATGTAGCACAGGCTAGGAATCATACCTGCTGATTTCTGGGACTGTACAGCTCAGTTATGTGCTGGTATTACTGAGGCACCAGGGAATCCAGACAATATTCATCTGTTAAATTTGTGGCTTCTTGTCAGTAATGTGAAACATTATAGATCCTTCTCCTTAATGTTATGAATACATGAACAGGAAGTTAAGACTTTTTTTATTTTAAAAATAAATTTAGAGTACCCAATTCTTTTTTTTTCAATTAAGGGGCAATTTAGCGTGCCCAATCCACCTACCCTGCACATCTTTTGGGTTGTGGGGGTGAAACCCACGCAAACACGGGGAGAATGTGCAAACTCCACACGGACAGTGACCCAAAGCCGGTGCATCACCGTCCCGTCCGGGAATATAAGAACAAGAACAGGAATAAATATTTAAGCCCCTTAAACCACCATTCAATGGTCTGATTCTACAAGTTAACTGTATCAATTTAAGTTAAGTGCATATGGGTAGAGGACATTGATTTGTTACTTGAGCACAGAAAGACACTTACATGAGAGCAGTGGAGTCTACCTGTATAGAATAGACATAGAATTTACAGTGCAGAAGGAGGCCATTCGGCCCATCGAGTCTGCACCGGCTCTTGGAAAGAGCACCCCACCCAAGGTCCACACCTCCACCCTATCCCCATAACCCAGTAACCCCACACAACACTAAGGGCAATTTTGGACACTAAGGGCAATTGATCATGGCCAATCCACCTAACCCGCACATCTTTGGACTGTGGGAGGAAACCGGAGCACCCGGAGGAAACCCACGCACACATGGGGAGTGTGGATTTTGTGGATTTAAAGCAAATGGTGCTGAGAAAATAGGGCGAGACTTTGTAGCCACCCTGCAGCGTATTTTCAGGTGGAGGAGGTGGTTTGCTCATTGGGCTCCTCCGCCGATCACAATGGCGATTTGTGGGGATCACACCCGCTGCTGCCGAGGGACCCGTCACGGGGATGACCATCAACGGGACCAGAAGATCCCACTGATGGGAAGGGCTGGAAAATTCACTCCGTAATATAGAACATAGAACAGTACAGCACAGAACAGGCCCTTCAGCCCTCGATGTTGTGCCGAGCAATGATCACCCTACTCAAACCCACGTATCCACCCTATACCCTTAACCTTACAGAACACTACGGGCAATTTAGCGTGGCCAATCCACCTAACCCGCACATCTTTGGACTGTGGGAGGAAACCGGAGCACCCGGAGGAAACCCACGCACACACGGGGAGGATGTGCAGACTCCGCACAGACAGTGACCCAAGCCGGAATCGAACCTGGGACCCTGGAGCTGTGAAGCATTTATGCTAACCACCATGCTACCGTGCTACCCTATGAATAAATCTAACCCAAGTAAAGACTTTGGATTCTCCCTCACCAACCAACCATACCTACTTCTGACCCACGTCTCCTCAGAACTTTGGTTAACAACAATCTAAGAATCTCAGTTTGAAAATGAACAAATATCAAGTCTTGGTTTTGTCCTTTGAATGTCATATTTATCATGTTGTTAGAGATCTTGTTTATACGACTGTCTCAAACTATCAGTTGTCATGGATTTGCAGCAAAAGACCTGGCAATAAGCCACGGTGAGTTATTTACTCTGAGTCAATGTCACTCCACATCACCCTCTGTTTATTCAGATCCAAGATCTAAGCCATATAGTCAAGTCTTAGCGTCAGACTGATATAAATAGTCAAAGATGAATCACCAACTGTTTACAACCAAGCTAAAATGCCAGGCCCTTTATCAGGCAGAGCATTTAACACCTCTTTGCCCATGAACTTGATTGTGGGGCAGCCAACAGCATAAGGTCACTGAGAGTTGTCACTCAACTAAGGTCACCCTGCCCTAAACAGAAGGCGATCTCCAGTTGTAGATTTGTGTGCATGTACAGTGGGGAGATAGTCAGAACAAGTATGTGCTCAACTAAAGCTGGAGTTACTTTTATCTGCAATTATAGATGTATCGTGCCTCTGCAGCTCATGGGTTGGTGCCATAATTAAGTGGGAGGAGTACTGGGTGCACACTACAAAAGGGTTGCACATGCACTAGAGAGAGAAACATAGCAATATTTTACATTTATTATAACTCCTTTCATGTCCTCAAGACATGCTAAAGCACTTCACAGCCAAGGAATTATTTTTCAAGTGTACTTTGTGTTATGACTTAGGCATGCAGTTTTACACACATCAAAATGCTGCAAATAGCAAATGGCATAGTGATCAAATAATCTATTTTTTTTGGTGGAGTGGGATGAAGGAGGGATTTTGACCAGGAGAATTCCATTGTGTTGTTGCCAACAATGCCGCAAGATCCTTATGCAAGGACAGATGGGGCCTTGCACAGACAGCACTCCTGACTCTAGCTAGCATTATGAAATGAAATGAAAATTGCTTATTGTCAGAAGTAGGCTTCAAATGAAGTTACTGTGAAAAGCCGCTAGTCGCCACATTCCGGCGCCTGTTCGGGGAGGCTGGTACGGGAATTGAATCGTGCTGCTGGCCTGCCTTGGTCTGCTTTAAAAGCCAGCTATTTAGTCCAGTGTGCTAAACCAGCCCCTAATATCTTGCCTCATTAGGCTCTCAAGTCTCTATGGTTGGCCTCAAATTCACAACCGCTACAGCTTTTAAGGAAGATGGTTATTGTTGAACTACCCAGAAGTGTATAAAACATTAAATGGAGATACGTCTTGAAAATATTATTAAAATGAGGCAGGATAATCATGAATATAAACTGGAAAAATTAAACTGAGATCAGAGACCAGGAGAAATCTCATAAAGGGCGATAAATGTTTAGAATGATTTGACAGACACGCAATACGTAGTTGATTCCGAGTGAGATCTACCGGCCACATTGCAGCCGAAAAGCAGCAGGCATGGCCAGTAGATGCTGGGAAAACCCTCTTCCCGGGTCTACCCGGCTGGCCACGCCTCGCGCGATCGAACATGATCTTGCGAGATGTCGCGATGTATATCCTGCCCATTGTGGGCGGGTCACTTTCTGGCAAATCTGCATATTAGAGTGTGACAGCTAGTCTCACTCCAAAATGCAGTCCTTTTTTTTTCTTTATAAATTTAGAGTACCCAATTATTTTTCCAATTAAGGGGCAATTTAGCGTGGCCAATCTACCTACCCTGCACATCGTTTGGGTTGTGGGGGCGAAACCCACGCAGACACGGGGAGAACATGCAAACTCCACACGGACAGTGACCCAGGGCCGGGATTCGAACTCGGGTCCTCAGCGCTGTAGGCAACAATGCTAACCACTGTGCCACCATGCTGCCCTCCAAATGCATTCCTGAGATCTAACCAAGGCGTGGGATCTACCCTCCTTGCCTTGGAGACCTTGGGTGAGTGCTGATCTCCACTAACAGGGACCAGATGGACGCCACTCGTAGGGGTCTCCCAGGGGATCAGAGGCCCCCAGGTGCTTGCCCTCTGGGCTCAGTGGCATCCTGCCATGGTACCCAGGTGGCATTCTTCATGCAATGAAGGACCTGGAAGGGCCAAGGACCCCCTTATACATGAGTTGGGGTTAGGATCACGTGAGGGGGAGGGTCAACAGATAGAGACACAGGAGAAGCACGGTGGTGCAGCGGTTAGCACTACTGCCTCACGTCGTCGAGGACCTGGGTTTGATCCCTGCCCAGGGTCACTGTCCGTGTAGTTTGCATATTCTCCCTGTGCCTGTGTGGGTCTCACCCCACAACCCAAAAAGATGTGCAGAGTAGGGTGAATTGGCCATGCTAAATTGCCCCTTAATTAGAAAAAAAAAATTGGGTACCCTAAATTTATTTTTTTAAAAGAGGTGGACACACCATTTAAAAATGGTTCCGTCGGGCTCCTCAGTGCAGGAAATGAGACTAAGTGCGGCCTTGTCCACGCGTACCCCACTGAGGCCCCCTGATCTACCCAAATGGCCGTTCGATAACGTGATGTTTCTCAGCGCTCCGAGCAGGCGCCGGAAATGGCCAGCTAATCGAGCACCAAGGGATTTTGTTCCCAATCGGGTAGATTGCGCTCTATGTTTGGGGATAGAGAGCACCGGGAGTATAGGTCTCTCTGCCTTTACCCGCCCTTCTGTTAATATGTCAATCCAACAGACAGCTCTTATTATGCTGTTTACAGGACAGTTCCCAAGCTGTTTATACATTGTCCTAATCAAAGAGTTTGCTGCCGTGATCCCAAATGGGAACAGAGTCCCATAGCGCGCAATTAGCCGTGATCTTAAAGACAAAATAAAAGCAGAAGATTCTGGATGCTGGAAACATGAAACAAAGACAGAACGTACCTGAAAAACCCCAATGGGTCACCGACATTTCTGGAGATTGAGAGAGAGAAAAACAACGTTGGGCGTTTCAGGTCACAGACCTTTCAATAAAACTATAAAGGTGTTTTCCTCACAATTTGAAACTTCCAAAACTTTACCGAGGTAATTTGCAAGACTATTATTGCCTCTAAAAGTTCCCAACCACACAGTAAACATGCTGCATGTTCGGATAAGAAGAAAAGAATTGTATTGGTACAGACCCTGAGCAGGAGAATCACAAAACGCACTCTGTGCAATGAATTACTTTGATGCACAATCACTTTTGTTAATTAATAAACTAACTCAGACATTTGAGAAATACCCAGATTTGGGAAGGTCCCAGTCTATTCAGGGAAATCTAAATTGTTTTAAAAATACACATTTTCTCAATTATGATTAAACCTGAGTACAGTTATAGTGAAAATATCACATTTATGTTTTTGTTGTTCAAAGTTAAAACCGTTCAAGCTTTGGGAACATATTTTATTTCAGCAAGAAGTCCCCCTTTTGGAGTTTACTTCTGGTAAACAGGTTTTATTTGAAGTCCTGAATGTTATGAGACTGGAAAGTCCCCCAAAGTAACCTTTAAAATTTGGTCTGAGGCAGCCAATACTCTCCTCCGTTCTTCCCCCACCTCGCCAACAGAAACTGGGATGGCCAGTGTGTGAGGAATTAACACTCAGGTTAAAACTGTTAGCTGGGCCACATTTGCTTGGACAGTTGCCCTGACCCTGATTGACGAGACAACAGAGGCAGCTAGCGGATCAGCTGATAGCTTACACGTGCTGCCTCAGCCCTGGCGAGAAGCTGTGAGCTCAGCTCCCACTTCAAGCCTGTGATTAACACGCACAGCAGCTGCAGAGTAAAAGGAGGCGGGTGAGGGCCGAGATAAGGGTTCCTGTTTACACAACTTGTGCTTTTTCTCTGACAAACGGGCCCCAAGTCAATCCCCATGCCCTTTACTATCACTGCGTCTTTCAGTCTAAGGGAATGCTCCTACCACGTGACAGCTCTAACACTCCTTATCCCAAAGCCCATCAGGAACTTTAATTGTTTTTCATTTGGAGTTATTTTTCTGCTGAAGGTGCTGACTCACGCCAGGGCTTCCGATTGATCACATGTCGGCTACATCACAAAGCAGTGATTCTGCTGTGGCCTGATGACCACATCACCCAACCTCTACCAGGAGCCAGAAACCCCAACTAACCGTTTTCTGTGAACAGAGAAGTGTTATGATCTGAAAAGCATCCCCTGAAAGGGTGGGGGGTAGCAGATTCAATAATAACTTTCAGAGAATTAGATAAATAACTGAAAATGAAACATTTGCAGGGCTATGGAGGAAGAGCTACAAGTAGGTCTAATTGGATAGCTCCTTCAAAGAGCCAGCACACGTGCGATGGGCCAAATGGCCTCCTGAGGTGTATGATTTTTTTTTGATTGGCTGAGCACAACAGGGAGTGGAATTTTACAACCCCTCCCGCTGGTGGAATTGTTCGATCCCGCTGAAGTCAATGTCCTGCCTCCCACCGAAACGGAGCTATAAAATTCCACCCGTGGGGTTAATAGATTAAAAAGAAAAGCAAATGCAAATCTGAAATAAATGCAGAAAGTGCTGGAAGCACGCACAGGTCGGTCAACATCCTTACAAAGGCTGACTATATGGATCTACTTTATGGCTGTTTGCAGGTTGCCAACTTTGGTTCACTGTGGCGACTGGGGGCTTTTCACAGTAACTTCATTGCAGTGCTATTGTAAGCCTACTTGTGATAATAATAAAAATTAATGGGTGGCACAGCAGCACAGTGGTTAGCATTGTTGCTTCACAGTGCCAGGGTCCCAGGTTCGATTCCCTGTCTGTGTGGAGTCTGCACGTTCTCCCCCTGTCTGCGTGGGTTTCCTCCGGGTGCTCCGGTTTCCTCCCACAAGTCCCGAAAGACGTGCTGTTAGGTAATTTGGACATTCTGAATTCTCCCTCAGTGTTGCCGAACAGGCGCCGGAGTGTAACCTCTTTGCAGTGTTAATGTAAGCCTACTTGTGACAATAATAAAGATTATTATAATTATAATCTATTCCTGGAGGTTGCATCACATGACCTCCAACCACCCCATTTGGTCAAATAGTCATTTTGTCCATCGCCAATCCTTTTTTACAACTAATTATTGAAATTTTTCACAAAATATGTAAAACCTTTAGTGCTCTAATGATTTTTCTCTCCAGAATTGTTCGCAGCAGTCTCCAAGAGCATAAACCTCAATTCCTGAAGATTCCAGGGCAATTCCGGGCGTTTGGCAACTCCCATGTGATTTGGGCGGCACGGTGGCGCAGTGGGTTAGCCCTGCAGCCTCACGGCGCCCAGGTCCCAGGTTCAATCCCAGCTCTGGGTCACTGTCCGTGTGGAGTTTGCACATTCTCCCCGTGTCTGCGTGGGTTTCACCCCCACCAACCCAAAAGATGTGCAGGGTAGGTGGTTTGGCCACGCTAAATTGCCCCTTAGTTGGGGGAAAAAAGAATTGGGCAGGCTAAATTTATAAAGAGAAAAGAACTCCAATGTGTGCTGCATTTCCAGTTTTTGTGTTTGGTTTTCCTGTGATGTTCTCTCCCTCCACCAGAGATTCACAGAGGAAGGGAGATAATGGGAATCAAAAACAACTCTTAAAAAACGGTGCTCAGTGTAATTTGAAAAGCTTAGCATTTTGCACAATGGAGCTAGAATAGGTGCTATATAAATGTAAGTTTTTATTTCCTGTTACCCGGTAACCCTCACTGGAAAGTGGCAGTAATATGTTCCCAGTATCAATCATCCTATGTGCAATCCCTGCTTAGTCTTATTGATGAAAATTGACCATGTGAGTGAGGTATCATCTTGCCTGTTGATGTAAAGACAAGCAATGACCAGTGTGTGGGGTGAGGCTGGGGGTAGGGGTAGAGGCGGGAGCAAATCAAAAGATATGAGAGCTAGTCTCCCATGTCTTTTTAAATAAATTTAGACTACCCAATTATTCTTTTCCAAATAAAGGGCAATTTAGCGTGGCCAATCCACCTAACCTGCACATCTTTGGGTTGTGGGGGTGAGACCCACGCAGACACGGGAAGAATTTGCAAACTCCACATAGACAGTGACCCAGGGCCGGGATTCAAACCCGGATCCTCAGCACCAGAGGCAGCAATGCTAACCACTGTGCCATGTTCCGCCCCTCTTCCATGGGGTTTTAAATCACAGAATTAGTCCTTCTCCAAAGCCCCTTTAATCCAAAGTAATACAAGCCCCCGCCACGGAGAGTTGGTCTTTCTCTTATCCCTGTTACAGTTGCAATGGCAAGGACACAAGGGGAGAGCTGATTGCTGCTCTTTGTCACCAGGAAACCGAGAGGGGAGGGGGTGGGTGGGGAGGGGTGGGGCACAGTGAGGAGGAAGCAACTGAAAGAAAAGAACAATAAAGTCAGACAGCAAGTGTGTAGGCAAGGTGCTGACTAATCACCTCAGTGCCAGTGGCAGATGCTGTGCAATTGTGCTGAGCTGGGGTCTGGAGCGTGCTGGGGATATAACAAGCTCCACATGTGACAGCATGCACGAACAGAATAATGCACAGTCCTACCAGCACATGCTGGGCGTGAAGTTCTAATTGCTTTGCATTATTTTTATGCAGATGACTTTAAACCCTCTTTTGCTGCTAGGCAAATCCTCTTTAAGGAGAAGCAGGGCACTGATTAAAAAAGCAACCTCCTCCTAGAATGTAAGAGGACCCTGCCTTATTTCTGAATGAATTTGATCAATGGAATAGCTACAAGGGGGTATAAGTGTTTGCGTTCTTTCAGTGTTTTCCCAGTGGATTAGCTGGTAATAGCTCCCTGGAACTTCACATCTAATACCCAGCCAGGTCACCTCCAGTTAAAATTGGACTTGCTGGCTGATTTTCACCCTCTCTTGTTTTATTGTGCCAACGAGACTGAGTCAGAACCATTTCCCCCACCGGGGTCTCGGGGTTATGGGTTGAGAACCCCTTCCAGCATTTGAGCACCTTATCTCGGCTTCACAAAGCTGCAGAGGGGGTGCTGCACTATCTCATTTTCTGGCTTTCAGATGACAATGTAAACTGAGGTCACATACTGCCTGGCTGGGTCGACATAAAAAACACATCATTGCCAGAACAAGTAACGTTTTTATTTTATTTTTTAAAAAACTAACCCACGCCACCTGCCCACCAAAAATTGCTGAGTTTTTGCAGAAATCAGAACAAGTAAAGTTAAATAAAAATGCTTACAATATTGGCCACTCTGCTAACTCCTACCATCTCCAACTGTTGGGTTTGGTTCCATGTGGAATCACCATATGAGCTCTGGTTTCTGTGGAATGGTATCGTTCCTGACAGATGGGGGCACATTCGAGAAGACACAAGAGTCTCAATTTGGTTATTTTTGCATCACACCTTCTCCAAAGATTTCTTGCTGTGAAGATATTGAACATTTGAAGCACAGGTCAATGTCTATAACATTGATTTGCTATGTTGCCTCTTAGTCGTGGCCCTGTGATTGGCAGGAGGTCAGTGGTGCGAGTGTAGCAAGACCACATATCACTGATACCAATCACTCAGCTTTGAGAGTTCAGTTGCTTCAAGCAACCTGTTAGATTCCAAATATTTCAAGAGCAAATGTTCCCTTTTCTTCCCCGTTTTCTCCCCTTGTTAACAAAAGGTATGAGCCGAGGCAACAACAACTTGTAATTATATCGCAATTTTATGTAAACAACCCAGGGGCAGCACGGTGGAGCAATGAGTTAGCCCTGCTGCCTCAGGACACTGATGTCCCAGGTTCGATCCCAGCTCTGGGTCCGTGTGGAGTTTGCACATTCTCCCTGTGTTTGTGTGGGTTTCGCCCCCCACAACCCAAAGATGTGCAGGGTAGGTGGATTAGCCATGCTAAATTGCCCCTTAATTGGAAAAAATGAATTGGGTACTCTAAATTTATAAAATACAAATGTAAACAACCCAAAATAATTCACAGGAGTATTATATAAGGAAATATTTGGATAAAGATCAAACACTTGATTGATGAGTTAGATTTTAAAGATCATTATAAAGGAGGAGAAAGGGGTGGCACAGTGGCGCAGTGGTTACCACTGCTGCCTCACAACACCATGGACCCGGGATCGATCCCGGCCCCGGGTCACTAATCGTGTGGAGTTTGCACATTCTCTCCGCGTCTGTGCAGGTCTCACCCCCACAACCCAAAGGTGAGCAGGGTAGCTGGATTGGCCACGCTAAATTGCCCCTTAATTGGAAAACAAAATCCAACAGGGTCCCTCAACAGGGATCTTGGATTCATGTCGCATTACATCCATCCCCCCACCATCTGGCCTGGACTTGCAAAATCCTACCAACTGTTCAGGCTTAAGACAATTCACACCTCTTTAACCTGTGATTATCCCTCTCCCTGGATCTGTAATGATTTGATTACCTGCAAATGCTCGCATTGTCCAGCATCTCTGACTTTATCTATATAAATGTTTCTGGAACATACCTCGCCATTCACCTGAGGAAGGAGCTGCGCTCCGAAAACTCGTGTTTGAAACAAACTTGTTGGACTTTAACCTGGTGTTGTAAAACTTCTTACTGTGCTCACCCCAGTCCAACGCCGGCATCTCCACATCATGGAAAACAAAAAGATCTGGGTGCTCAAGTTTTTTTTTAAATAAAGGAGGAGAAAGAAGCGGAGACTTTTGGGTAGGGAATTTCAGAATTTGGGGCTCAGGCAAGGCTACCATATGATGGAATGATCAAAATGGAGAGTGCTCAAGAGGCCAGAATTGGAAAAGTAACTGGCTAATCGTATCATCTGGAATAATAAAGATTCCAAGTTTAATCTCCAGACTGAGCTAAAGCTGTTGAACAGCAATAAGGGAGCACTACAGCAAGCACTGTCGGGAAAAAGAAAATCAACCAGAATGTTAAATTGGCAAAGGCTAAAAAGTGCCTCTTGCTGTAAAGTGCTTTTGTGTGGAAGCTGGAGGAGATGGGAATTGGCAATTAACAGGCATAATATGCTTAAACAGTAGTTGCGTAGGTTTAATCGTAAAGTAGCCACTGCTTCGACAAGGAGATGAAAGCCTGCAAGTGTCAGTACCTTCAAGAGAAGAGGAAAACCGATACCAAGAGTTACCATTGCAAATCCAGGTTGGGGATTAGGGAGAGTGTGGCAGAGTCGGCTCCACGTGATTTATTTGCATTTCTGCAGATTATCTCACAGCAACAGTGGGTGGAGGATTGGAAATTCACAGACCCAGACCATTTTGTCTCAATGGCCAGGAAGATTTAATTAATCAACCAGCTGAAAACTAAATATAGCTTCTAAGAAGATAAGAAATAGGAACAGAAGTAGGGCATGCGGCCTCTCGAATCTGCTCAGCCAGTCAATACAATCTTAGCTGATCTTAATCAGGGATTTGTTCGAGATTAGGTTAGAGGTGAGCAGAGTAGGTCAAACAGTTGTTTAATGCACTCACTGATTAAACACACCGATAATCTTCACCTGTGTAGACATTTCTTTAACAGTAGGTCAACTTCCAGCCATGGAGGTGAGATTTCCATTTTCAATTTTGACTTTCATCTTGCCAGAGAATTTGCACTGGCGAGAAAATTGCTTATTGTCACAAGTAGACTTCAAATGAAGTTACTGTGAAAAGCCCCTACTTGCCACATTCCGGCACCTGTTCGGGGAGGCTGGTACAGGAATTGAACAGTGCTGCTGGCCTGCCTTGGTCTGCTTTCAAAGCCAGCGATTTAGCCCTGCACTAAACAGCCCCTATAAGAAAGGCTCAGCACGGTGACACAGTAGGTTAGCCCTGCAGCCTCACGGGGCCGAGGTCCCAGGTTCGATCCCGGCCCAGGGTCACTGTCCGTGTGGAGTTTGCACATTCTCCCCGTGTCTGCGTGGGTTTCACCCCCACAACCCAAAGGTGTGCAGGGTAGGTGGATTGGCCATGCTAAATTGCCCCTTAATTGGAAACAATGAATTGGGCACTCTAAATTTATAAGAAAGAAGGAAAGGCTCACATTTATACAATGCCTTTCACAACTTCCAAAAATTCCGGAGTTCTTCGCTACCAATGAAGTGTAGACACCGCTGTAATCTGTGAAATGCAGCAGGCAATTTCTGCACAAGGTCCCACGAACAGCAATGTAATAATGACCACACTAGGGGGAACTCACCAGCCCTTTTTCAAATTAGTGTCATTGGATCTTTTACATCTACCCGCGGGGATTCCGTTTAACATCACACCTGATAGAAGACTCCTCCATTGGTGCCCAGTACAGCAGTCCCTCAATGCTCGCGTGGGTCTCTGGAAAGGACTTGAACCCACACTCTTCTGACTCAGAAGCAAGAGTGCTACCCACTGAACCGCGAATGACATTTAAAAGAGAGTCACCAAAAGTCAAATTTGATTCTCTGCTGCATGAAGCTATTTATCCACAATATGGCATCTTGACAATTAGAGTATTAAAAGCCTGACTGACCCAATGCTCCCTGTCCCTAACCTCTAATGACACCATGATTGCGATGTGGGTTTTAGCCTTTAGCTACTGAGCTATTTATGTCACTATTATGTTCCCTCTGTATTAGTCATTAGGCCCCCATTAGCAATTGTTTGTGAAAGGCACACTGTTTCATTGTGAGGCTGAGACTGGAGCTGTGTTCCAGAACATCAGCAATTCTTTCACAGTGGTTAACACTTGCTCTAAGGTCTCGTAAAAGTGGCTTTCTCATTGCACTGAGACCCAGTGTTCCCTGCGCCTGGTGCACAGCCTATGTGCTGCTCCAGTACACAAGTAAACTTGTTGAGATTCAACGGTACATGCAATGGGGTAAAAGCGGTTCATCGAACCATCTGACAACTCATGCCTGGTTTGGTTAGGGCTGGAGCTGGCTACATAAGGACTCACATCAGGAACCTTGACTGATATCACAGCAGTTTCCTCCCAGTGTGCTGTTCGGTGAATTGGACATTCCGAATTCTCCCTCTGTGTACCCGAACAGGTGCCGGAATTTGGCGACTAGGGACTTTTCACAGTAACTTCATTGTGGTTTTAATGTAAGCCTACTTGTGAACTAATAAAGATTATTATTATTAAATGTGCCAGTCAAATCACGCACTGCAAACTTCCAAAAACTGTATTGTCTTGATGACCAGATAATCATGTTGATTAACAGATAAATATTGACCAGCTCACAGGGGAGAACTTCCTTGCTCTACTTTAAAATGGTGCCACGGTACTTTATATGTTCTCCTGAGAGGGCAGCTGGCCATGGTGGCTGGCACCTCAGACAGGGCAGCACTCCCTCATGTATTGCATTGGAGTGTCAGGTTAGATTTAACATCAGCCTCAACCACTTGATGCTGGGGAGCTTTGCCAAGGCCTGCTGTGCTATAGTTTCATGCAGGCTTGTCCTCCTTCCATATCTCAAGCCAAAGGCTATTCTTCATGCGTGCACCTCGTCAGTAAGTCCAATCACTATCTGATTATGAGGTTAGTGAGATGCAGCATCACAATACAGGCGAACCAGTTCTGTTCAAAGTTTCCACAGAAACACTTGCCAACAATTCACTGGATTGTGTTCAGAATATGGAATCTTGAGCCAATTGGTCTTCTTAATTATCCCATCCTAACTGAGATCAGTTAACGCAGCCCAGACTGAGACGCATACCTGGGACATTGACTCAGGTGATCCAGTAGTCTCGGCAGTGAATTTACTCACTGTGTGATTTGGGGAAGTTTGCAAAACTGCTCGAACACATTATGAAGATACCAGTGCGACAAACAAAGGGTTAATACCTCCAAATAACAACAGGACCTTTGCCTCATTCAAATAAGCTGCTGCACATTTGCCAAGGTCAGCTCGCTGCCAATAGTTACGTTTTTCTACGAAAAATGTGAGACAGTTTCAGAAAACCACTGAAATGAACAACGCTGGATTTATCTTATTTAATATCAAGACTGAAAAATAAGTAAAACAAAAATGTAGCTGTTAACACGGTATGTGAGTCTGACTGAATGTACAAGTCTGGTTCTGTGCAGGACCCCAGTCTGCTTCGGATTGAGTCTGGCCATTTCAGACTACCTCAGTCTATTCTGGGAGAGAGACAATCTGACCACAAAGTCCCGTTTTACCCTTGTTCTTTTCCATTTTGCAGACTTACAGACATTCTCCTTCACTCTCAAAAGTAAACACACAGCCCAGGATTAAATAAACTGCTCACCAAGGTGGGTTTTGTAAAAGATAGCCGCCGTTTCAGTCCGAATGAAAAATGTGCTTCATTCCCCATTCTATATCAAATTACCTAATTTTAGTTAGACCATGTACTATGGAGGGATCCAGCGATCCCTGCTGGAAACCACTGCCGTTCAGTGTTGACTGAAGGTGTGTTTAGGCTTGGCTGTGATGTTGCTCACTGCCAAATAGCTGGCAGCACTCATGGAACATGCATTAACATAGGGCAGCACGGTAGCATGGTGGTTAGCATAAATGCTTCACAGCTCCAGGGTCCCAGGTTCGGTTCCCGGCTGGGTCACTGTCTGTGCGGAGTCTGCACGTCCTCCCCGTGTGTGCGTGGGTTTCCTCCGGGTGCTCCGGTTTCCTCCCACAGTCCAAAGATGTGCAGGTTAGGTGGATTGGCTACGATAAATTGCCCTTAGTGTCCTAAAAAGTAAGGTTAAGGGGGGTTGTGTGGGTTACGGGTATAGGGTGGATACGTGGGTTTGTGTAGGGTGATCATTGTTCGGCACAACATCGAGGGCTGAAGGGCCTGTTCTGTGCTGTACTGTTCTATGTTCTATAGCACCTTGACACAGGTCGGGTGCCCCCAGTGGAGTTTCCTCATCCATCACACCCCATTATCACATTCTGCCACAATTACTCATTATATACATCATATCCCATGGCCTCATCCCGCCCTATCTCTGACATCTCCACCAGACAATAACCCTCAGATACATCTGCACCATTCCCATTCTGGTCACTTGAGCATCCCCCCATCGGTGGCCGTGTCTTCTGTTGGCTAGGCCCCAAGCTCTGGAATTTGCTTCCTTTTTTAATATAAATTTAGGGTACCCAATCCATTTATTCCAATTAAGGGGCAATTTAGCATGGCCAATCCACCTACCCTGCACATCTTTGGGTTGAGGGGGCAAAACCCACGCAGGCATGGGGAGAATGTGCAAACTCCACACGGACAGTGACCCAGGGCCAGGATCGAACCTGGGACCTCGGCGCCGTGAGGCAGCAGTGCTAACCACTGCGCCACCGTGTTGGCCCTGGAATTTCCTTCTTCCACATTTGTGCCTCATTTTCCTCCTTTAGCACTCCTTAAACCCTACCTCTTTGACCAAGCTTTTGGTTAACGGACTTAGTGGGCGGGAATGTCCGATTGCCAACGCCGACATCGCGTTCGGCAATTGGCCGGTGAATCCGTTATTATGCCGGAATCGTGGGTGGTGCCGTTTTCCGGAAGCTCCGGCTCCTCAAAAACGGCGTACTCTCCGCACGCTGTTGGGACGGCCTCAGGACGTCACCTGAGGCCCTCCACTGATGCTCCGCACCGATGGCCAGGCTTCCCAATGACATCGGTCGCGGGTCCTCTCAACGTTTGTGAACCTGGCCTGGCGGGCGGTGCCGATCCGCTAGCCGGGGGGAGGGGGGGGGGGAGTGGGCTACGGAGGGGGCCGCGGGGACTGGTGGGGGGTGTCCAGGGGGATGAGGGGGGGTGGGTTACAAGGGGGCACTATCTGGTGGGCCTGGTCCACGTGTGGCCCGGCGCCATGTTGTACGGTGGGGTAGCCGCAGACCGCCATTGTGCCGTATCTGCAGGGAAAGGCGGCTGTCGCCCTCCACCGGGCGGAGCATCCGGTGTAGGGGCGGTGCTGACTTTTTGCTCGTAAGACCAGCCGCTTCCTCCAGGCATCGCCGCAAAGCTGGAGAATACAGCCCAATTTCTCCTATGTGTCTCAGTGCCTTTGGGAGAATTAAACAGTAAGGAGACCAAACGAGCTGCAAATTTCTGCGACAGGAAACATAAATTACAGCTCCATGTCAGAGTTTCTATTTAAAGTTTTCCTAAATTAACTTTATATTCGCCAAACACTTACACTTTAATTATGGTACAGTGGGGAGAGAGAGAAGTGGAAAGAGGACAAAATAATACAGTTTTGCTTTAAAATAGCTTCTGGTTGCTGAGGTTGGGGAGAATTGGCAAGAGGACACCAAAGGATCATTCAGTCATGGTAATAAAAACAAAAAGCCACACAGAGGCAGAGGTGGATGATTAGGTTTACTTTACTAAGAAACTGGAGGTTGTTTTGTTTTGCTGCTCAGGCAAGTCTGAAGATGCTACTTCGTTCAGTTATCTAGCCCACCCCCAGACAACGCTGTAAGCATATACACTGAGCTCAACACTGGCCAATTCTCCTCGCACTCACTTTCGCAGTGTAACAGCCCTTCCTCCACACTCACACTCCATCAGACCCTTTCTCCACAATTGCCCCCTATCCATAACCACACTCTGCCACAATTACTCATTATATACATCACATCCCATGCATCTAGCTTCCTGTCTCCTACATGCACACACCAAATCTGTTGATGCTTCCTTATTTATGTCCCAAGTAAGAACATGAGCCAGTTCGGATGTGACATAAGATGCACTGCCAGACATCCAAGTCCTCTGGAGCCAATCTCTGCCCAAGAGGATGGGTCCTAATCGTTGTACAGCTATGTATGGAAGTTGGGTTGTCTGCTATCCATCGGTAACCGTGGTCATAATCTCCAGAGGTTCCCCCGTACATGTGACCAACCTGGCCCTGGTGTCTCACAGGCCAAGGGGCAAATTGCCCATCCGGAGATGGTGGAATGTGTGTTTTCCAACGGTGGAGACGGCAGGTCCCGTATCCACCTCTATTTCTAGGGAATGGCTGATGATCAAGATTGGCATGATAATAGGCCAATCAGAACTGGAGTTGGCAGCTCAGATGCCTTGTCAATCAAGGGAATGAAGGATTATGGGGATAAACAGGAAACAATAGGTGGGATTCTCCGACCCCGGGCCGGGTCGAAGAATCGCTGGGGGGGGGGGGGGGGGGGATTCACGCGACGTCACTGGAGAATTGGCGCCATTGGCGCCAGCGTGATCGGCGCGGAACTGGTCGCGGGGCCGCTCTATGAGGCCCCCCCGAGCAATTCTCCGAGCATGATGGGCCGAGTGGCCACCGAGATAGGCCGAGTCCCGCCGGCGTTTTTCAGTGTGGCCCTACCCGGCGGGACCTCAGCGTTCATCCTGCGGGGGGGGGGGGGGGGGGGGCCTGGAGGGGGGGGGGGGGGGGTCCGACTCTGGGGAGGGGACCTCCACAGTGGCCTGGTCCGCGAACGGGGCCTACCGATCGGCGGGCCGGCTAGTCCTGGTGGGGGCCTATGTTCCTTCGTGCCGGGCCCCTGTAGCCCTCCGCCATGTTGCGTCGGGATCGGCGCGGGGAAGGCTACCCATGCGCATGTGCAAATCCGCCCCGGCCATAGTGCGCATGCGCAAATCCGCGCCGGCCATAGCAGGCATGCGCAGACCCGCGCCACCCGTCCTGACGCCGGTATCAGCAGCTGGATCTGTGTGAGTCGCTCCAGTGCCGTGCTGGGCCCCCTGTGAGGCGCAGAATCGCTGCTCCTAGGGGCAAGTTGACGCCGTCGGAAAGCGCGACGGTGTTTACGACGGCGCCAACACTTAGCCTCAGGACCAGAGAATCACAAAGTTCTCTTTAAATAGTGCGGCTATGCGGCAAGGCCCCTGTGCAGCTCGTGCACAAGTTGAAATTATTGTGCATCCATAGCCACGTAATAACATCTAAAGGAGCCACACACTTAAATAAATCGCACTGTTCTCCAAAACAAAATTAGAGGGAATGTTGGTGAGACAGTGGAGTTGAGGTCACAGATCAGACATGATCTTATTGAACTGTGGACAGGTTCGAGGGTCATATGGCTGGCTGCTGCTCTTATTGTTAATCTTCTTATGATTGTTGCTGGCCAGCTTTGCAGCGTTCATATTTCGCTGCTTTTTGCGGTGGGCAGTGCAAGGGGATAAGATGATGAACCTTTGCACAGCAAATAGCTCTGAGAATCAGCGGTAGAGAGAGACAGGCTGTGGCTTAAAGTTCCATCCCTTGTTTCTACAGTGACATAGTTATCCGCATCAAATTAGTTGGTAGAATTCTTCATGTGTTCATGTTTCCTTCATACTTCTGATATCTCCCAGCACAACCTGTTCCTGTGCTTTCATTTTTTAAATTTTTTATTTTTATTTTAGAGTACCCAATTATTTTTTCCCAATTAAGGGGCAATTTAGCGTGACCAATCCACCTACTCTGCACATCTTTGGGTTGTGGGGGTGAAACCCACGCAGACACGGGGAGAATGTGCAAACTCCACACGGACAGTGACCCAGAGCCGGGATCGAACCTGGGACCTCAGCGCCGTGAGGCAGCTGTGCTAACCACTAGGCCACCGTGCTGCCCTTCCTGTGCTTTCATATCCTCCTTCCCAAAGGAGTTACTGTCGGCACTGTACCATATAGGGAATTAAAATTGTGTCCACATATTTACACAGTATGTAGAGTATTTATTTTTACGGTACAAAGAGATTGTAAACTGAAAATACAATTATATGGAGATGTCCCTGGCCAGTTGGAGTGTGGAAAAAAAGAGAGAATTTGTTCTTGCAGAGAGCTGGTAAGCAAATGATGGGCTGAATGGTCTCCTGTGCTGTAACCATTTTACGATTATAAGAAGGGGAGGTTCCTGGTGGAGAGCGGTTGTAAGTAAAACTACAGCACTAAATATATATGCTTCTAAAGTAATAAATATGTACGCTTCACTGTATTCCTAATTTTTATGCAGAACAAAACACCTATAGGGCAGCACGGTAGCATGGTGGTTAGCATAAATGCTTCACAGCTCCAGGGTCCCAGGTTCGGTTCCCGGCTGGGTCACTGTCTGTGTGGAGTCTGCACGTCCTCCCCGTGTGTGCGTGGGTTTCCTCCGGGTGCTCCGGTTTCCTCCCACAGTCCAAAGATGTGCGGGTTAGGTGGATTGGCCATGCTAAATTGCCCTTAGTGTCCTAAAAAATAAGGGGGGGGGTTGTTGGGTTACGGGTATAGGGTGGATACATGGGTTTGAGTAGGGTGATAATTGCTCGGCACAACATCGAGGGCCGAAGGGCCTGTTCTGTGCTGTACTGTTCTATGTTCTATGTACCTATGTTATGTTACAGGGGTTTGAGGAATGTCTAAAAAAAAGTGGCAAAAAAAGAAACAGATTGAGAGCCCCTGATCAAGTTAACCATCAGTGCACTACCTCTAAAGCAAGTATATCATCCTTCAGTGAGGAGACATACACAGTGGAGCAACTTCACAGAATCCAGTTGGAGTTTGTGACTTAGCAAATTCACAATACCATAAACAAGTTACAAGTCTAAAAACTGTAAGAAACACTGATTCGATGACAATGCAGGTGCTTCCTTGTGTTCTCAATTATCCCTCAGGTTACAAAGCAGGCGCCCTGACATGCAGTTACAATCTTTTATCACTGGCCAGGTTGAGCAATATTTACCTTGCAGACAGAATGACACCCACCCACAAAGGCTTCCCCTTCTTCTCTGTTTTATTACCTTCTTTCTTCTCTCCTACTTTCATGTTCAACTGCACTGCTGTGTAACAGCTTACAGGCAAGGTGAGCTGGCTGCACTTTAAAGTCTTTGCCAAAATGGCACTCATTCCCTGCCGTTGGTCCTGCTTTCCTCACTCTGTCTGTTCACCCCCCTCCCCCAATCACCATGCCCACAACACCTCCTCCAACAACCCACCCAACACTGCCGCCAACTCCCCTCACTCCCCTCCCCTCCTGCCCAGCAACTCATCTGCCACTTTGAATTTGTCACATGATGTGTGAGTATAGGTGCCCATACTCCATATTCAATCTGAGTTAGAATATCCTGGCGCGGGCAGCACGGTGACCTAGTGGTTAGCACAACTGCCTCACGGCACTGAGGTCCCAGGTTCGATCCCGGCTCTGGGTCACTGTCCGTGTGGAGTTTGCACATTCTCCCCGTGTCTGCGTGGGTTTCGCCCCCACAACCCAAAAATGTGCAGAGTAGGTGGATTGGCCACGCTAAATTGCCCCTTAATTGGAAAAAATAATTGGCTAATCTAAATTTATAAAAAAAAAGAATATCCTGGCGTTTGGCCCCAGAACCATTAAACAGAATGGAAGAAGTCAACCGGGGTTCTGGCTCCTGATTGCTAGTCATTGAGCCTTGCCCCTATGGATAAAGAGAGGAACGTAAAGGGGCAGCAGGGTAGCATGGTGGTTAGCATAAATGCTTCACAGCTCCAGGGTCCCAGGTTCGATTCCCGGCTGGGTCACTGTCTGTGTGGAGTCTGCACGTCCTCCCCCTGTGTGCGTGGGTTTCCTCCGGGTGCTCCGGTTTCCTCCCACAGTCCAAAGATGTGCGGGTTAGGTGGATTGGCCATGCTAAATTGCCCGTAGTGTCCTAATAAAAGTAAGGTTAAGGGTGGGGTTGTTGGGTTACGGGTATAGGGTGGATACGTGGGTTTGAGTAGGGTGATCATGGCTCGGCACAACATTGAGGGCCGAAGGGCCTGTTCTGTGCTGTACTGTTCTATGTTCTATGTATGAAGCCTGTCTGTGTTGTGTTCCCCACTGCTGATACTCATTTTAACAGGGGCCACAAGAAGGGTCAACCCACAGTATTTAACTTGTTTCTTTCTGTTGCAGAATTCATTTCTTGTGCTGCTTCTTCATGGAGAATCACAGAATTATTTCAACACAGAAGGAAGTCACAGTAGCACGGTTCCCTAAATGACAATTGGCAATGTGCTAACCCTCTGTTCTGTCCCCAAACCTCTGCACATTCTTCCTTTTGATATAATAATCCAATTCCATCTTGAATCCCTGAGTTGAATCCCAGAAGACATTACTTACATTTAATTTGACAAAGTTTAAGGGCTCTTTTGCAATTATAAAGGTTGTACATTAGGGGAGTTGTCATCAGTAGATTGTCAATCAAACTTTTCTTCTATTCAAACTAAGTTCAGTGTGGCAAATTGCCGTTGATCTTATCAGATCCCATGTTTGTCCCGAAGGGAAGCCAGTGTTCACAGACAAGCATGTTAGGACGAGAGAAAGAGGGTCAGTGAGATTATCCTGAGCGTTAGGTTTCATTGAAAGCCCTGTCACTAACTAATTAACACAAAAAACAAACCACGTCTCCTGGTCTCGTGGTTAACAGACGCTTTGGCCCTGAACCCAACTGCACTGCGCAAGATCTGTAGGTCACCAGACCAGTGTAAGATCCCCCTTTCCTTCTTTAAACTAACATTCACGTAAATGATGACACACACGGAAACCAGAACTAAATTAAACAACAAGGAAGCAGCAATAACAAGTAACAACAGTCCCACCAGAAGTTCTGAGCTCAGGCTGGCTTTGATATTTTGATGTTTTCGATCCTTTTGATGTTGTGTGGAGCAGAACGATTTTGCTGCACAACTGGAGCCTGTCTTTCCCACAGCAAAAATCAAACTACGTGCCTGTTGCAACAAATATTCATCAGCTTACAATGCAGTAAATAATGACATAGTCTATGTATGCAAGCACACACACTGAGTGTTTGTAACAGATTTGCCACTGCACTGCTCAGGAGGTTTTGGAACCTGAATCACAGTATATGGCAGGAATTCTACATGCCGCCTATTGAACAAGCCTTTAGGATAAATTAAAAAGCAGAACGGATGTTCAGTAAAACTCACACAATGAGGCTGGAGTTTACATGCCCCCCCCCCAAACCTGGCCTCTGGCAAGTGTGCTTCTCGCAGGAGGGGGCACATAAATGGGATATCTGCCACCCCACCACCTTCCTGCCCTGCTCCAAGCTCACCCCCGTAATACGGGAGATGAATGGACGCCAAAATTGGCAGACCATAGGCCATATTTAAATAGTAATCAAGGATCACTTAGGCTTTTACCCAGCCAATTGACCCTGATAATACACCGTCCACCCCATTAAACATTTTGCGTGGGTGGATGGGCAGGAGTGGGCAGCCCAATTGCTTAATGGGAGCTTCCAAAGGGCAATAAGAAAAGTGCAAACATTTGGGACTGTCCTTTGCAGATTGGTGGGCCCCCCTGCCAAGATTGAACCCGTCTTTCTTCGTATCACTCCCCCCCCCCCCAGCTTAAACCCAAGAGCCTAATCCCCCCCCCCCCCCCCCCCCCCCCGTGCCTGCCCTGACCATCTGAGACCCTCCCTGCCCAGGAATCCAGATTTATTAGCTTTGGAAGCCCCAAAAATTGTTGATTTCAACTTTTTCCAATTAAGGGGCAATTTAGCGTGGCCAATCCACCTACCCTGCACATCTTTGGGTTGCGGGGGTGAAACCCACGCAGACACGGGGAGAAAGTGCAAACTCCACACGGACAGTGACCCAGAGCCAGGATCGAACCTGGGTCCTCGGAGCTGTGAGGCAGCAGTGCTAACCACTGTGCCACCATGCCGCCTCCTGGTTTCAGAAACCATGGTCATCTTATGGCCGAGGTACCGGGTTCGATCCCGGCTCTGGGTCACTGTGACAAATGCAAAAACACGATTAACTAAATATTATTTTCTTTTTGTAGGCGTCTTACAAACAGATTCATTCCATTTTGCTGCATTACTCAGTTTCTTAAGTAGGTGCCCAATTCACATGGAACCAATCCAAAGTGATTGCAGCTGCCAAGGGATTTACTTCACTGTTATTTTCCTTTCCCAATACTAACTTCCACACTGAGGACACTCCTTCTACTTCCAAATGGGCAAGCCCTCCAGCTTTGTTTAACTCCTCATGAACTCCTAGCTATATTCCGTATGGTGAACAATAGAGTCAACATTTTGTCTGATTAAGGAGCAGCCATGGCTAACATCTACCCTTTCAGTTGGTTACATTCCAACAAGATTAAAAATTGAAACTCCCTCTCTCTGTGATATTTCTAGGTTTATAAGGAACCCCTACAGTGCAGAAGGAGGCCATTCGGCCCATCATGTTTGCATTGACCCAAGGGCAGCACGGTGGCACAGTGGGTTAGCCCTGCTGCCTCATGGCGCCGAGGTCCCAGGTTCGATTCTGGGTCACTGTCTGTGTGGAGTTTGCACATTCTCCCCATATCTGTTTGGGGCTCACCCCCATAACCCAAAGATGTGCAAAATGGTTTTCTCTATTCCCTTCTCCATGGCAACAGGAAACACATTAACTTGGTATTCAAATGGAAATGTTAATCAACTATCTCTGATCACAATGATCTTTCTTCTTAAAAACAAAAGGACACGTTTCAGTACAACTGATTACAACTTGATATCAATACCTTCTTTCTAGATCTTTGAGACTTAAGGGTCTTCTCAATCTGAACTTTAAAAAGTTATCACTGTCCCCAATGTGTAATTGCCCCTTCCAACAAAATAATCTGAGTCTTCTCCTAATCTTTCAACAATCAAACTACTCTGTTAGGCAGACTCCAGTACAGGTCACATGACCTCTTACATTTACTCTAAATTTAAAGATATAGTCCCAAACTATAACACTCTTATAAAATCAAATATACAGTTCTCAAACATCATACTCTTATACACTTTACAACGATAACGCATTCTACCATCATTCTATAATCCAGATTTTTTTTTCTTTTCTTTTTTTAAATTTAGTGTACCCAGAGCCGGGATCGAACCTGGGACCTCGACGCCGTGAGGCAGCAATGCTAACCACTGCACCACCGTGCTGCCCGTCGATAATCCAGATATAACTTGGTCCGAAGCATTCCAGACCGTAGAGTTTACAGCCAAATTTTAAAAATGTAGAGTACCCAATTCATGTTTTCCAATTAAGGGGCAATTTAGCGTGACCAATCCACCTAACCTGCACATCTTTGGGATGTGGGGGTGAAATGCATGCAGACACGCGGAGAATGTGCAAACTCCACACAGGGAGTGACCCAGAACAAGATTGAACCGCTGCAGCCAAATTAATACATTTTGAACAATATAATCACTTAATCATTGCCCCCACCCTAAAAAGAATGGTTTGAGCCATTGGAGAAAGTGACTGAATCTTTTCCGTCATCATTTTTAAGTTTCCCCCCATAATACCACCCCAACCTGCCACTCAACCCTCCCTCCCTGGTCACTTTTTAAAAATACATTTGGAGTACCCAAATCTTTTTTCTCCAATTAAGGGGCAATTTAGCGTGGCCAATCCACCTAACCTGCACATCTTTGGGTTGTGGGGTGAAACCCACGCAAACACGGGGAGAATGTGCAAACTCCACAGGGACAGTGACCCAGAGCCGGGATTGAACCTGGGATGTCGGCGCGTGAGGCAGAAGTGCTAACCACTGTGCCACCCTCCCAGGTCACTTTTTGTATCAATTCAGCAGACCTGATTTCTCAAACAAAGCTTTGGGTGTCAATGTAGTCTGGACTGGCTACAAATTTTAAAACTAGGACCAGTGGACTCTACAAGGTCATTGGGAAATACCCCAAAGTATTGCAAGATAACTTATGCGGACCCCGACTCTCTACCCAAATTCTTGAGGAGGTGATAGCGCTGAGGCAAAAATGCAGGGTTGGGATGATGTAAGAATGGGGAAAGCAGGAGGTGCACAGTTACAACATCTGTAGCCCATACATCATAGTGGATTGTGGGGTAAGAGTGAAGTAGGACTTGTGAAGGTGCATTAGACAGGAACATACCATCACCCTTGATGGTTTCAGCTATGCTACTGGCCTTAGCCTCAGTAACAGTTACTCCAATTATTCCCAGCATTGTACCCTCCACGGGCGTGGGAACATCGATCCGCCTGGCCTGCCACCCTCCAGTTAGTTGCTGCAGTTTATTATGGGCCATGTCTTGCAAACAAGATGCAAGTGTGTCAGTGTGCATGATGCCATGGGTTTAGGTGATGTGCCTTCCACAGTTAAATCGCTGGCAGTGTATGCAGGCTGTGAGATGTGAATGTGCAGGTTTCAGTAATACTGAGTGTGGGAAGGTGAGGGGAAGTATGGGAAAGTGAGTTTTGAGTCATTAACTGATGGTAGGGAGTGACGGGGGTGTGATAAATCCAGCAATGTGTGATACAATTGATTGGATATGACATGTCAAGATGCATTCGCTGATGAAATGAAATTGAAAATCGCTTATTGTCACGAGTAGGCTTCAATGAAGTTACTGTGAAAAGCCCCTAGTCGCCACATTCCGGCACCTGTCCGGGGAGGCTGGTACGGGAATCGAGCCATGCTGCTGGCCTGCTTGGTCTGCTTTAAAAGCCAGTGATTTAGCTCAGTGAGCTAAACCAGCCCCTAGTGAGCTTAAACAGCCCCTGTGAGCTAAACCAGCCCCTTGACCATTCACTCATTTGAGGTCAGGAAACTTCATTAAAAAAAAATTTTCCAATTAAGGGGCAATTAAGCGTGGCCAATCCACGTACCCTGCACATCCTTGGGTTGTGGGGGTGAAACCCACGCAGACACGGGGAGAATGTGCAAACTCCTCATGGACAGTGACCCGGGGGATCGAACCCAGGTCCCCGGCGCTGGGAGGCAGCAGTGCTAACCACTGCACCACCGTGCAACTTTAAGTCAGGGAACTTCTTGCAGGACCGCATCCAAGTCTTCAACCCTGCACAGGCGGCATCGGAGACCTGTTCCCAAAACCTTAAAATACTTCCCTGGCCTCCTTGCCCCCTGAGGGGAGACAGCTGAGTCACCTCTTTGCCAATTACTCCAGAGCAACATCCAAAAGCAAGGAGGGTGAGATGCTGTCTGGCCTGGTGCATCATTTCTGCTCCTTCCTCAAGGGCCCCAATTTAACGGAAACGTTTCCGTGTCATTTCAGAAGGATTTGGCTGGGAGTTTCTCCCCGACTCTCTAGGTGCCTTTCCCACCGCTATCTAACCACACAGTCGTTATTTTTAGGCCCTGGGCAGTTTCTCCCCTGTCCAGCCCAAACCACTGGGGATCTGCACTCATTGGCTAGACTGACCCCTCAGAGATCAGGCCACCATTTTGTCACCCCCACACGTACATGGGCATTATCCCCCCCACCCCAAGTGAGGACACCCCACTATGGGGCTGCTGATGGGCTCCCCATTTCAGGCTTTCCCTCGCTCCCTTTTGGATACCCCCTTTGAAGACACCACCCTTCACCCACCCCCCCCAACCTTCTGGAGACCCCTTCATACCTGCCCTTCACCCCACCCCACCCCTTCATACCCCATATCATCCCTCCATTAATGGGCATGGACTCCCTCAAGCCCTGACCCTTGGAAGCGTCATCTGGGCACCCTGGCACCACGACAGTGTTCCTGCCAGCCTGTCAGTGCCAACCAGACATGGCAGGATGGCAATGCCAAGGTGACAGCCTGGCAGCAGCAGGGTGCTGGGGGAGAGCCAGGGGGTCACCCTGACCCCCCCCCCCCCGACCACCCAGGGGCCTCCAGTGGTTTGGGAGACCCCTTAGGTGCCATGATGCCTGGTCCACTTCTGTGTGGACCAGTACTAATCGACACCGGTGTGACACTCACGGGGGAGCCAGTTAGATCACGGGTGGCCATTAAATCGGGCTTCCATCTCGCTGATGAGATGGAGATTGCCTTTAATTAACCACAATTAGCTTCACGTCTCGGCAGGATCTGGATCCCGAAAATGGGGGTGAGCCGGTTAGATCACAAACTGCTTGGCACCTGGCACAGTACCCGGTTTGGGTCTCTCCCTTGATCTACCTGGCCCACACGGATCCTGACCGGGTGCAATGCTAAACTGTGCCCTAGGTTTTCAAATAATATTGAAGAATTTGAACTCCTGGAGCAGTCTGGTTTTTAATAGTTTAGGCGAGCTGGTATGACCCGGTGAGGAGGGGTTCAATGGTTGCCCACTTTTCCCACTCCTTATTTGACCACAACAGGCTTTTTTTTTGGAAAATGCTAATTTAATAAGTACTTAACTCCTGACCTGTAATCGTAAAAGAACAAATCGGACAACTTTTCTTGTTTAATAAGGTTAGCTTAATTATATTTAAACTGATCAAAGTTAAATCATAAAATTTGCTCCATCTTTCTCTCTCTCTCACACACACACACGCTCACCCTCAAAGCCCACATTCACACAAACAAATACAGATTACAGAGTGGAAAAGGATGGTTTGGTCAAATTAGAGTCGGTATAAGTTAAAAGGAATTGTCAGTCTGTAGTTTGGTGTCTCGGCTGGCTTCAGGCTGAATTTGGTGGCACCAATGCTTTGATTTGGTTGTCCTCTGCTTTCAGCATTGAGGTGATTACAAACAGCAGATTGATCACCTATTTGTTCTTTTGGAGACACAGCTCTGGAGTTGAGTCCTTTCTTTAAAACCTCTGTCTGCTGTGCATGGAGAGAGAGTCAAACGATGCGGAAAGGCTCAAATGCCTGCTAGTTTGGTGGAGAGAGAAATAGGAAGGATCTCCCTCAGCTCCAGGGTCCCAGGTTCGATTCCCGGCTTAGGTCACTGTCGGTGCAGAGTCTGCGCGTTCTCCCCGTGTGTGCGTGGGTTTCCTCCGGGTGCTCCGGTTTCCTCCCACAGTCCAAAGATGTGCAGGTTGGGTGGATTGGCCATGTTAAATTGCCCTTAGTGTTGGGTAAAGTTACGGGGATAGGGTAGAGGTGCGGGCTTGGGTAGGGTGCTCTTTCCAAGGGCCGGTGCAGACTCGATGGGCCGAATGGCCTCCTTCTGCACTGTAGCTTCTACGCTTGTCCTCAATTCTGCTGAGTGAACATGTTGCTTAAAACATACAAAGGGTTGGCTTGTCATGTGACTGCCCTCTCCCACTGACCAATAATTCAAACATGATCACGGATTCCACTTGTAACTTGGTTTATTCAGACCTGGTCGTTCCCCATTTTTGTCAGAGTCTCATTGTTCCCATTGCATATCTGGATGTTGTGCTGGTGGAATAGGAAATACAGGCGTGATCTACTAGCCAGGTCCCGCCGGAGTCAGGGCAGGATACAGCCAGTGCATCCTGGGAGCCGTGCTGACACCAGATTGAACGGCCACGCGGCATCTATTGGCCTTGCCAAGGAGACCCGAGCTGAGCGCCAATTAGGACTGATCCCCACAAACAGGGACCAGGCATACCGGCACTTGTGGGGCGGGGGTGGGGGGGGGGGGTCTCCCAAGTGATTGTAGGCCTCTGGTGGTCAGTCTCTGGCCAGACTGGCACCTTGCCACTGCTGTTGCTAACTGAGCACCTGGGCAATGGGAGCCTGGCACCCTGGCAATGCCACCCTGGTGCCAGCCTGTTACAGCCAGGGTGCCCAGGTGGCACTGCCAGGTTGCTGCGGCACTGCCAGGATGCCCGGCTGTCAGTGCCAAGGTGCCAAGCTGCCATTTTGCCTGCACTGGGGATCGGGCCCAGAGGTGCCATTCTGGTATAGGTGGGGGGGGGGGGGGGGGGGGGGGGTTTGTGGATCCCCAACAGGTGACTTGAGTCATTGAGTGGTCTGGGGGTCATGACGGGGGGGGTGAGAGTCAATAGATTGGAGCGGCATTTTAAAATGGCGTCCCAATGCTTCCTGCACTGACGAGTTCCGATGAGTGCGGCCTCGGGGGAGGTAGGAGGAGGGAACCTGTGTGTGTGGTCTGAAATAGCAACTATTAGATGGCATTGTTGTAGCACCAGGAACGAATCTGCTAATCCTGCCCAGAACGGGCTCTGTTTTTTTTGGGTTACATCACGCCCCATAGTCTGTTCACATTCCTCTGTGATCATTGTCTTTGATGGGTTTTTGCAGACATACTGTATCCATTTCACCGTGGTTGGAATGTGGAATATACAATAATGTAAATTAGGTAGCCCATCTTTATTGCGAGTTCAAGTCAGTTTAGCTTGTGTCTTAAAAAGTTTTGTTTTTAAACGTTAATTTCATCTTTCTGTCAGTCAATTAAAAAAACATTATTTAGCATAAATAATAATAATAATCATTATTATTATCACAAATAGGCTTACATTAACACTGCAGTGAAGGGCAACACGGTGGCACAGTGGTTAGCACTGCTGCCTCACGGCGCCAAGGTCCCAGGTTCAATCCCGGCTGTGGGTCACTGTCCGTGTGGAGTTTGCACATTCGCCCCGTGTTTACGTGGGTTTCGCCCCACAACCCAAAGAATTGCAAGATAGGTGGATTGAACATGCTAAATTGCCCCTTAATTGGAAAAAAACTGAATTGGGTACTCTAAATTTATTTAAAAAAACACTGCAATGAAGTTACTGTGAAAAGCCCCCAGTCGCCACATTCCGGCGCCTGTTCGGGTACACTGAGGGAGAATTCGGAATGTCCAATTTACCTAACAAGCATGTCTTTCGGGACTTGTGGGAGGAAACCAGAGCACCCGGAGGAAACCCACACAGACACGGGGAGAACGTGCAAACTCTGCACAGACAGTGACCCAAGCACGGAAACAAACCTGGGACCCTGGCGCTGTGAAGCAACTTTGCTAACCACTGTGCTACCATGCTGCCTTCTTCTAAAGTACATCTTCATGACATTAGTTTTAAGCAGTGCTTGCATTCCATGCCATCCTGCTGAATTAAGTATGCATACAGACAGCTGCACATTCAGAGGGCTGCATGCCATTGACCACTTGCATGAAGCTTGAATTCACTTTGATAGGGTGCAGGGTAACTTCACATAGCAATCCATGTGCTCATTTTTCGGCTATTCAATATAGCCCCCAAACATCTTTATTCTTGAGAAGACATCATGAACTAATGTCTGTGCATGTATATAATATCAAGGTTTTCAATGCACTGTCAAAGCAATGACTAAATAACTAAGGAGTCAGTTACTAAATTGATCATCAAGCAGACTGGGCCTGGGGAAGGTGTGGTTCAAAGCCAGGAACCTGGTGGTGGTGTCTGCCCTGTGGTTGCAAACCTAAAACGCAATTTTAAGACATTAATTGGGAACAGACTGCTCTGATGCATAGTTAATCAGAGAAGACTGTTGGACTAAACTCTCATTTTATATTCAACCAGACTTTGCTTTACTAATTTGGGTGTGGGTGTGGGGGGAGGGGGGGGGGGGGTAACTTCCTTGTCAAATATAGGTAGATTGGCAATGATAAATTGCCCTTAGTGTCCAAAATTGCCCTTAGTGTTGGGTGGTGTTGCTCGTTATGCTTTCCTTTAATTTGCTCTGTTTTAATTACCTTTGCTCAAGAGTCACCAGGTATCTTTCTGATACCACCACAGGGTTCAAAGCCAAGTACTGATCAATAACTCAATACACCAGTTAGTAAGTTTGAAATCAATGCACATTTATTTACACACACAATCAATTATTACTCATGCACAAAACTCTGCTCACTAAACTACAACTACTACTAAAAGCCTAAACTTAGCTTCGAGTGGCCCACTCAGTCAGAGGAACAATGGCCGTTGTCCGGTTCTGAAGCTGCTGGCTTCGAACTGGGATAGAATAGTAGCTAGGAGCGTCTATCTCGTAGCGTGCATTGACCTTAGACTTACTTGGCTGGTGTTTGGCGGCCTCTCGTCGCTGAGAGCCAAGGCCAAGGTGAAGATGGACAAGCTAAGAGTTCTCAAGAGAGTGAACTGACCTTGGGGACTCTGTTTTATAGCCCACAGGGGTTTCGCGCCCTTCTGGGCGGACCCTGGACTTGGTCCCAATTAATTGGACCATGTCCCAATCGTTTGTACCGATTCTCTCCAATAACGGGGTCGTTCCCCGATCGTTGGGCGGGCTCTAGGTAACCGTCGGCCTGCCTTTGTTTTAGCTTCCACTGGCGCCGGGAAGTCTGTCCTGGTACCGATTGTTTCAATGTTTATTTTTGTCCCCAGAGATAGCTCATTACTATGCTAATGGCTAGTAGTTTCAGTTCTGTCTGGGCTCTGCAGGTTCCAATACACAGGCAAACCTTGCACCTGCTTGTTTTCCTAGTGCTGTCCATTTTTCCCTGCAGTCTTTGCGAGTATCCATTTTGAAATCGGGACGTGGCCACCCCAGGTGGCTACACTGGGGTTACTGGGTTATGGGGATAGGGTGGAGGTGTTGACCTTGGGTAGGGTGCTCTTTCCAAGAGCCGGTGCAGACTCGATGGGCCGAATGGCCTCCTTCTGCACTGTAAATTCTATGAACAGTCTATAGAGAGAAATTATTGCCTCGGGCTGGAGACAGTCTAAAACAAGGGGACATGATGTGAGATTTTGGGTTGATGTCAGGAAGCACCTCTTCATACAAATGGCTGGAAATTTGGAACGTTCTCCAAAAAGTTGCTGATGCTGGGGGATCAATAAAAAATTCCAAAACTTGAGATTGCTAAACTTTGATTCGGAGATTGAGGAATATGAAATTGAGCAGATAGATGGAGCTAAGATTCAGATCATCCATAATCAAACTGAATGAGTCAAGGGTGAAATAGACTTTTCCTGTCCCAATTTCAATCCTGTGTTCCTGTGTGGAAAAACCTGCTCCCAGCTTTCCCTTCATTATGTCGGTGCTGATCTCATCCTCTAGTGGCTGACTCACTCCATCCAATGCATATGAAGTCACAGCAACAGTAAGTGCCATGACGTCAGTGCATCAAAGGTGCAAATGTCCTTTAATGGCATCACCATGCTGCTAAATACAATAAAAGGACAACCTGTATTTATCTGATACATTTTAGATTTTCACAGTAACTTCATTGCAGTGTTAATATAAGTCTACTTGTGACACTAATAAAGATTATTATTATTATGACCTCAGGACATCCCATTGAGCTTTATACCTAATATGTATTATTTAAAAATAGTCTCTGCTGTAATGCAGGAAAGACAAGAACAATTCCCCACAAACAGCACTGTGATAATGCCTTGATCAGCTGTTCTTTATGATTTTGATTGAAGGATAAATTTGACCAAATCGAAGAGGAACCCCACAGCTCCTCTTCAAAATAGAGCCAGAGGATTTTACACCCCTGCCTCAGAGAGAAGCAAGTCTTATCCAAAAGACGGCTTTCGATAGTATAACGCTCCCTCAGTGCTGTACTGGAGTACGTGTCAGCCAAACTTTTGTGCTTACATCTCTGACGTGAGACTGCGAATCCATGACCTTCTAACTCGGAGGCGAGAGTGCTACCCACAGAGTCACGGCTGTACCCAGCTGGTATCTTATGGGGACCCTGCGTCGAGCGGGAAAGCATATGAGGGAGATCAACTCCAGGAAGCTGGCATAGTAGGTGGTCTCTGAAAATAAAACTGCCAAGACATGGATGCTCTGGTTGTAATCCAGGCTCCTGATTTCAAACATGCACCGATTATCATTGTGTGGCTTACTGTATGTAAAGATAAAAGCAGTTCAAAGCCTTGTCATCATCTGCACTGTACCTGCAGTGCAGACCCTGTAATTGATCCCATATAAACGGGTTTCAGTACAAAAGCTCCCACGACTTCCTCTGGTATTCAGCCAGCCTCCTATCCTGTAGGCAGTGACTCACACACACACACACACACAGTGCTCTAGTGCTGGCAGCCCTCCAATCATGCAGCAGCCTAGACAGTGACTGTCAGGAAGCTGCTTGGCTGTGGGGAGTGCTTCACAGACTTGTCTGATCTTGCCCTCATATGGCATCAGCAGACACACGAACAGACACACACACACACACTGACACCCAGCTTCCTACAGCATAATGATTAGAAATAAAGATCCGCAGGCCAGGATTCCCACCTGCTCGGCTGCTAAAATTGGGGTACCTTTACCTTGAGCAAGAGGTGCAGGGATCTCCTGCCATTTATAGAACTCCTTAATATCAAGGACTTGCACTCTGGTAGCATTAATTCACCCAGATTTGCATGGGTCTTAAATGATTTACTGCTGGATTAACCATTTCTTGATCTGGCTTTGTAATTAGACAGAGCAATTCCATGTACCTGTCTGTTTCAATCGTGACTCTCTATTTTTACATCATGATTCGGCATGGACCAGCTTCTGATTAATCCCAGACCCATCTAATGGCATTGATTGCCAATTAATTTCAAAACTATAATTTTAAATTAAGGTAAAAGCAAATTAATATCCAAAACAATTTATTTAGGGAGTACCTGAAGTTTTGAAATCGATACATAACATCACAATATTGGGCGTATTTTTCTATTTATTCTTCTGTAACCTTTGTGGTTAAGGTGCTTTCTACACAGTGCTCTTTAGATGGGGATTTCAAGGATTCCTACCGGGAGATGGTTAAGGAACAGCTGAAGTTGGGATGTTGTCTGACTTGGAGGGGAATCTTGGAAGGTGACGGTGTTCCCATGCAGTTGGTGTTATTGTCCTTCGAGGTGGTGGAGGTCACAGGTTCTGTCAATAGTAAACACTGCAGCAACGGTCCAGCAGTATTACAGGGGCTGGATATTTGGACAAGTGGCTAACGTGTCGATCAAGCCAATTGCTTTGTCACAGAAGGTGTCAAGCTTCTTGGGTGTTGTTGCAGCTGCACCCGTCCAATGAGGTGCATTCCACCACACACTCCTGACTTGTGCCTAACTTGTGCCTTGCAGTGCTGGACAGACTTCAATCTGCAGCCATGGCTGATGATACCTATGTAGCTTCCCAGGAGATGAGGCTTCTCTTATTCTTGAAAATGAATGCAAAATACGAGAACTTTGATTTCCATGACATGCAGTTAAGCCCAGGTGTCAGTGTGCAGCCCATCATCGGAGTGACAACAGGTGTATGAATCAAGCAATTAAAGTGCGTATGAACCTTTAGTGAGGTGCAAACATGTAAGAATGTGAGTTAGAGAACATTACCCGGTGAATATTGGAATGTCAAGTACACTGGGAACATTGATTTTTCTAAAAATAAATTTAGAATATCCAATTAATTTTTTTCAATTAAAGGGCAATTTAGCATGGCCGATCCACCTACCCTGCACATCTTTGGGTTGTGGGGGTGAAACCCACGCAAACACAGGGCGAATGTGCACAGTGACCCAGAGCCGGGATCAAACCTGGGATCTCGGCGCTGTGAGGCGACCGTGCTAACCACTAGGCCACCATGCTGCCCTCACCGAGAACATTAATGGGAAGCATTTTAACATACAAAGTAAAACTGACAGTACCTCGGAATATCTCAAATTATGTCTTCATAGCCAATTGCATATTAGTGAAATATAATTAAGATACATTGAATCCCTACAGTGCAAAAGAACATTCAGTCCATCGTGCTGCGCTGACCCTCTGAAAAAGCATCTGACCTAGACCCACACCCCCACCCTATCCCCATAACTCCACCTAATCAGCACATCTTCGGACGTAAGGGGCAATTTATTTATTTTTTATTTTTATTTTTTTAATTTAGATTACCCAATTATTTTTTCCAATTAAGGGGCAATTTAGCGTGGCCAATCCACCTAGCCTGCACATCTTTGGGTTGTGGGGGCGAAACCCACGCAGACACGGGGAGAATGTGCAAACTCCACACAGACAGTGACCCAGAGCCGGGATCGAACCTGGGACCTCAGCGCCGTGAGGCGGTTGTGCTAACCACTAGGCCACCGTGCTGCCCAAGGGGCAATTTATTACGGCCAATCCACCTAACCTGCACATTTTAGGACTGCGGGAGGAAACCGGAGCACCCGGAGAAAACACGCAGACACAGGGAAAATGTGCAAATTCCTCACAGAAAGTCATCAAGGCCACCGTGCCGCTTTTGTTGTGTTGCTGTGATTTCTATTTGGATCTGCATCGACTCAGTCCGAGCAGCATTAGATCTCTAGCCTGACCCCTACAGCAAGATGCTTTTTCCCACAGAATATGTTCCGGAGATTGCCAAGGTTCAACATGTGCCAGGTCTGATGGGAATCCCTTCTCACATCAATAACAGGGGCTACTTCTGCTCAAAACCGTCATCAGACTAAATAACCGCACAATGTTTGCATGACGATTGAGAGACAGATGGAGTGACCAACAATAACGTAATCTCACGTTCTGAAGATGCCATCAACATTTCTGCCTCTAAGTCAAAATGCTGCAGTTTTAAGTCCCACTCTCAGGTCAAAGTTTAGGCTGATCTCCAGGGTAGTTCTGAGGTTTTTTTTATACCATGTGCAGTAATCACTAAATCAGGCAATAATCTCTGCTTTTAATGGAGCTCTCTGTGCCCTCCGCTGAATTTGTCAGAGGGCAGTCTTTAATGATATCTGTAATTATTCTATAAATTTAGAGTACCAAAATCTTTTAATACCAATTAAGGGGCAATTTAGCGTGGCCAATTCACCTACCCTGCACATCTTTGGGTTGTGGGGCGAGACCCACGCAGACACGGGAAGAATGTGCAAACTCCACACGGACAGTGCCCCAGGGCCAGGATCAAACCCGGGTCCTCAGTGGCGTGAAGCTGCAGTGCTAACCACCGCGCCACCCTCCCACCCCAATGATATCTGTCATTGATTGGGGGGGTACCGCAGCTACAGTTGGGTTCCTTGCAAGGCCCCTCACGCCAGTTTGTGTACAAGGGCCTTGGTTGGTGCGGAAACAGTTGAGGAGTGTCCAATGTTGACATGGCAAGTTGACACCGAGTTGGCAGGCTATGGGATGAGGAAGTGTGTTTTAAAAAAAATTTAGAGTACCCAATTCATTTTTTCCAATTAAGGGGCAATTTTAGCGTGGCCAATCCACCTAGCTTGTACATTTTTGGGTTGTGGGGGCGAAACTCATGCAAACACAGGGAGAATGTGCAAACTCCACACAGACAGTGACCCAGAGCCGGGATCGAACCTGGGACCTAGGCGCCGTGAGGCCACAGTGTTAACCCACTGCGCCACCGTGCTGCCTGAGGAAGTATTTTTTAACGGTGGTGTGTTGGTTCCACTCCACAGGGCCTCTGCTGTTTTTCTTTGGCACGTTGGTAGACAGACAGGCTGGTGCGATGGGAGGCAAGCAACAGATAAAATCCTTGTGTAGCGGCAAGCTTTTTCAAAAATAAATTTAGAATACCCAATTAATTTTTTCCAATTAAGGGGCAATTTAGCATGGCCGATCCACCTACCCTGCACATCTTTGGGTTGTGGGGGTGAAATCCACGCAAACACAGGGAGAATGTGCAAACTCCACACGGACAGTGACCCAGGGCTGTGATCGAACCTGGGACCTCGGCACCGTGAGGCTGCAGGGCTAACCCACTGCGCCACCGTGTTGGCCCTTGTAGCGGCAGGCTTGAGTTGATGTAAACCGTCTCAAGAAGGTTCCTTGTAATTTCCCTACTTATGTGATGGGGTGGAATGTTGCTCCGGAGCGGGAGCCAGGGGAGTTGAGTTGATTGGACAGTACCTGAGATGAGACGCATTGTTGTGTTGTGCTGGGTATCTACAAGCCTGGTGTGGCTAAGTTGTACCAGACAGGTGCACAGCACTCTGCAGTCGAATAGATGATGGCAAGAGCTGAGGTTTGAACATCTGCACATTATGAAGAGCCAGCAAGTTTGCTGAGGAGTACTGAGTAACCACTGCTCTGACAGAGTGCCATCTTTAAGTTGATAACCAATCTGCCCTCTCAGTCTGACAGAAAAGATACCATATTACTATTTTTGAAATAGAAAAGACTAGGGTTGTCTCGCCCGTGTCCTGGCCAATTTTTATCCATCAACCACTATAATTAAAGAAGACTTTTCTTGAACAAATAGCTGCGGTAATCTGTGCGCATGTAGCTTGCTGCATTTTCTATAAGGTTGTGAAACGCAGTATAAAAATGCAAATTTCCTGACCAATTGTACTCTATTGCCTCAGATCCTCTCAAACCTACTCCCGTAATGTAAATTAGGAAATGAGCAAAGAACAACAACTGATACATTGTGAAACATGAAATGACATAAATATTACCAAAGCACATGAGGGAATGTAACAGATCCCCAGAAACACTGCGGTTACTTGACTGTAAACTGTGCCTTTGTTGCAAAGGACCCGAAGTGGCGAGTTCTCTTGGACACTTTCTCATATCTGAGGTGTGAGAACTAGATTTATGCAGCTGGGGATCGCTCCCTCCTGCTCACCCCAGGAGAGGGGATGTCCTAATGTCAGAAATGGGAGCCCCCAGGCGAGGAAGTTTGTGCAATCTAGGCACAATTACCCTCCACTCCACCTTTACCAGCCCCCCTGGGACAGAAGGTGTGAAAAGCCCATCCCTTCACGATGGGAAAAGCCTCTTTTTTCTCACAGTATCCCAGTACCGCTCTGCAGGGATTGAAGTCTTTTGTTTATTCTGGCTATTTAACAGGCCAATTCAGAGATTTTGAACGTGCAGCAGAGGATCTCAGCTGATGCTGTATTACAATCGCCCTTAACACAGTGATCAAATGTTGCTGAAGGTTGTAGTACCGCAGTATGAGATAATGTTTCCTGGATGATTAATTCATTTCTTTAAGCTTCTCTGACAAGCTCTGCCGAGAAGACTGGATCTTCCAGGAATCATCATGGAATGAAATAAAAAAGACTTGAAGAAAACACATCTTTTCACACAACAATTCTCTCACAGCTTCATAAGCCTGCTCTCTTCTCCAGCTGCTGCACACTAGTCACTACAGTATTTCCAAATGTTCCCATTCCACCTCCCACCTCCCCAAAGCACCCCCCCCTGCTGATTCCCTCAAAGCAGGTGACCGGACAGCAGCAATACCAAGCCGGGATAATTAGGGGCTAACATTTTGAATTCTCTGCAGGCAAAGCCATCACGCACTGAGGATTTTTATTCTGTACGTTTCTTTGTTCTTTCGGACCGAGTAAGGGCAGATGTTTTTTTTAGTTAGGGCATCGTGATCGGCACAGGCTTGGAGGGGCCGAAGGGCCTGTTCCTGTGCTGTACCTTTCTTTGTTCTTTGATACTATAGTGGAAATCTGAGCCTGCATTCGCCATGATTTCCCAACTACATTGATAACACCCAGTACTGGGACCACTATTTTTGATTGATAACAATGACCTAGACTTGGGTAGAATTTAAAAGTTTGAAGATGATGCAAAATTTGGAACTTTAGCAAATAGTGAAGAGGATAGTCACTGATTTCAGAAGAACATTTTTTATTTTAAAATTTAGAGTACCCAATTCATTTTTCCATTTAAGGGGCAATTTAGCGTGGCCAATCCACTTACCCTGGACATATTTTGGGTTGTGCGGGTGAAACCCACGCAAACACGGGGAGAATGTGCAAACTCCACACGGACAGTGATCCAGAGCCGGGATCGAACCTGGTACCTCGGTGCCGTGAGGCAGCAGGGCTAACCACTGTCCACCGTTCTGCCCTTTCAGAAGAACATTAACAGTGCAATGAAGTTACTGTGACAATAGACCAAGGTGACAAGATGACCCAGTTTTTAATTAAATATCCCAGTATCTCAACAATTTCCCCAAAATGGTTCAAATTTCCTGGTTTTCCGCTTATACTGCAGGTGTGGAATGAGTTTGAATTGAATTTAGGTTTGCACATCCATCCTAAATCTGCCATTTTGCCTGTGCCCTCTGTCCCCACAGTCAGCAGTTTGGGCAATGTTTTGCCCCCACAGTCAGTGCAGTTTGTGCGATGTTTTGCCCCCACAGTCAGTGCAGTTTGTGTGTATTTTGCCCCCACAGTCAGTGCAGTTTGTGCGATGTTTTGCCCCCACAGTCAGCACAGTTTGTGCAATGTTTTGCCCCCACAGTCAGCAGTTTGTGCGATGTTTTGCCCCCACAGTCAGTGCAGTTTGTGCGATGTTTTGCCCCCACAGTCAGTGCAGTTTGGGCAATGTTTTGCCCCCACAGTCAGCACAGTTTGTGCGATGTTTTGCCCCCACAGTCAGTGCAGTTTGTGCGATGTTTTGCCCCCACAGTCAGTGCAGTTTGTGCGATGTTTTGCCCCCACAGTCAGTGCAGTTTGTGCAATGTTTTGCCCCCACAGTCAGCACAGTTTGTGCGATGTTTTGCCCCCACAGTCAGCAGTTTGTGTGTATTTTGCCTCCACAGTCAGCAGGTTGGGCAATGTTTTGCCCCCACAGTCAGCAGGTTGTGCGATGTTTTGCCCACACAGTCAGCACAGTTTGTGTGTGTTTTGCCCCCACAGTCAGCACAGTTTGTGTGTGTTTTGCCCCCACAGTCAGCAGTTTGTGCGATGTTTTGCCCCCACAGTCAGCACAGTTTGTGCGATGTTTTGCCCCCACAGTCAGCACAGTTTGTGCGATGTTTTGCCCCCACAGTCAGTGCAGTTTGTGCAGTGTTTTGCCCCCACAGTCAGTGCAGTTTGTGTGTGTTTTGCCCACACAGTCAGCACAGTTTGTGCGATGTTTTGCCCCCACAGTCAGCACAGTTTGTGCGATGTTTTGCCCCCACAGTCAGCAGTTTGTGCGATGTTTTGCCCCCACAGTCAGTGCAGTTTGTATGTGTTTTGCCCCCACAGTCAGCACAGTTTGTGCGATGTTTTGCCCCCACAGTCAGCACAGTTTGTGCGATGTTTTGCCCCCACAGCCAGCACAGTTTGTGCGATGGTTTGCCCCCACAGTCAGCACAATTTGTGCGATGTTTTGCACCCACAGTCAGCACAGTTTGTGCGATGTTTTGCCCCCACAGTCAGTGCAGTTTGTGCGATGTTTTGCCCCCAGTCAGTGCAGTTTGTGCGATGTTTTGCCCCCACAGTCAGTGCAGTTTGTGCGATGTTTTTCCCCCACAGTCAGCACAGTTTGTGCGATGTTTTGCCCCCACAGTCAGCAGTTTGTGCGATGTTTTGCCCCCACAGTGAGCACAGTTTGTGCGATGTTTTGCCCCCACAGTCAGCAGTTTGTCGATGTTTTGCCCCCAGTCAGTGCAGTTTGTGCGATGTTTTGCCCCCACAGTCAGTGCAGTTTGTGCAATGTTTTGCCCCCACAGTCAGTGCAGTTTGTGCGATGTTTTGCCCCCACAGTCAGCAGTTTGTGCGATGTTTTGCCCCCACAGTCAGTGCAGTTTGTGCGATGTTTTGCCCCCACAGTCAGCACAGTTTGTGCGATGTTTTGCCCCCACAGTCAGTGCAGTTTGTGCGATGTTTTGCCCCCACAGTCAGTGCAGTTTGTATGTGTTTTTCCCCCACAGTCAGCACAGTTTGTGCGATGTTTTTTCCCCACAGTCAGCACAGTTTGTGCGATGTTTTGCCCCCACAGTCAGCACAGTTTGTGCGATGTTTTGCCCCCACAGCCAGCACAGTTTGGGCAATGTTTTGCCCCCAGTCAGTGCAGTTTGTGCGATGTTTTGCCCCCACAGTCAGCACAGTTTGTGCGATGTTTTGCCCCCACAGTCAGTGCAGTTTATGCAATGTTCTGCCCCACAGTCAGTGCAGTTTGTGCGATGTTTTGCCCCCACAGTCAGTGCAGTTTGTGCGATGTTTTGCCCCCACAGTCAGCACAGTTTGTGCGATGTTTTGCCCCCACAGTCAGCACAGTTTGTGCGATGTTTTGCCCCCACAGTCAGCAGTTTGTGCGATGTTTTGCCCCCACAGTGAGCACAGTTTGTGCGATGTTTTGCCCCCACAGTCAGCAGTTTGTCGATGTTTTGCCCCCAGTCAGCACAGTTTGTGCGATGTTTTGCCCCCACAGTCAGTGCAGTTTGTGCGATGTTTTGTCCCCACAGTCAGCACAGTTTGTGCGATGTTTTGCCCCCACAGTCAGGACAGTTTGTGCGATGTTTTGCCCCCACAGTCAGGACAGTTTGTGCGATGTTTTGGCCCCACAGTCAGTGCAGTTTGTACGATGTTTTGCCACAAAGCCATGGGAAGCACTTCTAGCTGAAGTGTACAGGAAATCCATGGCAGGTAGGCCCGCCTGTGGTTGAACCCACCCTTCTCACCTACCCGCTCCGTCTCTTAAACTCACCCCCCCACTACTCTGCCTAACCTACCCAAACCCTCCTGGCCTAAGACCCCGGACGTACCTTTTCCAGGTATCCATCTTCTTCATCTGTTACAGTCCTGGCAGTGCCATACCATGGTGTCACTCGGACTGTTGGCTGGCAGCTCCAGCGGACATGTTTCTGCCCCTTGGCCAGTGTTAGAGCGCGGTGGGACAGTCACTGTGAAGCACATTCGCTCCATGCCAATATGTTTCTAGAGGGGTGGGGAGGCATTGACATTCTGTCCATTAACTCTGTTCCTCTCTCTGCAGACACTCACAGACCAGCTGAGGATTTGAGCCTTTTGCTTTTTTTTTCATTTCCCGTTGCAACCTGCTCTGTATGGCTCAGCATCACACAACGTGGTTTATAAAAACAAACAAACAAATAAGCTAAAACTTGTCTGTTGGCTCAGTATTAGCACAGTAATTATAGATTCAAACTCCATTGCAGACGTGAGTGTAGCACCCTCCATGCTGATCCCTTGTTGCAGGCCTCTTTTAGATGAAATACTAAATGTGTTCAAGCGGATGTTTGAAGATGACAAGGGAATCATATAAAGTCATTAAGGCAGAGAAATGAAAATGACTTATTGTCACGAGTAGGCTTCAATGAAGTTACTGTGAAAAGCCCCTAGTCGCCACATTCCGGCGCCTGTCCGTGGGGGCTGATACAGGAATCGAACCGTGCTGCTGGCCTGCTTTAAAAGCCAGCGATTTAGCTCAGTGAGCTAAACCAGCCCCTATAAAAAAGGACGAAGCCATTCAGCCCATTGAGTCCACCCCAGGGCTGGGAGTTTCCAGTCCTGCCCGCTGGCAGAATCTTCTATTCCCGCTGAAGTTAATAGACTTTTCACTGCATCCTGGGACTTGCTGCGGATGGCCTGGTAAATCCAGCCCTCCTCCCTGTAGAGCATTCCAATGAATCCCACTCCTAGAAATCCCCTTGAGTACGTATCTAATTTCCTTTTGAAATTATTAATTTCCCCCACTACAGAGTTCTTCAAATGCTATTGGCTGTTTAGCGCCTCAGGGTATGCTCAGAGGCATATAAAGGCCAAATTATTTTCAAAGTTAGCCAAGGGTTAATGACTCTTTAGGTTTGCATCTCATTCTCAGTGTCTGCTCACATGCGAACAATTCCAGGTCCTGTCTTGTATTCACTGGTTTTGCCTGTGAAAGGGCAGTGTCTGGAAGCGACAGTGAACGTGAGAACAATCACAGACTTCCTCCGTGGAGAGGGGCAGAATGCTGGGAAGCAAAGGGAGTTTCCTCCACACTCGCACCCTCCATGTCACAGTAAAACCTGTCTAATTGTGTCCTTTGTCAGGCTGTGAGAATTTCAGATATATCAGCTATTCAATTGTATACACATTATCCTTTGTCCTTGGAATGAATTGTTCTTTTTTCAAAACTGCTGTTTAATTATGCTTATTCTAAAATATTTGGTGCCACGGCAAGTGATCTTCCATTTAACAAAGACCCCCAGAAAGATTAGATGTTAATTAGGTCTGCTCAGTGGGTTAGCCCTGCTGCGTCACAGCGCTGAGTCCCAGGTTCGATCCTGGCTCTGGGTCACTGTCCATGTGGAGTTTGCACATTCCCCCCATGTCTGTGTGGGTTTTGCCCCCACAACCCAAAGATGTGCAGGGTAGGTGGATTGGCAACGCTTAATTGGAAAAATGAATTGGATACTCTAAATTTATAATTTAAAAAAATAAAACAAAATTTTAAAAATGGGTAGCAGGGTGGCGCAACGGTTAGCACTGCTACCTCACGGTGCCGAGGACCCGGGTTCGAATCCCGGCCCTGGGTCACTGTCCATGCGGAGTTTGCACATTCTCTCCGTGTCTGCGTGGGTCTCACCCCCACAACACAAAAAGATGTGCAGAGTAGGGGGATTGGCCATGCTAAATTGCCCCTTAATTGGAAAAAAAAGAATTGGATACTCAAAATTTATTTTTAAAAAAGGTATGCTCTAAAACAACTTCGTCAGACAAAACTATTTCACCTGTACAAACTTTGATTTAAAATTATTTTCCATGTTTGTTTTTTTTAAATAAATTTAGAGGACCCAATTCATTTTTTCCAATTAAGGGGCAATTTAGCATGGCCGATTCACCTACCCTGCACATCTTTGGGTTGGGGGGGCGAAACCCACCCAAACACGGGGAGAATGTGCAAACTCCACACGGAAAGTGACCCAGAGACAGGATTGAACCTGGGACCTTGGCGCTGTGAGGCAGCAGTGCTAACCACTGCAGCACCCTGCTGCCCATTTTCCATGTTTTTAATTCACCCTCAGCTTTGTGATGTCCTCCTGCCCAACAATTCTCCAGGATCTCTACATTCCGTCATTCTGGCCTCTTGACTATCCACCATTTCAATTACTTTGCCAATGGTGGCTGTACATAGACCCTAAGCTCTGAACTAACCATCCTAAACCTCCCTGCCTCTCTCCCGTTCCCTCCTCCTTGAAGATGCACCTCAAAAACCTACGTCTTTGATTGTTGGTCACCAGTCTAATGTCTCCTTAAGTGTTTCAAAATACAATTACTAATGTTCCTGTAAAGGACCTTGGTACATCTTACTATATTAAAGATACTATATAAATGCAAATAGTTGTTGTTGAGGATTGAGTCTGGCAGCGGGATTCTCCACCGGCATGATTCTCCATTGCGGGGGCGGCATGTGGCGCAGTGGTTAGCACTGCAACTGCGGCGCTGACGACGCGGGTTCGAATCCCGGCCCTGGATCACTGTCTGTGTGGAGGTTGCACATTCTCATTTGCACATTGCACGTGTTTGCGTGGGTTTCACCCCTACAACCCAAAGATGTGTAGGTTACATGGATTAGCCACATTAAATTGCCCCTCAATCGGAGAAAAAAATAATTGGGTACTCTAAATTTTAAAAAAAGGATTCTCCATTGCACTGGCAGCGCACCCTCATCCCCGGGTTTCCCGGCGGTGTGGGGTGTCCACAATGGGAAATCCCATTGGAAGGTGGCGGGAACGGAAAATCCCATTGCTGGCGAGGACGTGCCACCCAGAATCCCCCTGTGTCTTTCAGTGTGTGATTGGATTGGATTGGATTTGCTTATTGTCACGTGTACCGAGGTACAGTGAAAAGTATTTTTCTGCAAGCAGCTCAACAGATCATTAGAAAAGGGAATTAAACAAAATTAAAGAAAATACAAGAAAATACATGAGAATACATAATAGGGCAACACAAGATATACAATGTAACTACATAAGCATTGGCATCGGTTGAAGCATACAGGGTGTAGTGTTAATAAGGTCAGTCAATAAGAGGGTCATTTAGGAGTCTGGTGACAGTGGGGAAGAAGCTATTTTTGAGTCTGTTCGTGCGTGTTCTCAGACTTCTGAATCTCCTGCTCGATGGAAGAAGTTGGAAAAGTGAGTAAGCCGGGTGGGAGGGATCCTTGATTATGCTGTCCGCTTTCCCCCGGCAGCGGGAGGTGTAGATGGAATCAATGGATGGGAGGCAGGTTCGTGAGATGGACTGGGCGGTATTCACGACTCTCTGAAGTTCCTTGCGGTCCTGGGCCGAGCAGTTGCTATACCCAGGCTGTGATGCAGCCCGATAGGATGCTTTCTATAGTGTATCTGTAAAAGTTGGTAAGGGTTAATGTTGACATGCTGAATTTCCTTAGTTTCCGGAGGAAGTAAAGGCGCTGTTGTGCTTTCTTGGTGATAGCGTCGACGTGAGTGGACCAGGATAGATTTTTGGTGATGTGCACCCCTAGGAATTTGAAACTGCTAACCATCTCCACCTCGGCTCCGTTGATGCTGACAGGGGTGTGTACAGTACTTTGCTTCCTGAAGTCGATGACCAGCTCTTTAGTTTTGCTGGCAGTGAGGGAGAGATTGTTGTCGTTACAACACAAGCACAAGGCAGGTGGGGGAACCTTGGCAGCAATTCTGCATATTTGAGCTGAGATGATTAGCATTTTGCCAACTATTTGACTGCGGGGCATTAGACCATAACCCACAAGACAGCCAGCATGGCTCAGTGTATGGTGATCAGGTGCAGCAATCCTAGCTGAATTGCCTTCGGTGACACAGGCCAGTCCCAAAGATCACTGTTTGAGCTGCAATCAGCCAGATCAGCACCGACTAGCAATGGAACCTCAGTCCATTTTCATACACTTGGCTCATTCCCAAATCAGGCAGTGTATTTATCAAATGTGGAAGTTTTGATTTCTTTCTGAGTTTAGACTTTTGCAGGTTGTTAAACGTATGGAATAAGCTCCAAATGGCCCTGCGTTCCATAATGCTACCTCTTGTATGAGTCGCAATGATTTTGCGACGACATGGCCTGCTGTCATTTATTCTTTCAATTCTCCAACGCTAATCTTCGAAAGCGATTGTTTTCAGTGCTGATGTTTGCAAATACCAGCTGAAAGTTATCCTTGAAATTATCTTCTTAACACAGTTGTGTGAAGGTTAATGTTTAGCTGCTAGCTGCCAGTTCTATTGTTTAATGATTACCTGCAAATTGTAGAGTGCTGATATTCATGTGATGACTGTAGGACAAGGGTCACCTCAGAACTCAGCACTGACCTGAACTGGAACAGCTCTAGTGAAGCCAGCACAAAATCTCGTGACCCTTCTAATTAAATGGTCTGTCAAAGGGTGGATAAAAGAAAAAACAGAAAGTTCTGAAACTCGAATGTCCCATTTTAAGGAATGTCCGAAAGCACAAAATGAGGTAGAAAGGTGGAATGGTAAATGCTGCCAGCAACCTATCAACAAAAGCAACTTGTAATCATATATTACCACAGTGGTTAGTACTGTTGCTTCACAGCACCAGGGTCCCAGGTTTGATTACTGGGTTGGATCACTGTGCAGAGTCTGCATGTTCTTCCCGTGTCTGCGTGAGTTTCCTCTGGGTGCTCCGGTTTTCTCCCACAAGTCCCAAAAGACATGCTGTTGGGAGAATTGGACATTCTGAATTCTCCCTCAGTGTACCCAAGCAGGTGCCAGACTGTGGCAACTAGGGGATTTTCACAGTAACTTCATTGCAGTGTTAATGTGAGTCTATGTGTGACAGTACTAAAGATTATTATTATTATTAGGTCCACCTGAGATGGCAGATGTCATAATATCCACTCATGTATATAATGAGATGCAGACAGGCAGTGCTTGACACATAGGATGACCAGTAAGCACACAACTGTACAGCCAATCACCAGACAGGACACTACCACTATAAAGCCAGAGGGCACTAGGTTTCCCGCTCTTTCGGGACCCAGCTACTGAGACAGTCAGAGTCCACGAGCTAGCAAATGCAAACACCATGCGGTAGCTAGTAAGTCTGGTCAGGCTACTACAAGGTCACCAGTCAGATCAGTATAGTGTCGACCCACAGCTGAATATGTATAGCAGTTCTATAGTTGAATAAAACAATGTTGGATCTCCTCCAGTGTTAGACGACTGTTTCTAACTTCCCTGCATCGAATGCAGTCCACATCGAACCAACCTGCCTAACACATCAGCAGACAGGGTTTTGCTTTAATGTTGCATCAAAAAAGCAGCAGTTTACTGGTGGTGTCAGCTTAGATTTGGAATGGGACTTGAACCCACATCCTTCTGATTCAGAAATGGAAGTGCTACCCACTCAGCCACAGCTGAGACCAGGAAGATCCTGAGTCTGTACCGAACTGGATGATCTCAGCTGGGGGTGGCAGTAAGAATAGTGTCCTTGGGCCAGGGAAGTAACAAAGACAGCAGTTTTGTTTCACTGAAGTGTCTAGCAAAGTAAAAGGGCAGAATCATTTTGGTGTTCACTCTGAGCAAGCCAGAATTCAATCCCAGTTGACAGAATTATTTTTGTCAAATTGCAAAAAGTCAGAGCTGGGTATAATTGATCCCAGAGGGAATCCCTTTATACTTCCATTCCCCATGTGTGAGAACTTTATTGGCCCATTAATCTATCTGAAAGACTTGGGGCGAGAGTGGGATCCGGGTTAGAATTGGAAGCCACAGTGCATTGTTACCATGTTTGTGGTGACAAAGATCATCAAAGATTAGTTATCTCTCACTAACATCACTAAAATAGATGATCTGCTTATTACATATCTAATTCAATGTGGGCTCTTGCTGTGCGCAAATTGACCTCTGTTTCTCGCAAGACTGAACATTTCAAAAAGTACTTCATTGGCTTTAAAAAGTTTGCAACATCCTGAATTTGGGAAGAGCACCGAATAAATGCAAGTCTTTCATGCAGCCACAGAGGAATGCATGCTTCCCAATGTATCCATATTTCCCTGGTAACTAAGGTTACTATTCCTTTGGCAAACATCCAACTCTGCGTATTTTATCATCTGGACAATCTATTCCAAAAAAATCATTTTGTGAATCTTGACTAAAGAGTAAATTGGCAATTAGAGATTTTTTTTTCTTTCCCACTCCCATGATTTTCCCATCCACCCTGCATCTGGCTTCATGCCCAAAATGATGTGTTGCCTGAAGTCCATCAAAACAGCCTGTTCCCAGACTCTCATGACCCAGCTTTCCTGGAAGAGATCTCTAGACTTTGCACTTTCTGAAGTTTATTCAATTTCTATGTGACAGCCATTTTTTTTCAAACATTGGAAACGATTGGGAAAGTCACATAATTTTTCCTTGCTGTGCAAAATTGTGGGACCGCTGTTGATCAATGGTGTTCCTCCAAATTACACACAATCCTGGTTAGAGCAACTGTGCTTTGGGCAGCACGGTGGCGCAGTGGGTTAGCACTGCTGCCTCACGGCGCTGAGGTCCCAAGTTCAATCCTGGTTCTGGGTCACTGTCTGTATGGAGTTTGCACTCCCTGTGTTTGTGTGTGTTTTGCCCCCACAACCCAAAGATGTGCAGGTTAGGGGGATTGACCACGCTAAGTCACCCCTTAATTAGAAAAAATGAATTGGACACTCTAAATTTAAAAAAAAACAGTTTTCACTGTTGCTGGATCAGACAGACCCTGGAGATTACTACTGAACAAACTTTGAGAACACCTTCAGTAGATGAACTGCAATGGCTCACAAAGGTCTATCATCACCTTCTCAAGGAATGGGCAGCACAGTGGTGCCATAGTTATCACTGCTGCCTATTGCGCTGAGGACCCAGGTTCGATTCCAGCTTCGATTCACTGCCTGTATGAGTTTGCGCATTCTCCCCGTGTCTGTGTGTGCCTCACCCCCACAGCCCAAAGATGTGACGGGGTCGGTGGGTTGGCTACGCTAAATTGTCCCTTTATTGGAAAAGTATAATTGGGTACTCTAAATTTATTTTAAAACAAGGTAGAACGCGACCTTTTCTCAAAAAAAAACCTTCCCAAGGAAAAAGTATGCATTGGGCAATAAATCCCAGAGGCCCTAATCCTGTCAATTAGTTTTAAAATTTCTGTTTGTGCTTAATGGCTGACCATTAGGAGAAAGGTTAGGCTGCTCTGAAGATTCTGTGTTCTGTCCTATGCAAAAAAAATTAAGTCAGCTCTCCCCTGGAAACTTGTTAACAGAATAGAAACTGCCTCCACCCTCTCCATTTACAGCAGACTTTCAGATTGGAAGCCCCCTCCACACTGACGATCCCGGTCAAGAACACCCTCTGCACCAGCCCTTGAGTTTGGGAGTGTTGAAACGATGTCCCACAGGCTACATTTGGCATTCAAACTCTGGCAATGAAGGCTACGAATTGCAAACAAACTATTTTTACTTTGCTCACGTTAATTATTTCTTGATTTATGGGCCTGGATATATCCCAAATTAGAACATCAAGGTGCGCTTTAATCTGCAACTAGAAATATGCAAAGTATTGGGAGCAGGGATTTCATCGTCATATATTGCCCTCGAGGCTCCATGTGAGCAACTTATGTTGGACACTACTTTCTCTAAATAGTGCTTTGGTGCAGACAGCTCTTTGGTGGCCATTATAGCAGATTGATACCAGTATATCCTACGTATAACATTACGCTGTAGTTGTATCAACTGTCATGGTGTAACATCGTACAAGAGGTAACCAGTATATGTCTCCATGAGGCATCAGATTGTACAGTGTAGCAACAGCACATTCTCAGTGTAACACTGCACCTGATTTATACCTGTACAATATATCCCTTTGTAAAACATGAAGTCTATATCAACACAAAGTGTGTAATGTTATACCGAATTTATACCACTGCATCCTCAGTATTAACTTAACTGAGGTAACATAGTCTGTGGTAAGTGTAACATTATCCTGTACATTCTACAACTTTGCCATAATATACCAAGACACACAGTGTAAAATTCAATCATGCAAACTGAAAGTCACAGATTTGATCCCTGAGCTGAACTGGCTGATTTTAGCAGCAACAAAGGACATTATAATTGGTTTTAGTTCGCACTGGGCTGAGAAGCAAGGAAATGTGTCAGGGTTTTTCCTTCCTGATTGATTTCAGTCCCTACTGGAAAGTGTGTCATTGCTGGCACACAGCTGGACTTGATTGGACATTAAGGTTAAATAACCTGTTGATACTTAAATGTCTACATTTCCTGAAAAGCAGAAAAAGGCTGGGGCTGCTAGTGGTTGGAATTGGGAGGATGGCTTGGATAGTTGGTGGTATTGAGTTTATCAAATGAATCTGATTGCCAAGATAGAAAACAAAGCAAAGTTTAACTAACCTTGAAAGGCTCAAATTACTCATATTAATAATTTTACTGAAAATAATTCATGTGACTAAAGTGGAAAGACGCAGGGCTGGATTCTTCGACGCTGAAATCGAGTTTGGCGATCAGCCGGAGAATCCCCGTTTATTCCAGAATCGAGGGTGGCGCTATATTTGTGATGCTCCGCCCCCTCAAAAATGGCATATTCGGGGAGTACGCCGCACACCGAATAGACGGACCTGAGGCCCTCTCCTGGTGCTCCGCCCCAATGGGCCGAGTCCCCGATGGCGTCGCTCACGTGTGCTCACACCGTTCGGGGACCGCACATGGCAGCAGAGGACTAAATCCAGCGCTGCCACAGTCTGGGAGGAGCCATTCCACTAGCAGTGGGGGGGCATCTGCAGGGACTGGGGGGATTGGTCGAGGGTGGTGAGGTGCTTTAAAAGGGGGTAGTTTTTGGCAAGCCGCCACCGTGTGAATGCGTGCAGTGGGTGGCATGGTAGCACGATGGTTAGCACTGTTGCTTCATAGCTCCAGGGTCCCAGGTTCGATTCCCGGTTTGGGTCACTGTCTGTGCGGAGTCTGCACATTCTCCCCGTGTGTGTGTGGGTTTCCTCTGGGTGCTCCGGCTTCCTCCCACAGTCCAAAGATGTGCAGGTTAGGTGGATTGGCCACGCTAAATTGCCCTTAGTCTCCAAAAAGGTTGGGCGGGGTTGCGGGGATGGGGTGGACGTGTGGGCTTGGTTGGGGTGCTCTTTCCAGGAACTGGTGCAGACTCGATGGGCCGAATGGTCTCCTTCTGCACTGTAAATTCCACGATTCTATGCACGGCCACAGACCCGGCCATTCTCCGACCGTATCCGCAGGTATGTGGCATGGCTGCTAGTCCCCACCGGATGGAGGATCAGTGCAGTGGTGACGTTGACTTTCTGGTTGTAACACCAGATTGTTCCTGCGGACACTGCCGCAGGTTCGGAGAATCCAGCCCACAATATTTTAACTTAATTCCATAGAATTACCGAGGATTTTATGGCCCAGTCTTTATGCTTCAGCCTTCCCCAATTCTACTTCACCTCACCCTAACAGCAAATCCATCTGTTTCTTTCTCCCTGTTTACATAGATTCCTCTTAAATGCATCAAACTAATTACTTGAAGTATTCCATGTAGTAGCATGTTCCACATTCTCAGCACAGTCTGGGGAAATAGGTTACTCCTCAATTCTTTATGGATTTATTTACTATCTTGGGTGGGATTTTCCGTTTCTGTGACTAAGTGTTGATGCCGATGCAGAATTCGTGGACTTCCACAACAGCAAAACCGACATTGCACCTGGACCGATTCAGCTCCTATTAAGGGGCTAGCACCAGTGCCAAGTGGAACACAAACAATTCCAATGAGAAACGGTGTGGGATTTGCGATTATGCGGTTGACAGGAAGCTGACAAGCTGCAGCTGCATTTACATACTGTACTCCCCACCTACACCATCCCAGCCAACAATATGGCAGCAAGACACACGGCTCCACGTTTCGTGGTCGCAGAACTTGAGACCCTCCTGGATGTGGTGGAGGAGAAGCAGATGACCCTGTACCCTGGCCCGGGAAGGTGGCTGCCACCCGCTGCCATTCGCCATGCCTGGACGCAGGTGGCAGAGGCAGTCAGCACCGTGGATAACACGGTCCGGACCAGCAAGCAGTAACAAACAAAACTATACGATCTCCTCAGGGCAGTCAGGATGAGTAGGTAACATTGTGCCCCTGGCACTAGCCCCTGTCCCACACACCCGTAATCCGACCCCCCCCCCCCCCCCCCCCCGGCCACCGTACCGGCCATGGCCGGGTGCCCTGGCCACTGAGGCCACCAGTTAACCACACCACTCAGTTGCATGTATCGGACTGTCTAACACAGGGGTGGGCAAACTACGGCCCACGGGCCGCATGCGGCCCGCCAAAGGTCGTTATGCGGCCCACCAAGTCATTTTTTGTTTAAAAATAATTTTTAAAAAAAAAGTTTTTTCTTTTTTTTTAAGGTTAATGGGGGGGGGCTGTTGGGTTACTTACTGGTATAGGGTGGATACGTTGACTTGAGTAGGGTGATCATTGCTCGGCACAACGTCGAGGGCCGAAGGGCAGGTTCTGTGCTGTACTGTTCTATGTTCTATCTGAGGCGCCCATAATCATAACCGGGTGAAGTAATTATTTTACTTAATATACTATGCGGCCCTTTAAAATTGTGAATTTCTGAATGTGGCCCTTGCACGGAAAAGTTTGCCCACCCCTGGTCTAACAAATAGGGGCGACTGTGCGCATTGCCCTTGAGTGGGCCACTTGAGACACTGCTGGCGGGTGGTGGCCGGTTGGGGGGGGGGGGGATATGGTGGAGGGTGGGGTGCCGAGGTGGGGGCACCCATACAGCCAGTGTCACTCTGCAGAACCATAATGCAAGGTCAGCGGGGTGTGCAGCAAGATGGCAGGCTGCGGCAATGGCAGTCTATGTCTGGGCACTGCCCCAGTCCTCTGGGGCATCACCCCAGCCACTCAGCCTGATACCCCCATCACGCCCCTCCCCCGGCAGCCCCCCCCCCCCCCCGGAGAATTGTAGAAGCCCTGGAGAATACCAGGTCAGGCCCGCGAATGACATGCAAACGGTACACATGTTCCAGACCGCTTTGACACTGCTGTCGAGGAGACGGAGATTTGCGATTTGGCGTCAAATCAGCGCCCGCTGTGATTGTGGTGTCAGAACCAATTCTCCGCCCAATTTCGCTGTCAGCCATCGGAGAATCCCGCCTTATATTTAACAGTGTTTTTTAAATGTTGCTTCTAAAATTTGAGTCGACAAGAATATTCAACTTTAAGGGCTTGTTTGAGAGTTGCTATGCTTTGGCAAAATAATAATATTTTTAACTAAAATAAAATTTTATATTTACGATTCCTGGTTTTGGACTCCCCCACGAGTGGGAAACATTTCTACATCAACTCTAACCCCAGCTGGGCCAGTTTCTTTCCCCTGATAGGCCTCTCCTCACTATTATTCTCCTTCTCCTTGAACTGTGATAACAAAAAATATCGGCATAAGCAATTTCACTCTCTCTCTCTCCCCTCCCCAGCAAAGGCCTGTAATTTGTGCAACGCACACAGGGTTTAGAGGGACTGGAATCTGGCAGCAACTTTCATAACAAAGTGCTGTAAGCAATGGGGTAAAGTTCACAGGCAGGGGAGCTGGGTGTTCTGCAGAGATCAGCTGCTCCAGTCCAGTGTGGGCTGCACCCCATCTGCAATGACAGGGTGGGTGAGGGGGCGATTTCTCTGGGTCGGTGACCCCCCTGAGGAATGACGCGAGAGAATGTTTCAGCTCCCGTCAGTGTCGCTGCAGTCAAGGGCAGCTTGGTGTCTGTCCTGGGATTTTTGAGCTTTGAGTTCCCCCCAGGGACGCTGCTGATGGCCTATTACTGCTGGCACTCAGCCTCTCTCTGCAGGCATGTTTATGTTTTGTTGCCTTTGACCCAACCAGGGAATCGCCAATAAAGAAAAACAAAACAGCTTGTTCTGGCAGTTACAACACAGGGCATTGCATTCGACCCAGCAAGAACTGAACACTTTGTTAAAAGGCATTAATTTGTTATTGCAGCAGACTTATAAGATTGGTCCTAAAATTGATTTAATTATTTTCCATCTGGGTGTTATCACCCAGTCCCTTCCCCTCCCCAGCAGGGTGGGATTACAGCTCTGCAAGCTGTACCTTAGCCAGGGGGTATACTCCATGTGTGAGAGCAGCTCAGACAGTGAGTGCCGTCAGACAGACTCACTGCTGTACCAAGCTCCATCCTGCCTTTTGCAGACACGCAACTTCAGCGCGGCACAGATAAGGATCAGGAGCCGAGTTCCTCTCCCACCCTCGCCCCAGGGCCATTGGATCAGCCCCCAGCCGGGAACAGACTGCAGACTGAACCAGACGAACGCTTTGTGGGTTTGAGTGGCAAACCATTCCCATTACTGTTTTCACATTGTATAGTATTTACGGCACATACGCAGGCCTTTCGGCCCAACACGTCCATGTGTGACATGCATCACCAGTCCCTTTCTCAACCTGCGGGGTGACCAACCATTCAACCATGGGGGCGGTGGGAAGGTGAGTGCTGATGACCAAGGACGTGAGAGAGGGTGGGAGAAAGGGTCCTCTGACCATGATATGGGCGGGGTTAAATCAACTATTTTGTTGAATCACATTATCCTATTTCCCATGGTTTACTCACTCCAGTTACCCTAAATAATTCAGACTCACCCTGGAGACCACCAGCCTCCCATAGGCTGTGCTAAAAATAAGAATGTGTGGCTTAAGAGACATAGGACAAACATTCAAAATAAGGGTTACCCTGCTACCCTCTTACATCTTACTCCATTGATAAATCATTCTCTCCTTCCTCATAGAACAGTACAGCCCCTTCGGCCCTCAATGTTGTGCCGAGCCATGATCACCCTACTCAAACCCACGTATCCACCCTATACCCGTAACCCAACAACCCCCCCTTAACCTTACTTTTATTAGGACACTACGGGCAATTTAGCATGGCCAATCCACCTAACCCGCACATCTTTGGACTGTGGGAGGAAACCGGAGCACCCAGAGGAAACCCACGCACACAGGGGGAGGACGTGCAGACTCCACACAGACAGTGACCCAGCCGGGAATCGAACCTGGGACCCTGGAGCTGTGAAGCATTTATGCTAACCACCATGCTACCCTGCTGCCCCATCATCTTGCTTTCCTTTAAGAAGTGGAAGGAATTATGAGCATGAGATCTAGACGAGAGGATGTTATCTATGGTTCAGCCCTCTCACCCCGAAACCAGGTTATGTTCAAATTCTGCTCCAGAGTCTTCAGCATCTAATCCAGGCTGCCGCTGCTGGTGTAGGACTGAGGGAGGTCTGCAAAGTTGGTGATTTAGACGAGGCTGCTCATTCTTGGTCCCAGTTGTACTGGACTGAAAGGGTAGTCCACGGGTGTATTAAGGTGAAGAAAAGTGGTGCCTACAGACCAGGACGCTCATTCATTGAATCATAGAATCCCTACAGTGCAGAGAAGACCATTCAGCCCATCGAGTATGCACCAACCCTCCAAAAGAGCACCCCACCGAGGTCCAATCCCCTTACCCCATCTAAACTTTGGACACTAAGGGACAATTTAGCATGGCCAATCCACCGAACTGTACGTCTTTGGACTGTGGGAAGAAATCGGAGCACCTGGAGGAAATTATCATTATATCTACTCAGCTAACAGTTCTCAATCAAGGCAGCACCATAAGGTTGCGGCAATTTAATTGGCCTCAGTGTCCCTGAATCAGAAAGTATGTATCAAGGTAAATACCTTTCTCTGTAACAACTTAAACATCTCTCATATAATGCTTCAATGTAAGCATCTTTCCTATGTGACCTGTGAGGATTCCAGTCAATTGTCAGTATCCATAGCAAACAATTACTAAACTATATTGTTCATTCTGATAATACTATCAGTTTTTAATAATACTCTTTATTAGTGTCACAAGTGGGCGGCACGGTGGCACAGTGGTTAGCATTGCTGCCTACGGCGCTGAGGACCCGGGTTCGAATCCCGGCCCTGGGTCACTGTCTGTGAGGAGTTTGCACATTCTCCCCGTGTCTGCGTGGGTTTCACCCCCACAACCCAAAGATGTGCAGGTTAGGTGGATTGGCCACGTTAAATTGCCCCTTAATTGGAAAAAATGAATTGGATATTCTAAATTTATAAAAAAAATAAATAAATAAATAAATTAGTGTCACAAGTAGGCTTACATTAACACTACAATGAAGTTACTGTGAAAAGCCCCTAGTCTGTTCGGGTACACAGAGCGAGAATTCAGAATGTCCAATTCATCTAACAAGCACGTCTTTCGGGACTTGTGGGAGGAAACCAGAGCACCCGGAGGAAACCCACACAATCCTCATTGATTGAGCCTTGTGTCTTCCTTCCAGAATGGTGGCAGCTGGCTGTGTGGTGGAGATGTTCATACTGTGCAGGCGCGCTGCTCTATGCTAAGAGACTGGTGTGCGTGGATGTCCTACTGATGTGGGTCACTGAGGGATGTGTGCCTTTGCCGTGAGCTTGGCTGCATTGTGATGTGGAGCCTGGGTTTAACACCGAGGTTGTGGCAGGGAGTTGTTCATGTTTTCCTGGGCAGGTCCGGGATCCATGCACTCACGCTGTGCGATACCAATGGGCCACGTTTAACCTGCAGAGCCTGGAGAAATCATCTGATCCTTAGGAGTCGGTTGGCTGATAGTCTCACTAGTTCCTCTGCTGTGGAGCTATACATCTGAGCAGTGCAATGAGGTGTGCCAATACCCGGTGGTCTGCCGATTGAGCATGGCCACGCTCATTCCCCTGATCACACTGCTGATACATGAGATTTTCCAGATGGGCGGGAGAGATAGATCTCTACATCATCAGGAGAGCTCCAAGCATTTCAATGATACTTGCAGCAGTCACCAGTTTATTTATTTTTTAATTCAGAGTACCCAATTAAATTTGTTTCCAATTAAGGGGCAATTTAGCGTGGCCAATCCACCTAACCTGCACATCTTTTGGGTTGTGGGGGCGAAACCGACGCAAACACGGGGAGAATGTGCAAACTCCACACGGACAGTGACCCAGAGCCGAGATCGAACCTGGGCCCTCGGCGCCGTGAGGCCGCAGTGCTAACCACTGCGCCACCGTGCTGCCCCAAGCAGTTTAAATAGTCAAGATCCTGTAAGTAACACCTAAAGGGTGAGTTGCTCGTCTTTTACAGCAGAAATGGGAGGTTCAGCCATAGCATGCCAATTGCGAGGGGGGGGGGCACTTTGCCACCAAGTTGGCCCCCCACTAGTCCCAGAGCTCCAGGCATACATCCCTCAGAAAGCCTGAGACAGTGAAATACTTACCTCCTTGCTCCCCCTCAAAGACCAGGGGGTTGTATTCTCCGCGCCCCGCCCCGCCACATTTCTGTTTCAGCACACCGGCGGGATCTCCGTTACGCCGGCTGGTCAATGGGGTTTCCCATTGTGGAGCAGCCCCACGCTGTTGTGAAACCCCCGGGCTGCCGGCAAAATGGAGCATCCCGCCGGTGGGGAATCCAGCCCATTCCTGATCCTTAGCGGCGGGGGGGGGGAGTGGGAGGAGGTTTGGGTGGAGCACGAACACCTGCATGGGCCTTTGAGCAATCTCTGTGCCGTAAATACTTTTATAACACTGTTCAGAAAAGTAGGAAATAAAACAGTGGTGACGGGAGGTGCATTACAATAGAGGAAAAGAATTTGACAGTTGGAATGTGTGACATAGGCAAAGGAGAATGTTGGTCAGAGTCCATCATCATTTACAGTGGCATGAATCCAAATCAACACGAGAACAAAATCAGCCCCTTAGATGGGCAGTTTAAATTTTCCAAATAAAAAGATACAATGCGTTTCAGAGTTGGATTTCAGTTCAACCCCAATATCCAAAACACAAAATAAGTTATTGCCCAGTACAAGGTGACCTAACTGATCTCCAGACAGGTTGAATAACTTGCCTTGGATTTCACCATAAAGAATACAATGGAACTCAGGCAGATCTGAACTCTGAATAGTTTTTACTGCTTGTTGATATGCCAGAACCCCTTGAACAGCTTCACACAAGGTGCTTTTTAAAAATTACTTTATCAGAGTTACAAAGCCAGAGCGCAGACTGTGGACAGGGGCGAACCCCTTATCCAGCTCCTTGCCTGCTCCAAAAAACAATTCAAATTGAATCCAATCCATCGTCCCCGCAAGAGATCCCGGCGTTACACCTGACCTCACGCTCATCTTAGCCAATTGGAAGACTGCAGCCAAAGGCAGATGCTCAGTGTTTTCCATTCCTCAATATAGCACAGTCAATGCACAAGGAACCTGCATCATCGTCGACTCATTCATTTGCCATTGGCTAAATACAGGTTTGTTGACCTGTGTTTGCACACTGATTAATCTCCATATTACACTGGGAAACCGCCATAGGCCAGCACCCCACAGAACGTGGAGAATCTGCAGACATTGTTGGTTGTGGGATTTGCTGTGTACATATTGGCTTCCACCTTTCCTACGTTACAACAGTGATGGCACTTCAAGAGTACATAATAGGCTGTAACTAATTTTGAGGTGTTTTCAGGCTTTGAAAAGCGTGGCATAAATGCAGATCTTTCTTTCATTTATTGTCCAGGATCACAAGTGATTGATAAGGTCAGCAACCATTGACACCAATAAGAGTCAACATGCTCAGGAGCAGAGCGGAGAAAACTGGGGAGGGGGTGTGGGAAAAATGCAGCAATTTAATTGCAATTGCTACTCATTGTAGGTAGCTGCAGGGGACAATGCTCTCTGAAACCTCTGTTGATGATCAGGAGGAAGTTGGGGTTTGGCAAACCTTTGAGCAGTAATCTCATGCAATAAATTGAATTCTAAGACTTGGCAGCTCATACTGTCAGTTTTTCCTTGTCTTGAAATAGTGGTAGATTGCCTTGTATGTTTATGTTTGTTTGAACAGAGCTCAGTGTTTTCTGATTCAGTTACTAACATTGAAGGTTCTATGTCGAATGGAGCAGAGGTTGTCAAGTCCTCCTTTCTCCCTGTTGAACTCAAAGTACATTAAGTTCCAGAATCTTTTGTTCCTCTGTGGTCAAACAGTCTGCAATTTCTCAACAATAAATCCTGATTCTGCATCACACCGTGTGCTTAGTTATTGACATCCTCTTTAATCAACCAGACAACTTGACAGTTCTTAACATTGCTATTTTCCAACTCTGCACAGCTTTCAAATCCTAGCTTTGTTGATCTGCATCTCATCCTTTTCACTTCCAAGTTTTCTTTCTTTTTCTGCTGACTGCTTGACTGAGGTGAAATACCACTATTACTGCATCATCGTGATGACCATTATTCATTTAAGAAGCTTGGACATGGGTGCAGGCTGCTATCCAAAACCTCCTGACTCAGTCCTCTTCTGAGCCAATATCTGTACACGTACACTTCCTTATAAGAATAGAGGAGGCCATTTAGCCCCTCAAGCCTTTCCGCCATTCATGAGAACATGACTGATCTGTAACCTACCCCCACTTGCTGCATATCCTTTGATGAAAATAAATCTATTCATCTCATTTCAAAATTAACAATTGGCCCAACATCACTCGCAGTTTGTGTGAGAGAGTTCCAAACTTCTACTACCCTTTGCATGTAAAAGTGTTTCCCAACTTTGCTCCTGAAAGGTCTGGCTCTAATTTTTAGGTTATGTCCCCTCATCCTAGATTTCCCAATCAGCATATATATATGGGCTGGTTTAGCACACGGCTAAACCTGCTGGCTTTGAAAGCAGACCAAGGCAGGCCAGCAGCACGGTTCAATTCCTGTACCAGCCTATGTCTATCCTAATCTTGAAGACTCAAATTGCTCGACAGATGTAAGAGCCCTGTGAGATTTTCCCTTCTCTCCTAACTTAAGGGTGCTGTGACCCAGAAATCAACTACTTCAGCATAAACTGAGGATTAATCCTCTTTTACCATAAATACACTTTGTTCAAAAGAATTTGCAGAAGTGCATGACATAACAGTTCAAATTTGACATTGCATAAAGTGCAATACTGTTCAATTTCTTTTGTTACGTTATGTGGCGCAGTAGGGTGCCGCACTGCTACATTTGCAAAATACAATTCATGTCAAACATACATTCCGAGGAGTTTTACATGGGTTCCAACCTCTCAATGTACTACTGTGGCCTTTTCCCACTGAGCTTTGCGGTGACTGCCCCAAATCTTTGTGTGTCCCTCAGTACATAGTCCTGGACTTTGGAGCGTGTTTGTCTGCAACACTCAGTCACCGACAGCTCTTTGCTGGCAGACCAAAGAGCGCTTTTCACTAAGTTGATGGTCCTCTGACAGCAGTTGATGTTTGTCTCAGTGTCAGACTGGCAATCAAACTGACACACACCCAGTCTTCACAGCTCAGAAAGCTTCATTTCTTTTTTTTTAATTTAGAGTGCCCAATTCATTTTTTCCAATTAAGGGGCAATTTAGCATGGCCAATCCACCGACCCTGCACGTCTTTGGGTTGTGGGGGCGAAACCCACGCAAACACGGGGCGAATGTGCAAACTCTACACGGACAGTGACCCAGAGCCGGAATCGAACCTGGGACCTTGGCGCAGTGAGGCAGCAGGGCTAACCCACTGCGCCACCGTGCTGCCCACAGAAAGCTTCATTTCTAATCTGTTAGGTTAGCATGTTACATTTCATCTTTGTTGATGAAGGTCAATTCTAGGTAAATTAAAAAGCCCAAGTTTTCTATTACCTCTGTCTATAATTTCTCAATCATATAATCATATTAGCTTTCCTTTTAGCTGGTACTTTTGGGAATAAAGCCAAATGTGCCTTTTAAATTTGTTTCCTGAAAATAAAAAATGAAATGAAAATCGCTTATTGTCACAAGTAGGCTTCAATGAAGTTACTGTGAAAAGCCCCTAGTCACCACATTCCGGCGCCTGTTCGGGGAGGCTGGTACGGGAATTGAACCATGCTGCTGGCCTGCCTTGGTCTGCTTTCAAAGCCAGTGATTTAGCCCAGTGTGCTAAACCAGCCCCTTACATGCCTTCACCTATTCCATCCTTTAAAATTTGAATTTGTTCTAATTTAATACAATCCAAAACCACAATAAACAAACCATTGCAACCTAATAGTTCTGCTCCAGTTATATTTTTCTTCCGAAGATTCTTTTTGAGATTTCTGACAGCCCAACTGACCATTGTTAGTACATGAATGATTCAAGACTCTTCGATTATGGTGGATAACACCACCTATCACTTTTGTTATGTATAAGTACCTTTCCATTGATCACACATCAGTTACAGTGACACATTTGTAGAACCATTGACCGTAGAATCCCTACAATGCAGAAGGAGGTCATTTGGCCCATCAAGTCTGTACCAACCCTCTGAAAGAACACCCTACCTAGGCCCACTCCCCTGCCCTAGTCACATAATCCCACCTAACCTACTGGTCAATTTTATCATGGCCAATCCACCGAACCTGCACATCTTTGGACCTTGGGAAGAAACCGGAGCACCCAGAGGAAACCCAGGCAGACACGAGGAGAAAGTGCAGACTCCACACACACAGCCACCCGAGGTCGGAATTGAAACCGGGTCCCTGGCACTGTGAGGCAGCAGTGCTGACCACTGTGTCATCCTTGGCAGTTACCAATGTTCGACAGAGATGAAGTGGAATTTTCTTCTTTTAGAGGAACATTAGCCTTTGGGATTCTCTCCCCCGGTGAGCAGTGGAAGTTGTATCATTGAATATATTCAAGGGTGAGATAGACAGATTTTAGACTGACAAAGGAATCAAGGGTTATGGGGGGTAGACAGGAAAGTGGAATTAAGGGCACAATCAGATCAGCCATGATCCTAGTAAATGGCAGAATGGGCTCCAGGCACTGAATTACCTACTCAGGCCCCTGCTTCTGATGTTCTTATTATGATCTTTCGTAAGAACAGGGACTCCTTTACTTTTGCTAAACAACACCCTCTGTCACAAAGACCAGAACGTATGATGTTTTGACCCAAATCTTAATTTAAAACCCCTCCACCCTGCTCCATGGGCAGCATGGTAGCACAGTGGTTAGCACTGTGGCCTCACAGCACCAGGGACCCGGGTTCAATTCCCGGCTTGGGTCACTGTCTGTGTGGAGTCTGCATGTTTTCCCTGTGTCTGCGTGGGTTTCCTCCGGATGCTCCGGTTTCCTCCCACAAGTCCCGAAAGACGTGCTTGTTAGATGAATTGGACATTCTGAATTCTCCCTCTGTGTATCCGAACAGGCACCGGAGTGTGGCAACTATGGGATTTTCACAGTAACTCCATTGCAGTGTTAATGTAAGCCTACTTGTGACACTAATAAAGATTATTATTATCTTGTAAGTTACCTCTTTCTTATTACTCTTTAGGTTACATTCCCCTAGCCATCCTCTGCTCAGGAACATGGGAGAATGCAGCAAAATTGGTACACATGGCTAAATAGTGCAACTCACTGTACCACCATTTATTATTATGACCAAATTACTGTACCACCATTCACATACTATAACCAATACAACACATTGCATCACCATTCACAGATTAATGCCTGAAAAGAGTTGATGATCTCACTAACCATTGAATCATTTATGAGAAACACACTCTGCATTTCACACTTCAGTTTCTCCCATTTCCACAGTAACCAGAGGAAGTGTAACTGGTTGCATTAGAGTGAAATAAAAATGAGCTGCTATAGGATTCCTTAGATAAAATTGTATTAAACGGCCAGGTGTCCCTTCATCTTCTGCAATTCACTCCTTTTCCCCCAAAGCACAGCCTTATCTAAGTTGGCTGTTCAGTATTCAATAAGATCATGGTGATGTGGCCTGAACTCCACTTTCCTTCTCTGCTCCCCTCCCCCAACCCCCATAACCCTTGACTCCCTTTGTCTATCAAAAATCTGTCTGCCTCAGCCTTGAATATATTCATTGGCGTAGCCTCCACTGCTCCCGGAGAATTCCAAAAGACTAATGACCCTATGAGAGAAAAAAATCCTCTTCATCTCCATTTTAGACTGGTAACTGCAAGGATAATGTGTCTCCCTAACTGATCTGTGATCAATGGAAACACACCTGCACATGACAGAAATGAGCCTTTAAAGAGAGTGCTTACCTTTGATGATCATTCGGGTAAGTTTTCTGCTGTCCTGTGTAGAATCTGGAGGAGCTGGGTTGCACACCTCATGTCCCTGGGCATCACAAGAGAAGTTTAGACACAGAATACCTAACGACCGCACCTTTACCCTACCAGGACATCCCTGCCCCTCTGACACTTAGTACAGGTCAGCAGCTACTTCCAGAACTTTGGAAGTCTGACAATTACAATCGGTTCGCTAAGCCGGGCAGGTGGGATGCTAACCAAATGACCACTGAAAACTCACTTGCAGTTTAAATCTCCCCCTTGGTCTGCTGAGACAGATAGTTATCGGCTCAAGTTCCACTCCAGGGATTCGGGTACAGAAATCTAAGCTGAAAATCAGACATCGGGTAAGATGTCAAACATGCATTATAACAGTAAGAAGCCTTACAACACCAGGTTAAAGTCCAACAGGTTTGTTTCGAATCACTAGTTTTCGGAGCACTGCTCCTTCCTCAGGTGAATGAAGAGGTGGGTTCCAGCAACATATATATAGACAAAGTCAAAGATACAATACGATACTTTGAATGCAAGTCTTTGCAGGTAATTAAGTCTACAGGTCCAGATGGAGGGACTGGAGAACTCTCCCCAGTTGGTCCGTCTGGACCTGTAAACTTTTTAAAAATAAATTTAGAGTCCCAATTCATTTTTTCCAATTAAGGGGCAATGTAGCATGGCCCATCCACCTAGCCTGCACATCTTTGGGTTGTGGGGGCGAAACCCACGCAAACACAGGGAGAATGTGCAAACTCCACACAGACAGTCGCCCAGAACTGGGATTGAACCTGGGACCTCGGCGCCGTGAGGCAGCAGGGCTAACCCACTGTGCCACCGTGCTGCCCTTCATGAACCTGTTGCGAGGGTGACCCCCACGGGGACTGGGGCAGAGTCCTGGCACGGACCGCCATTGCCATGCCCTGCAAGGCACCCATCTTGCTGCACACCCCACTTCCCACCCATCTTGCTGCACACTCCACTTCCCACCCATCTTGCTGCACACCCCACTTCCCACCCATCTTGCTGCACACCCCACTTCCCACCCATCTTGCTGCACACCCCACTTCCCACCCATCTTGCTGCACACTCCACTTCCCACCCATCTTGCTGCACACCCCACTTCCCGCCCATCTTGCTGCACACTCCACTTCCCACCCATCTTGACTTTGGTACTGCAGAGTGACACCGGCCGTATGGATGCCACCAGCCCCACACCCCACCCACCGCTATCCCCCCCCCACCCACCCCCGGCCACGACCCACCAGCGGGTCATCAGGTGGCCCATCCAAGGACAATGTCCACTGCAGCCCCTACAGGGGCTCCGGATGGGTGTCACGGAGCATACCCCTGGCAAGGGTATCACCAGACGACAGTACCCCTGACAGCAGGGATGGGTGCCATGGTGTAAGGCACTGACAGGATAGGGTTGCAGGGATGGGGGGGGGACATGTGGGGGCAGATTCCACAGTGCCAACCAGGGGCACCATATAGCTCGTTGGACCTGGTTGGGCATGGGGTACCCAACATGCTAATATGTCGGCCTTTCGACCCCTGCAGACAATGGATGGTCTTCCTGATAGCCACTGCAGCCCTGGGGGATGCCCTACGGTTGTACGAGCTGGAGCTGTTCGAGGGGGAGGCGAAAGCTGCAGCAGCGGAGCGTGCAGCAGAGGCACAGGAGACAACCACTGAGGATGGAGAGCGAGCGCCCAACAGGCCGAGGAGAAGGAGGTGCATGAGGCCTTGTCGTACCAGCAACGCCTGTCACTCGAGGATCTGCCAGGCCGGACATGCCATCGAAGACTCCGACTGAGCAGGAAGACAGCACGACATAGCTGCCAGATCATGGCACACCTGGCACCGCGGGGGAATGTGGGAGGGTTATAGGTGAGGGGGAATGTGTTGCCTTCTCACCCTGGCTGCCCTGAGGAGGTTGTGCAGCTTTTTCCTGCATTGCAGGCCAGTCCGGATAGTGTTACTTGTGGCGCTGACCGCCTCTGCCACCTGCGCCCAGGCATGGCGAATGGCAGCGGCTGGCATTCTCCTTCCTGCGCCGGGGTACAGGGTGGCCCACCTCACCTCCACGGTATCCAGGAGGGTCTCCAGCTCAGCATCCGCGAAGCGTGGGGCCGACCATTCTCTACCCCTTTGCCAGGAAGTCGAGAAAGTGCTGCCACCGCCGAAAGAACCCCTGTACCGACCCCCTCAGGGCAAATTTCATCCTCTCCAACTTGATGAACCCGGCCATGACGTTGATCCAGGCCTCCGAACTTGGGGGCCGCGTATCTCTCCACTGTAACAGAATCCTGCGCCGGGCTACTAGAGACGCAAAGGCCAGAATGCCGGCCTCTCGCGCCTCCTGCGCTCCCGGCTCCGAAGCTACCCCAAAGATCGCGAGCCCCCAGCCCGGCCTGACCCTAGACCCAACCACTTCCGACAAAGTCCCCGCCACCCCCCTTCCAAAACCTCTCCAAGGCCGGACATGCCCAAAACATATGGGTGTGGTTGCCGGGCCTCCCGAACACCACCCACACCTGTCTTCCCCTCCGAAGGACCGGCTCATCCTTGCCCCCGTCATGTGAGCCGTATGCAGCACCTTCAGCTGAATTAGGCTGAGCCGTGCGCAAGAGGAGGAAGAATTCACCCTCTCCAGGGCATCCAACCACGTTCCATCTTCAATCTCTTCCCCTAACCCTTCTTCCCATTACGCTTTGAGCTCATCTACTGAGGCCTCCTCCTCCTCCTCCTGCATCAGTTGGTAAATAGCCGAGATCTTCCCTTCCCCGACCCACGTCCCCGAAAGCACCCTGTCCTGCACCCACCTTGGCGGCAGCCGCGGAAACTCCTCCACCTGCCTGTTAACAAAGTCCCTGACCTGCATATACCTAAAGGCATTCCCAGGGGGGAGGTTCCACTTCCCCACCAACTCCTCCAGAGTCGCGAACTTCCCATCCAGGAAGAGGTCCCCAAACTGTCTGATGCCTGCCCTGTGCCAACTCCCAAATCCCCCACCCGTTCTCCCCGGCGCAAAACGGTGAGTGCCCCGTATCGGGGCCCAAACTGAGGCCTTCACTTCCCCCCTATGCCGCCTCCACTGTCCCCAGATTTCAAGGGACGCAACCACCACCGGACTCGTGGAAAACTTTGCCGGGGGCGAGTGGAAGTGGGGCCATCACCAAAGCCTCCAGACTCGTACCCGCACAGGACGCCACCTCCAATCTCTTCCATGCGTCACCCTCCCCTTCCGTCACCCACCTGTGAATCATCGCCACATTGGCTGTTTATCTCACTGGCTAAATCGCTGGCTTTGAAAGCAGACCAAGGCAAGCCAGCAGCACGGTTCGATTCCCGTAACAGCCTCCCTGAACAGGCGCCGGAATGTGGCGACTAGGGGCTTTTCACAGTAACTTCATTTGAAGCCTACTCCTGACAATAAGCGAATTACATTTACATTTACATTCGCCGCCCAATAAGATCCACACAAGTTGGGCAGCGCCAGACCCCCTACCTCCCTTCTTCGCTCCAAAAATACCCTCCTTACTCTCGGGGCCTTCCGCGCCCACACGAACCCCAGAATCGACTTATTCACCCTTCTGAAAAAAGCCTTTGGGATCAATATGGGGAGGCACTGGAAAAGAAACAAAAACCTCGGGAGCACCGTCATCTTAATCGACTGGACCCTGCCCGCCAACGAAAGCGGTAGCGCGTCCCACCTCCTAAACTCCTCCTCCATCTGCCCCACCAGCCTCGAAAAGTTAAGCCTATGCATGGCCCCCCAGGTCCTAGCCACCTGGACCCAAGATACCTAAAGCTCCCCTCAGCCCTCTTCAACGGGAGTTCCCCTATCTCCCTCTCCTGATCCCCCAGGTGCAGCACAAACAGCTCACTTTTCCCCACATTGAGCTTATAGCCCGAAAAGTCCCCAAACTCCTCAAGTATCTTCAGCACCTCTGGCATCCCCCCAGCCGGATCCGCGACGTACAACAGCAGATCATCTGCATACAGCGACAACCGGTGCTCCTCCCCCCCGCACAATCCCCCTCCAACTCTTCGAGTCCCTCAGCGCCATGGCCAGGGGCTCAATCGCTAACGCGAAGAGCAGGGGAGACAAGGGGCACCCCTGCCTCGTCCCCCTGGAAAGCCGAAAGTCCGCCGACCTCCTCCCGTTCGTCACCGCACTCGCCACCGGGGAGCTGTACAGCAGCCTCACCCAGCTAATGAATCCCTCACCAAACCCAAACCTCCGCAACACCTCCCACAGGTAACTCCACTCCACCCTATCAAAAGCTTTCTCCGCATCCATGGACGCCACTATTTCTGACTCCCCAGCCGCCGGCGCCATCATCATAACATTCAGGAGCCTCCGCACGTTGGCATTCAGTTGTCTCCCCTTTACAAACCCCGTTTGATCCTCATGAATCACCGTCGGGACCACATCCTCCACCCTCCTGGACAGCACCTTTGCCAACAACTTGACATCTACGTTAAGGAGCGAGATCGGCCTATAAGACCCACACTGAAGGGGGTCCTTGTCCCGCTTCAGGAGCAAAGAAATAATTGCCCTGGACATCGTTGGGGGCAGAGCCCACCCCCCCCCCCCCCCCCCCCCCCCCCCCCCCCAGCCTCATTCAGGGTGCTCACAAGCAGAGGGCCCAGCAAATCTGAAAATTTCTTGTAAAGTTCCACCGGGAACCTGTCAGGCCCCGGCGCTTTCCCTGTCTGCATACTTCCCAACGCCTCCACCATCTCCTCCAGCTCGATTGGGACCCCCAAACCCTCCACCCGCTCGTCCCCTACTCTTGGGAACTCCAGCGTATCCAAAAAGCGGTCCATCCCGCCCGCTTCCCCGGGGGGTACCGCCTGGTACAGCCCCTCATAAAAGGATCTGAACACCCCATTGATGTTCTTTCCACCCCGCACCAAGTTCCCTCCTGCATCCGTGGCTCCCCCAATTTCTCTAGCTGCCTCCCGCTTCCGGAGCTGGTGAGCCAACATCCAACTTGCCTTCTCCCCGTACTCATACACCGCCCCCTGTGCCCTCCTCCACTGCACCTCCGCCTTCCGGGTGGTTAAAATGTCAAATTATGCTTGGAGACTGCGCCGCTCCCTCAGAAGCCCCTCCTCCGGGGTGTCTGCATATCTCCTATCCACCCTGACCATTTCCTCCACCAGCCTCTCCCTCTCGGCCCTCTCCCCCCTCTCCCTGTGCGCCTGAATAGATATCAGCTCCCCTCTGACTACTGCCTTTAGCGCTTCCCAAACCATCCCAACCTGCACCTCCCCATTATCATTGGTTTCTAGATACCCCTCTATGCCCCTACGGATCCGCCCACACACTTCCTCCTCTACCAAAAGCCCCACATCCAGCCTCCACAGCGGACGCTGATTCCTCCCCTCCCCCAGCTCCAGATCCACTAAATGTGCGCCATGATCAGAAATGGCTATCGCTGAATACTCCGCCCCCACCACTCTCGGGATCAGCGCCCTGCTAAGCACGAAAAAGTCAATCCGAGAGTACGCCTTATGAACATGGGAGAAAAAGGAGAACTCGCTACACCCCGGCTCCAAAAACCTCCAAGGGTCCACCCCCCCATCTGATCCATGAACCCCCTCAGCACCGAGGCCGCTGCCGGCCTCCTGCCCGTCTTAGACTTCGAGCGATCCAGAGCCGGATCCAGCACCGTGTTAAAGTCCCCACCCAGAATCAATCCCCCTGTCTCCAGGTCCAGGATCAGGCCCAGCATACGCCGCATGAAGCCCGCATCATCCCAGTTGGGGGCATAAACATTAACCAAGACCACCCGCTCCCCCTGAAGTCTCCCACTCACCATCACATATCGACCTGCACTATCCACCACCACTTTGGACGCGACGAACGACAGGCTCTTACCCACCAAAATTGCCACCCCACAGTTCTTCACATCAAGCCCCGAGTGAAACACCTGTCCCACCCAACTTTTTCTTAGCCTCACCTGATCCGTAACCCTGAGGTGCGTCTCCTGGAGCATAGCCACATCCGCTCCCAACCCCCTCAAGTGAGCCAAGGCCCGGGATCGCTTCACCGGACCATTCAGCCCCCTCACGTTCCATGTGACCAGCCGAACCCGGGGGGCCATCCCCCTCCCCCTACGCCGATCAGCCATAGCTCTTCCTCAACCCGCAACGCGCCCAGGAAACCCCCCAAGCCCGCTCCCCACGGTGGCAGACCCCCCCATTACCATCCATTCCCTCACAGTCCCTGCAGCAACAACCCGTACCCCCCCTTCTTCCTTCCCCCCAAACCCCCTCACCCCCCCCAAACTAGGCCCCCCCTAGCTGCGTTACCCCTAACATTGTGCTTCCGTGAGTCAGCTGACTTCTGCTGACCCCGGCTACTCCCGCCATAACCACGACCCCCCCCCCCCGACGCAACACAGCCGCCAATCCCTCCCTACCAGCGCTGGCCCCGCCCCCAATTCCTCCGGCGCGGGAAGAAAGCCCGCGCTTCCAACCCGAGCTCCGCCCACCGACCCAACACACGGGAAAAAGACGGACACATGACCCATCGGGACCCCAAACTACTCCCCAGCCCACCAGTGGACAAAACAAAAAAAACACCGCAGTAAATAAACAACAGCCCAGAAAACAACCCCGAAAAAACCAAAATAGCGAAAACGAACAGGCAACATCAATCAGCAAACACAGCCAATATAAACGACAGGATAACCAGGAGGGCAAAGCCACCAAACAAAGTACATTTTTCCCCAGCCCCCCAGCCCTCAGTTCTAGTCCAAGTTCTCAGCCTGGACAAAAGCCCAGGCCTCTCCGGAGAGTCAAAATAGAGCTGGCGGTCCTTGTAAGTGACCCAGAGGCGAGCCGGCTGTAGAAGGCCAAACTTCACCCCCTTCCTATGAAGCACTCCCTTCGCTCGATTGAAGGCAGCTCCTCTCCTCGCCACCTCCGCGCTCCAGTCCTGATGAATCCTAACGTCCGTGTTTTCCCACCTGCTGCTCCTCTCCTTCTTCGTCCACCTCAACACGCACTCCCGGTCGACCAAGTGGTGAAAACGGACCAGCACCACCCTGGGCGGCTCGTTCGGCTTCGGCTTCAGCTGCAGCACTCGATGGGCAGCTCCAGGGGACCACGAAACGGTCCCGCACCCATCAGCGAGTTCAACATTAGGACCACATAGGCCCCCAAATCCGAGCCTTCCAGCCCCTCCAAGAGGCCCAAAATCCGCAGATTCTTCCGGCGGGAGCGGTTCTCCATCTCCTCCATCCTCGCCTGCCATTTCCAGTGCAGCGCCTCGTGCGACTCCACTTTCACTGCCAGGCCCAAAAGCTCATCCTCATTCTCCGAGGCCTTTTGCTGCAGCTCCCGAATCTCCACGGCCTGGGCCGTCTGAGTCGCCACCAGCTTGTCCAGTGAGGCCTTAAACGGCTCCAAAATCTCGGCTTTGAGCTCCTTGAAGGAGCGCTGAAGCAGCTCCTGCTGCTCCCGCGCCCACAGCTGCCACGCTGCTGCTTCCCCACCCGCCGCCACCTTGCTTTTTCTGCCTCTTGCCTTCCTCTGCTGTAAAGCCGACTTTTGGACCACTCCACTGCGAGTCCAGTCCATCCACCAGCCGCTGGGCACACTGGCTGTGTTTCCCCCCGGGGGAAAAGTCGAAACAGCGCCGTTGCGGGCTCTTAAAATAGCCCGAAAGTCCAAAGAAAGCGGGAGCTGCCGAACGTGCGGCTTAGCTCCGCATTGCCGCCACCGGAAGTCAACTTGTTGCAATCTTGTTGGCTGGGATGGTGTGTGTGGGGAGTGCAGTGTGTATATACAGCTGCAGCTTGTCAGCTCCTGAGTGTCAATTGCGAATGTGGCGAATCCAGCACCGTTTCTCATTGGAATTGTTGTGTTCCACGTGGCACCGGTACTAGCCCCTTAACAGTTCCTAAATCGGTCCAGGTACGGTGCCAGTTTTGCTGTCATGAAAGTCCACAAACCCTGCCCTGTCAACACTTAGTCTCAGGAACGGAGACTCCTGACGCCTTTTTTTAAGGTCAATTTGCCTTCTCAGGTGAATGTCTCCCCATGGGTTTCACACCTTCAACCCAAAGATGTGCAGGGCAGGTGGGCTAACTTGCCCCTTAATTGGAATTTTTCTTTAATGAAGAACAAAAGTGGCATTATATAAATGCAAGTTGTTGTTCCAATCGATCAGGGAAGAAAGGAAGAACTTCCATTTATCCAGCAATTTATATATTAATACTTTACAGCCAATGGATTACCTACAAGTGCAGTCACTGCCTTAGTACAGATAAATGCAGCAGCCAATTTGCATACAGGGAGGTCACACAAACAGTAAACGACTGGCTGGATAATCTACTTTTCTTGGAAGCCGTTAAGGAAGGAATGTTGGCCAGAGAAAATCCCTGCTCTTTGAATAGTTATATCAGACTCCAAATATGCAGCACTCCCTCAGCATTATACTGAACAGTAAATTTGGATTACAGCCTACTTGTGACAATAAAGATTATTATTCTTACATGTCCAAGTCTTTAACCTACAACCTGCCAATCCTTCAACAAGGGTGCAATGCTGGTAGTTAGCACTACTGCCTCACAACACCTGAGACCTGGGTTTGATTATTGCCTTGGGTGACTGTGCGGAGTTTGCACGTTCTCCCCGTGTCTGCGTGGGTTTCCTCCCGGTGCTCCGGTTTCCTCCCACATTCTGAAAATGTGCAGGTTAAGCCTACTGGCCACGATCAATGCATGTGGTTACAGGGTTAGGACGAGGCAAAGTTAGTGCAGACCCGATGGGTTGAATGGCTTATTTCTGCGCTGCAGGCATTCCATGGATTGAGTAATAAGGTAAACAAAAGGTGGGGGAAAGCTGGGAGGTGAAACTAGTTTCTAGACAGGCAGTAAATTATTTGGATTTTGTTCCTAGGATGTCCCCAATGTTGTGTGTGCTTTTTTAAACTGCATGAATATTGGGTGAGGTTTACAGAAACTGGGAGATGGTGCATTGGAATCTGTTGGCCTTTGCACAATTATCAAACACATTGGGTGGGATTCTCCATCCCGTGGCATAGGAATCACAAATCGTGATTGGGCGGAGAATTAGACGTCAGCTGAAAATCGATGTCGCCGTCAGGCGCTCAATGGAACGCCATGCTCTGGCACCTCGATGGCGTCGTGAATGTGTTCCATGCCTTGCGCCATTAGGCATGCAAATCATACAGTAACGGCCGTTAGCATATCAGTAACGGGCTCGACCCGGTAGTGTCCAGGCAGCCTCCCATGCTGCTCTGCCTCCGCTAGGCAGAATTGATGTTGACGTGGTTCACATTTGTTTTTTTTTAAATTTAGAGTACCCAATTCATTTTTTTTTTCAATGAAGGGACAATTTAGCATGGTCAATCATCTACCCTGCATACCTTTGGATTGTGGGGGTGAGACCTACCCAGACACGGGGAGAATGTGCAAACTCCACAAGGAGTTGTTCTGGGATGCTGCCTGGCTGCACACAGTCAAAATTTAGAGGAAGCTTTAGTGGGGGATGCGGATACCCCCGTATAAACTTATAACTCCCCAAAGTACAATATACAATAACATCAATAAACAAAAGGAAAAAAAAAATCCTCTGGCAACATACAACAATCATAACCTCTGACCACTACAGATGCAACTCCTCCATCTCACACCAACTCTTAGCTCTCTCTCCCAGTTTATGGTTCCTTATAAAGTCATTAGCCTCTTCTGGTGTTTTCGAACCCGGCTTTCAAATGTGACCCACAGTTTCGCTGGGTAGAGCACCCCAAATCGGATCTGCCTTTGGTACAACACCACCTTGGGTGGCAAGGTGGCGCAATGGTTAGCATTGCTGCCTACAGCGCTGAGGACACGGGTTCAATCCTGGCCCCGGGTCACTGTCCGTGTGGAGTTTGCACATTCTCCCCGTGTCTGCGTGGGTCTCACCTCCACAACCCAAAGATGTGCAGGGTAGGTGGATAGGCCATGCTAAATTGCCCCTTCGTTGGAAAAAATAGGTAAACACCGCCTTTGCCCTGTTAAATCCTGCACGCCTCTTCGCCAGCTCAGCACCAATATCCTGATATATTCGGACACAGTTCCCCTCCCATTCGCAGTCTCGCTTCTCCCTGGCCCATGGCAAGATCTTTTCCTTCTCCACGAATTTGTGCGTCCACACAATCATCCCCCGCTCGGCCTCTGGCTTAAAGACCTGTGGGTCTTGTCCAACTCTGGCGCCTTGTGTAGCACTCCCTGCTCCACCAGCCAGGCCAATATGCTTGACACATATTTTCTGGCACTTGTTCCTTCCACACCTTCCGGCAGTCCTACAATCCATAGATTCTGCTGCCTGGACCTGTTTCCTTGCTCCTCCACCTTCACAGTCAGTGACTTGCATAGGTCCCCCTGGACCCCCACCTCCACCTCCAGGGACGATGACCCTGTCGCTCTGGTCAGACACCACCGTCTCCACCTCTCGTATCTTCGCCCCTTATGCCTCAAGGCACTTCTCCAATCAGTCCATCGACCCTTGCAGAGGTTCTGCTGCTTCCTCGATGGCCTTCGACCAGTCCCCATGCAGATACTTCCTCTGCTGCCGAAATTCGTCTTTGATGAAGGCCAGGGTAATGGTGTAGTTGTGAAAACCAGGGATGCTCAAGGACCCAGAATCAGGAGAGTGAGAGATCTGGGGATTGCAGGCAATGTCCCTCTCTAAATTTATTTTGTGGTGAGTGGCCTGTTCATTTCAATGCGCGGTAGCTTTAAAGGGGACAAGTAATTAGCAACCTGTAATCAGAACAACGATGTGTTCTGAGTTGCTACCTGGCTGCCCATGGGCAAAACTTAGAGGAAACTTTAGTTGCAGAGCTGGAGGAAACTACAGAGGTAGTAAGGTAAGACTTAACGTCTCACTAGACAGTGTATTGATCATAGAATCTACAGTGCAGAAGGAGGCCATTCGGCCCATCGAGTTTGCACTGGCTCCTGGAAAGAGCACCCTACTCAAGCACACACCTCCACCCTAACCTTGTAACCCAGTAATCCCAACTAACCTTTTTGGACACTAATGGCAATTTAGCATGGCCAATCCACCTAACCTGTGGGAGGAAACTGGAGCACCCGGAGGAAACACACGCAGACACGGAGAGAACGTGCAGACTCCGCACAGGCAGTGACCCAAGCCGGGAATCGAACCTGGGACCTGGAGCTGTGAAGCAACAGTGATAACCGCTTGTGCTACCGTGCTGCCCATTGTATCTTTGCGCCATTAGGCTTTGAAACTGAATCTCATATTTAAGTAACGCTAGAACCATCACTGCCTTCACACAGCACTAATATTGATACACCAAGACTGGGTCTGTAATGTGGAATAATCATTCATAATATATCAATAATCGGGTCCTTTTAAGTAGTTGAAGAAGGGTCTTTGAAATGATGAAAGATGCAGGTAATTCAATTGGCAGGTTAGTCAACTTGGAGATCATAGGAGAAGAATGAAACTGACAAGCCTGAAGCAAAACAGAGATTAAATACTTTTTTTTCCCACAGTGTAATTGATATGTGGAATAGGCCCCTAGCAAGCTTTGTCAATGTTGGTTCAGTTAAATTATATTTTTCTCACTACTTCTTTTCTCTGATTTTCCCATACTTGTCCTGATTCATGCTGGAGTTCCAGTTCCACAGACATCAGTAACCCATCGAGAGCCACCCCAGTGCCTTTATTTTTAATTGTAAAAAAATGTTTCTGTATTTTGAATCTGCAGCCACTTAGCCACACAGTAGAGTTGTCAGGACATCAGGAGAGGAGAGGAGGGGCTGGGACTCCAGATTTCAAATGGCTGCGGACAGTAGGATTTGACTAACAGGTGATAACAGTATTGAGGGGGTGACTGAGGTTCAGTAATTTATTAACTATTCAGGGACATTCTGATGAACATAAAATCTGCCGTGCCGCTATTTCAAGAAGAGCAGAGAATTATCCTGGTGTTCTGCGCAACACGCTTCCCTCGATTAGCATCTCCAAAAGTAAATGATCTAGTCATTCATCACATTTGTTCATCATGGGCGCCTGCTGAGTGTACATTTGGCCAAATTGCTCAGAAACCACAAATAATAATCCATTGGATGGGAAGCATTCAAGATTGTGCCCTGAGGACATGCTAAATAAAGACAATATTTATGTTTAGAAGAAGACTCACGATTTCTCCAGAGTTTCTGGGATAGAATTGTCTTTCTGGAAGTAACCCAGAGGCTCGCAGGGAAAAAGGAGTCAATTAAATCTGAACACAGGGACAGATTGCTTCATTACCTAATGACTCCAGCAAAGCTGTAACTTGGAAAATTCATCTTCACTGATTCAATTTGGAGACAATCAGTGAAGAAAAGCACATGCCAAGTAAATGTTGTATCGCCCTGGGAGATGTTTAATAAATGGATGTAATTTATTCGTGATATCAATAGTGAATGAGAAATGAATAGCCATTCTTCTCATATCTAATCCAATTACTTTTTGAATGTGAAAATTTGGCTTTACATCAAGTATTTAAAGGCCTATCGTGATGTGGACATGGAGGTCCTGTGGTGCAGTGGGTAGCAGTCCTGCGTCTGAGCCAGAAACTCTCGGTTCGAGTTCCACCCAGGACTTGATGGTCGAGGAAGGTGCGTTCATGACGCGGTCAAAGAGGTTGAGTGTCAACCTACAAAATCCCTCCACATGCATCAATGGCTGGTGGTAAGAATGGGAGAGACGGGCCGCAGGGTGACACAGTGGTTAGCACTGCTGCTTCACGGCGCCAAGGTCCCAGCTTCGATCCCGGCCCTGGGTCACTGCCCATGTGGGGTTTGCAGATTCTCCCCGTGTTTGCGTGGGAAAGCAGACCAAGGCAGGCCAGCAGCACGGTTCAATTCCCGTACCAGCCTCCCCGAACAGGCGCCGGAATGTGGCGACTAGGGGCTTTTCACAGTAACTTCATTTGAAGCCTACTTGTGACAATAAGCGATTTTCATTCCATTTCATTTTTGCCCCCACAACCCAAAGATGTAAATTGGTCACACTAAATTGCCCCTTAATTGGAAAAAAAGAATTGGTACTCTAAATTTATATTTTAAAAAAAGAGCAGGAGAGACTCCTGATCAGCCATGTTTAATGTGGAGTGGTGCCTCATCAAGCTATAAGCCTCCGGCGACAAACTAGTGACCTGTTCCAGGAATAACTAGCTAGGAAAACAGACAAAAATCTGTCTCATCGCACCACGAGGTGCAGGAAGGGAATTTAAATGGAATCCTCGTATAGGCCCTTATTAGGAAGTGGTTTGAAAGGGTTGATATAGAAAAATTGTTCTCACGTGACGAGGACCAAAACCATCAGGAGATAGTCAACATTAAATCCAGTAGGTAATTCAGGAGAAACGCGTTTACCCAGAAAGCGATAAGTGTATGGAACTTGCTACTATAAGGGGCTATTGGGGCAAAAAACATAAATTCATTTCAGGTAAAGCTACAAAGCACATGAGGAGAAAAGAATAAATAATAAGGTTCGATGAAGGGAAATTGGAGGAGGTTTATGTGAAGTGTAAATGACTGCAAGGGATAGTTCAGTGGGCTGGCCTGCTCCTGTGCTATAAAATTCTGCTAACGTTATTGAAAAAGTAACCAGCTACTGGTCTGCGTGCATGTACCATCTGTAGAGAGAGAAACAGAATTAATTGTTCAGGTCGATAACCTTTCGTCAGAAATGGAGCATGTGGGCAGCATGTGGCGCAGTGGTTGCACTGGGACTGCAGCGCTGAGGACCCGGGTTCGAATCCCGGCCCTGGGTCACTGTCCGTGTGGCGTTTGCACGTTCTCCCCATGTCTGCGAGGGTTTCACCCCCACAACCCAAAGATGTGCAGGTTAGGTGGATTGGCCATGCTAAATTGTCCCTTAATCGGAAAAAAGTGAATTGGGTACTCTAAATTTATAGAAAAAAAGAAATGGAGCATGTTGGATATGTTAACACTTTTAAGTTTTAATGGTTTAAATAGATTTCAAAGTTTAAAGAGTTTCAAGCATGTAAAAAGGCAACAATAGGAGAAGGAAAGGTGGGTGGTAATGGGACAGGTAAAAGAAACAGAAGATGGGTCTACACTAGAGGAGGTGTAAACGGTAGCAGCAGAATCATCACTAATAGCTTAACATATAGGGTGGTGGCAGAGTGTAGAATAGATTCTGAATATAGATTTACATAGAATTTACATAGAATTTACAGTGCAGAAGGAGGCTATTTAGCCTGCCTCGAGTCTGCTCCGACATTCGATCATGACTGATCTCATCCTGGCCTTAATTCCACCGTCCTACCCGTTCTCCATAACCCTTCAACCCATTACCAATTAAAGATCTGTCTAACTCCTCCTTAAATTTACCCACTGTCCCAGCATCCACCGCACCTTCCGGTAGCGAATTCCACAGATTCCCAACCCTTTGGGAGAAGTAGTTTCTCCTCAACTCCGTTTTGAGAAGGTGAAATGTTTTGCTCGTGTAAAATATGGAACGCTTCACGAATTTGCGTGTCATCCTTGCGCAGGGGCCATGCTAATCTTCTCTGCATCGTTCCAATTTTAGTATATGTGCTGCCGAAGCGAGCACTCCTCAACTCCGTTTTAAGTTTGCTATCTCTTATCCTAAGACTCTCATTCTCGAATTCTCCACAAGAGGAAGCATCCTCTCTACATCTACTTGATCCATATATTTTATCATCTTGTATACCTCAATTTGTTCTCCCCTCGTTCTTCTAAACTCGAAGGGCACCACGGTGGTGCAGTGGTTAGCATTGCTGCCTCATAATAATATTATTATAATAATCGCTTATTGTCACCAGTAGGTGTCAATTAAGTTACTGTGAAAAACCCCTAGTCGCCACATTCCGGGGCCTGTTCGGGGAGGCCGGTACGGGAATTGAACCTGCTGGCATTGTTCTGTATTACAAGCCAGCTATTTAGCCCACTGTGCTAAACCAGCCCCTTGGCTGGTCCCAGGTTCGATCTTGGCTCTGGGTTACTGTCCGTGTAGAGTTTGCACATTCTCCCCGTATTTGCATGGGTTTCTCCCCATAGCCCCAAAGATGTGCAGGGTAGGTGGATTGGCCAGGTTAAATTGCCCCTTAGTTGGAAAACAGAATTGGGTACATTAAATTATTTTTTAAATCTTCTAAATTCGAGAGAGTATAGGCCAAAACGGTTCAATCTTTCTTCATACGATAAACCCCTCGTCTCTGGAATCAACCTAGTGAACCTCCTCTGAACTGCCTCCAATGCAACTACATCTTTCCTCAAATAAGGTAGCCAAACTGTGCACAATACTCCAGGTGCGGTCTCACCAATGCCTTGTATAGTTGCGACACTTTCTTACCTTTATACTCAATTCCTTTAGCTATAAATGCCAGCATTCCATTTGCTTTCTTTATTACCTGATGTACCTGTGTGCTAGTTTTCTATAACTCATGAACGACCCTAGATATCTCTGCAAAAGAGCACCTCAAAGTCTTCCCCCATTCAGATAATAAGT